>NC_091372.1:18236677-18296677 GCF_038502225.1 Cherax quadricarinatus | reverse complement strand
ACAAGTATGGCGCTACTAATTAGCTGTGAACTGTATGTATAAATTGGACCAATTAGAAAAGGGGGGGATGGAGTTACACGTGAACATAACGATACCACCACTTACCCAATTTCATTGGTGGCCACTGGAGAACTTTGTAGTGCCCACAGTACCTGTCCAACTATAACACTTAACTGGCCAGTTATGAGTTTTATATAATAAGGTTTACTTAACTGTAGGCGAGGAGGCAGCATTCATATTTCCTTATTTCCTCCTCTGATTCAGACATCGTGTTAAACTGTTGGGATTCTCCTTCCAGCAGGATTATGATATCACTTGGGTTGGTTCGACTTAGGAGACGAGACTCCGAAAAACTCCGTGGTCCTGGGAACAGGGCCGTACATTTTACGTGCACTCACTCGGAGAATTGTGACTCGTTCACTTCACACATTCCTTTAACTTAGTGTTATTATCACTGATTTCACTACAATCCACAAGACAACAGAGTTTTCTATTTATTTACACACGTTAGCGGTTCATCCATTAAGATTTGAGCCCGTTGAGTGTCGATTGAATAATCAGTATTCTCCCCAATGAACTCGTTCATCATGGCGTCGTCACGGCGTTCACTAATTTCCGTTGTTTCCACCGTATTATGGCTGTTTTGACAACTTACTGTCCCCGAATATGCGCTGGGTACAGTTACAACATTTCTTATTATGAGGTGAGACAACTAATCACGTTTCGGCAGTCAGAACCACCAATTTTCTGGATCCATGTTAATGGAGATTCCGTGTCATAGGTCTATGCTCCACGAGACTGCCCATCATGCCTAAGCCTCCCCTCTTGGACCCCAGCGCATGCGCAGGGCTTCTCTATTGGTTCTCTTCCACTTTCAAATATATTTTAGCCCAACAGAAACACATTAATTAAATATTTACATGATACAATATAAGTTTGAGAAATATACACCAGAATTTTCCACACTGTGGCCTGGGGAGGTCGTTATTAGACGACTTAAATTGCTTCTTACTCTAGGAGACGATTCTAGCCCACTCAAGATTGTGCAAATATTTTCCTAGTGGGCCTCATTACAATTTCTTCTTGTATCACTCGGTCAGTGTCCTCAATATCACTCGTGTCATTTTCCTTTAGATTTCCATTTACATTTGATAGAACACCATTTAATTCTAAGGGAATTAATTTATTAATGGTACGCAAACCTTCCTGACCACGACACAACACTTTGACATTCCTAACAACACCTTGTGCATCTGGGAATAATGTTACTACCTTGCCCATTGGCCACAATATTCGAGGTTGCTTAGTATCAATCAGCACAATAACACCTAGTTGAACGTTCTATCAATTTACTGCCTCTGACGCACCATAAAAGTATTCACGTCGTGTAAGAAGACACTCTTTGTGCCACATATTGGACCAATGATTAATTAATTTATTTAGCATCATAAACTTATCACTCAACACTGTCACGTTATTGTAATCTTCATCACTTCCCTCAGGATTATGTCTATAGACAGGTGCAACTTCTAACCTCCGTCCACATATTAAGTGAAAGGGAGTCAGTATGTCCACGTCAGGAGTGTCGCTCATGTAAGAGAGAGGGCGAGTATTTACCCAATTCTCCGCCTCAGCCAACACCGCACGGATTTCCTCTTGTGTAGCACTTTACGGAGACATCTCTTCACTGTACCTATCATTCCTTCGTACAAAATGCCCTGCCAAGGGGCTCTGGGAGTAATAAATTTCCTGACACACTCTCACAGGGTCAACAGAGATTGTACCTAATTACTCTTATTTAATTCCATCAAGTGTTGAGCACCCGCTACAAAATTGGTGGAACTATCTTTAATCATCAATCTTGGACAAGATCTCCTACCTGTATATTTCCGGCAAAGCTGTATGAACTGTTCTGCAGACAAGTCTTGAGCCACTTCTAGATGAACTGCCCTAGTAGTGGTACAAGTAAATAGACATACATACACTTTCAAGGGAACACCATCTGAAGTACCTGTTAAAATGATTGGGCCACTATAGTCCACACCTGTCACATCAAATGGTTTTACTAACTGTACACGTTTAGTAAAAGTCAAACCTGGTGAGCTTCAACCAGATCCAAATAAGAAAAAAGAGACAGAAGAGAAAGGGTCTCTCCTTCCAGACAACAACATTACCTGCTCCTCCCTTCTCAGCACTGTCCCAGTAGACACTTCACACTTTCCAGCAAAGTAAACTGAGGGTAAATTTACATTTATTTCATCTAATTCTTTTGTATTTTTGTATATATTTTAATATTAATCAGTGTTTAAATTATTTTATACAACTCCCATCAATTTATAAAATGGCAAGAACAATAAGGTTTTTTTAATGGTAACGGGTTAATCGTTTTCCCAATATTACTTAAGGGAAAATTAGTTTGGTATACGTCCTGTTTAGTATAAGTCCAAGCTTCTGGAATGGATTGAGGGCGTATACCGAGGTATCATTGTATTTACAAATGTTCAGATGACGTGGGAATTTTATATGGTTACCTGTATGAACCTCGTCATTATATTCATACAAATAATCTCCTTGGGAGGTGACAACCATATATTATTTATAGTAGTTACCCCGCAGAAGCGAGTGGGAAAACTTGAATCACTCCTGACAACTTTGAGTTACTCCCTCTGATGCCACACACACTAGGCACATCTGTCCTGAGCCAGTAGTGTAACTTAGAAGTGGATAGCACCCACAAGTATGGCGCTACTAATTAGCTGTGAACTGTATGTATAAATTGGACCAATTAGAAAAGGGGGGGATGGAGTTACACGTGAACATAACGATACCACCACTTACCCAATTTCATTGGTGGCCACTGGAGAACTTTGTAGTGCCCACAGTACCTGTCCAACTATAACACTTAACTGGCCAGTTATGAGTTTTATATAATAAGGTTTACTTAACTGTGAGCGAGGAGGCAGCATTCATATTTCCTTATTTCCTCCTCTGATTCAGACATCATGTCAAACTGTTGGGATTCTCCTTCCAGCAGGATTATGATATCACCTGGGTTGGTTCGACTTAGGAGACGAGACTCCGAAAAACTCCGTGGTCCTGGGAACAGGGCCGTACATTTTACGTGCACTCACTCGGAGAATTGTGACTCGTTCACTTCACACATTCCTTTAACTTAGTGTTATTATCACTGATTTCACTACAATCCACAAGACAACAGAGTTTTCTATTTATTTACACACGTTAGCGGTTCATCCATTAAGATTTGAGCCCGTTGAGTGTCGATTGAATAATCAGTATTCTCCCCAATGAACTCGTTCATCATGGCGTCGTCACGGCGTTCACTAATTTCCGTTGTTTCCACCGTATTATGGCTGTTTTGACAACTTACTGTCCCCGAATATGCGCTGGGTACAGTTACAACATTTCTTATTATGAGGTGAGACAACTAATCACGTTTCGGCAGTCAGAACCACCAATTTTCTGGATCCCTGTTAATGGAGATTCCGTGTCATAGGTCTATGCTCCACGAGACTGCCCATCATGCCTAAGCCTCCCCTCTTGGACCCCAGCGCATGCGCAGGGCTTCTCTATTGGTTCTCTTCCACTTTCAAATATATTTTAGCCCAACAGAAACACATTAATTAAATATTTACATGATACAATATAAGTTTGAGAAATATACACCAGAATTTTCCACACTGTGGCCTGGGGAGGTCGTTATTAGACGACTTAAATTGCTTCTTACTCTAGGAGACGATTCTAGCCCGCTCTAGATTGTGCAAATATTTTCCTAGTGGGCCTCATTACAATTTCTTCTTGTATCACTCGGTCAGTGTCCTCAATATCACTCGTGTCATTTTCCCTTAGATTTCCATTTACATTTGATAGAACACCATTTAATTCTAAGGGAATTAATTTATTAATGGTACGCAAACCTTCCTGACCACGACACAACACTTTGACATTCCTAACAACACCTTGTGCATCTGGGAATAATGTTACTACCTTGCCCATTGGCCACAATATTCGAGGTTGCTTAGTATCAATCAGCACAATAACACCTAGTTGAACGTTCTATCAATTTACTGCCTCTGACGCACCATAAAAGTATTCACGTCGTGTAAGAAGACACTCTTTGTGCCACATATTGGACCAATGATTAATTAATTTATTTAGCATCATAAACTTATCACTCAACACTGTCACGTTATTGTAATCTTCATCACTTCCCTCAGGATTATGTCTATAGACAGGTGCAACTTCTAACCTCCGTCCACATATTAAGTGAAAGGGAGTCAGTATGTCCACGTCAGGAGTGTCGCTCATGTAAGAGAGAGGGCGAGTATTTACCCAATTCTCCGCCTCAGCCAACACCGCACGGATTTCCTCTTGTGTAGCACTTTACGGAGACATCTCTTCACTGTACCTATCATTCCTTCGTACAAAATGCCCTGCCAAGGGGCTCTGGGAGTAATAAATTTCCTGACACACTCTCACAGGGTCAACAGAGATTGTACCTAATTACTCTTATTTAATTCCATCAAGTGTTGAGCACCCGCTACAAAATTGGTGGAACTATCTTTAATCATCAATCTTGGACAAGATCTCCTACCTGTATATTTCCGGCAAAGCTGTATGAACTGTTCTGCAGACAAGTCTTGAGCCACTTCTAGATGAACTGCCCTAGTAGTGGTACAAGTAAATAGACATACATACACTTTCAAGGGAACACCATCTGAAGTACCTGTTAAAATGATTGGGCCACTATAGTCCACACCTGTCACATCAAATGGTTTTACTAACTGTACACGTTTAGTAAAAGTCAAACCTGGTGAGCTTCAACCAGATCCAAATAAGAAAAAAGAGACAGAAGAGAAAGGGTCTCTCCTTCCAGACAACAACATTACCTGCTCCTCCCTTCTCAGCACTGTCCCAGTAGACACTTCACACTTTCCAGCAAAGTAAACTGAGGGTAAATTTACATTTATTTCATCTAATTCTTTTGTATTTTTGTATATATTTTAATATTAATCAGTGTTTAAATTATTTTATACAACTCCCATCAATTTATAAAATGGCAAGAACAATAAGGTTTTTTTAATGGTAACGGGTTAATCGTTTTCCCAATATTACTTAAGGGAAAATCAGTTTGGTATACGTCCTGTTTAGTATAAGTCCAAGCTTCTGGAATGGATTGAGGGCGTATACCGAGGTATCATTGTATTTACAAATGTTCAGATGACGTGGGAATTTTATATGGTTACCTGTATGAACCTCGTCATTATATTCATACAAATAATCTCCTTGGGAGGTGACAACCATATATTATTTATAGTAGTTACCCCGCAGAAGCGAGTGGGAAAACTTGAATCACTCCTGACAACTTTGAGTTACTCCCTCTGATGCCACACACACTAGGCACATCTGTCCTGAGCCAGTAGTGTAACTTAGAAGTGGATAGCACCCACAAGTATGGCGCTACTAATTAGCTGTGAACTGTATGTATAAATTGGACCAATTAGAAAAGGGGGGGATGGAGTTACACGTGAACATAACGATACCACCACTTACCCAATTTCATTGGTGGCCACTGGAGAACTTTGTAGTGCCCACAGTACCTGTCCAACTATAACACTTAACTGGCCAGTTATGAGTTTTATATAATAAGGTTTACTTAACTGTGAGCGAGGAGGCAGCATTCATATTTCCTTATTTCCTCCTCTGATTCAGACATCATGTCAAACTGTTGGGATTCTCCTTCCAGCAGGATTATGATATCACCTGGGTTGGTTCGACTTAGGAGACGAGACTCCGAAAAACTCCGTGGTCCTGGGAACAGGGCCGTACATTTTACGTGCACTCACTCGGAGAATTGTGACTCGTTCACTTCACACATTCCTTTAACTTAGTGTTATTATCACTGATTTCACTACAATCCACAAGACAACAGAGTTTTCTATTTATTTACACACGTTAGCGGTTCATCCATTAAGATTTGAGCCCGTTGAGTGTCGATTGAATAATCAGTATTCTCCCCAATGAACTCGTTCATCATGGCGTCGTCACGGCGTTCACTAATTTCCGTTGTTTCCACCGTATTATGGCTGTTTTGACAACTTACTGTCCCCGAATATGCGCTGGGTACAGTTACAACATTTCTTATTATGAGGTGAGACAACTAATCACGTTTCGGCAGTCAGAACCACCAATTTTCTGGATCCCTGTTAATGGAGATTCCGTGTCATAGGTCTATGCTCCACGAGACTGCCCATCATGCCTAAGCCTCCCCTCTTGGACCCCAGCGCATGCGCAGGGCTTCTCTATTGGTTCTCTTCCACTTTCAAATATATTTTAGCCCAACAGAAACACATTAATTAAATATTTACATGATACAATATAAGTTTGAGAAATATACACCAGAATTTTCCACACTGTGGCCTGGGGAGGTCGTTATTAGACGACTTAAATTGCTTCTTACTCTAGGAGACGATTCTAGCCCGCTCTAGATTGTGCAAATATTTTCCTAGTGGGCCTCATTACAATTTCTTCTTGTATCACTCGGTCAGTGTCCTCAATATCACTCGTGTCATTTTCCCTTAGATTTCCATTTACATTTGATAGAACACCATTTAATTCTAAGGGAATTAATTTATTAATGGTACGCAAACCTTCCTGACCACGACACAACACTTTGACATTCCTAACAACACCTTGTGCATCTGGGAATAATGTTACTACCTTGCCCATTGGCCACAATATTCGAGGTTGCTTAGTATCAATCAGCACAATAACACCTAGTTGAACGTTCTATCAATTTACTGCCTCTGACGCACCATAAAAGTATTCACGTCGTGTAAGAAGACACTCTTTGTGCCACATATTGGACCAATGATTAATTAATTTATTTAGCATCATAAACTTATCACTCAACACTGTCACGTTATTGTAATCTTCATCACTTCCCTCAGGATTATGTCTATAGACAGGTGCAACTTCTAACCTCCGTCCACATATTAAGTGAAAGGGAGTCAGTATGTCCACGTCAGGAGTGTCGCTCATGTAAGAGAGAGGGCGAGTATTTACCCAATTCTCCGCCTCAGCCAACACCGCACGGATTTCCTCCTGTGTAGCACTTTACGGAGACATCTCTTCACTGTACCTATCATTCCTTCGTACAAAATCCCCTGCCAAGGGGCTCTGGGAGTAATAAATTTCCTGACACACTCTCACAGGGTCAACAGAGATTGTACCTAATTACTCTTATTTAATTCCATCAAGTGTTGAGCACCCGCTACAAAATTGGTGGAACTATCTTTAATCATCAATCTTGGACAAGATCTCCTACCTGTATATTTCCGGCAAAGCTGTATGAACTGTTCTGCAGACAAGTCTTGAGCCACTTCTAGATGAACTGCCCTAGTAGTGGTACAAGTAAATAGACATACATACACTTTCAAGGGAACACCATCTGAAGTACCTGTTAAAATGATTGGGCCACTATAGTCCACACCTGTCACATCAAATGGTTTTACCAACTGTACACGTTCATTGGGCAATGGTGGAGGTCCTGGGTGCATATAGGATCTGGCATTCACCTGGAGACATATTACACACGACTTGATAACCTTTTTTACACTTTGGTGTCCTTGTGGAATCCAGAAGGTTTCCCTAATGCAATTTAAGGTATCTTGTACCCCACTTGCATTATATTAATTTGGGCATTAAAGTCAATCAAAGTTGTCAGGTGATGAGTTTTGGGCAGTGAGATAGGGTGTTTAGCATATTCACCTAATTCAACATTTTGTAACCTGCCTCTGCACCTAATTACATCATCCTCTAAATACAGTCCCTATTTCTCTATTATTGAGTCCATCACAGTCTTTCCATCCATGATTAATTTATTCTCATCTCCGTAGGTTTCTTCTTGCACCCTCTGTAGCCAGTATTTCAGAGGATGGGGAAAATTATGTGAGATATTGATCTTGTTTATAAATTCAAACACTAACCTTGTCACGTTAATCAGCTTGGGTAAGGAAGAGTACCTGTTCATATCAATGACTTAGGAGGGCCTAGTGACTGGAGAGGTGCTCACCATAATTTCAACAGGAGCAATATGCGCCTTTTCATAGGCAATTAACTATATCCACCACCCAACTTGGTCCTTTAAACCACAATAAAGCATTCACAAATTTTTCATAAGTCAATCCTCGGGACAAGAAGTCAGCCGGATTCTCGTCAACAGGTATGTGATTAAAGGTTAACATATGCTGACTCAAGCTGTTACATTTCTCTTGCTTCTGATTAATTTCAGCGACTCTGTTTTGTACATACACAATCTTACTGTTACCATTACGAATTGTAACAAGAAGACAAGAGATCAGTCTCCCTTCGATCCCCGTTGGAGAGGGGAATCTTTAGTCTGCATCACTTCACGATGCATTACTCGAACAGGGTAAAGATCAAACCAGCGAGTGAGACAGTCAACGACTCGTCCAATATAGCACTTGCAGCTGTCGTTAGTGGCAGACTGCAGGTCAAGTGTAATACGATCTTATCGGTCAAATAGGCCTCGTTGTCGTCTGTACTAACGACACCGAGGCTTAGAAACTACTTACCACTACTGCTACAACCACTCTACGAGATCAGGGATTCTTTGTCCTGACTTCCCCAGCTCTGAGGGCCAGGAGAACTGTGTTCCTCAAGAGACTCGACAGACTCATCACTGCGCAGACTACGGAAGAAATCAAGTCATCTATCGAAGCACAGAACAATTGCGTCAAGGTGGACTTCATTACCAAGATATCAAATGCCTCATCCATGCTGAAGGTCACCTTCAGTGATATCAACATGGCAGCCAGAGCTCTTGCTGAGGGCCTGGCTATTCATTGCTTCCACATCAGCCCAGCCTTCATTGAAGCAGAAAAATACCAACAAATTCCACAGTGCTATAACTGTTACTCATTTTTACATACCACCAAAGACTGCCCTGACAAGGACGAGAAGTTCTGCTCCACCTGTGGCCTTGAAGGTTATGACTTCAAGAACTGCACTGCTGCCTCACCACCTAATGCTTGAACTGCAGGAATGACCACCATACTCTTGCTGTCAAATGCCCAACCAGAAGAGACATACTCAAAAAACAACTTCAACAACAAAAGAAACCCAACTCACAAGCAACCATATATGCAGCTATCGCGAATCTTCAAGCAGACACTACCAAGATCCTACACGCCAAGCAAGCTGCCTCCACCACTTCCCTGCCAGGCCCTGCTGGCGACTCCACCAAGATTCTTTACTGCATCATGTATGCTCATGTGCAGAATGTAGCTGAGCCTGGCTCCTTCAACACCACCATCAACGAACTCTTCAAGCTCAACAATATGCCTGGATTTACATTTCCTGCATCACCATCTTTCACTGAGATCCTAAAATCCACTGCAAACGTTACCAACATCACCACTGATCCACTGCTACCACAACCTCCACTCGACACAGAGATGGACCAGAGACCACTGAGACGTCGGCAAATTCCACCATTGAAACTTCAACACCGCCTGCTTCCACTACCATCGCAACTGACCCATCAGAAACCTCGCCTCGACCAGTCCAGCCACCAGCCAAGAAAGCCAAAACACTAGAACCTTGGCATACATCTCTCCGTGCCACTGCCACTGCTACACCAACAGTACATTTCCACCACTTGAATGGTGTATACTTTTGCACAACTAACCAGTATGAGGATTAAATGCAAACTTCAGAACTTGCTCAGCGCCTCCAGGACGGAACAGTCAAGTATACCTGCGACCCAACTCACTCATACACCACTGAAGAAGTACTCAAACAACTCAACGCTAATCTCCGCCTTTTAGAAATCGACTACACCTCAAAGATGAAATTCAGAACACTCCAAAACGGGTCTCGTGAAGACGGTACCCTCCTTCTCTAGGACGACCATCAATGATCATTAACCGAGAACACTTTGCTTCCTGCTAAAGCTGGGGTGTGGCTCCAAAACGAACCCTGTAATTGGAGCCTTTGCCCGACTGTGCTGCTGCAGATGCTAAGCAAGAAGACACTCCCCACTTGGGAAGTCAACGCAAAACAGAAGAAGTCACCCTCCAACCGGAGGGCCCAAGAAAGAAGACAGAAGAAAGAAGTAGATGAAGCCACCCCCAACCCGGGGGGCCAACGCCGGGTCGCCATCTGGAGAAGACCCAGGCCGGTAGTACCGGCAAATCAACATCAAACAATCAATCAATTACGAATCCACTGTAAGGATACCTCATTATCAGACCAAATTACGGTGTCGCTAATATTTATCTCTTGCAATTTATTTCTTATATAATTGGCTAATTTGATACCTACATATATGGTTGTTAATTCCAACTGAGGCAGGGTACGTGATTTAAATGGAGCCACTTTAGCCTTAGACATAACAAAAGAAATAGCACTATTACATTGAAGGTAAGCGACTGCTCCATACGCCAATTTCGAAGCATCGCAAAAAATGTGGAGTATATTTTTTCCATCTTGACTGGCCACATTACGTGGGAACTCCAACATTGGTATTTTTACATATTTACCTATTAATTCTTCCCACTATTTAACAAATGCCTCAGGTAGGGTTTGATCCCAAGCACACTTAAGCTTCCATGCTTCTTGTATTAACAATTTTCTTCTTATTGTAAGTGGTGACACTAAGCCTAGTGGACCGAAGCATTTTGAAACTTCAGCAAGTAAGACTCTCTTGGTTAATTGATTGGGCATACTGTAATTATTAGACTTTAATGACAACAAGTCTCTCTCATTATCCCAAGTCAGTCCCAATGCATTACTACATTTAGGCACTTCAACTCCAGGCCTGTCTTTATTTATCTGATCCCTTAAACTGGACAAATTACTGTTCCACTTGCTCATGGGCATATTTGCACCTTGCATTATTTCATCAGCCCCTTCATATACCCTCATTAGTTCTTCAGTGGACGTCACACCCAGGAAATTGTCCACATAATTTTTATTACACAATACTTCACTCAGTGGACCACCTGTACGCACCTGTATGCACCTGTGTGCATTTATCGTCGCCTGAAGTAGGAACGGACTGGAGGTAGCACCAAACAATACGCTCCCTAAGCAAAAGGTCTTCAGGGGACTAAGTGGGTCACTAGGATCCTCGGGCCATAAGAACCGCGTGCAATCCTGGTCCGCCTCTTGCAAACCCACTCTCAGAAAAGCTTTACTTATGTCTACCGTAAAGGCATAATTCTTAATCCTGAAGTTTAATAATATGTCTCCCAAATTTTCCGTCAACGATGGACCTGTCATCAAACAGTCATTCAAACTAGGTATGCTTTTGTTTCTCCTGGCACTTCAATTAAACACAGTCATCAGAGGAGTTGTCTTAAAATCCTTCTTCACTCCGTGATGTTGCAAATAGTGACCATAAATCTGGGCTTGCTCAGGAGGTACCTCCTCTATGAATTTATTATTTAACTGCTCATTAATTATAAGCAGTCAACAATTCTGGTGTCTTGCTCAGTTCGCGGAGCTGGACCTTTAATTGTCCATACGCCATCCTGCATTTAGTAGGTTATGGATTGTTCAGCTTCCACGGGAGTGGCACCCAGTATTGTCCAGATTTAAATCTAACTTCCTTCAGGTATTTTTCCTGAGTAAAGGAATCATCTGGACTTTCTTCATTTACATTATTCTCTATGCTGTCCAGCTCCCATAATTTATACACAGGTTCAACTTATCATCTATTGAAGAATATTTACACTGGGGTGATATTTCATGAGTAAGACACTCCGTGACTGTGTTCACGGTTTCCTCCAGTCATTCATTATCAGTACGAGGAAGCCTATCACACATCATATGACTTTCTGCAGTCCTTAGAAGGGTGACTCCACATTTCTTTACCATACATTTTACAAATGAGGTATAATAGTCACTACCTATCAAAATATGTATTGGCCCCACAGAATCATTATTTACACCAGAAGGTGCCAAACTTACATTACGTGAAATCCTTTCAGTATCTTTACCAAGCCTTATTGTAGATATTTTCTCTTGAAGCCTATCTACAATTACGGCATTAATACGTTTTCTCTCATTGTCCAGCTTGACAGTTGTCATATGCCTGGGCTTTCTTATTCGAGAGAAAGCCATTTAACTTTAGTGAAGTAGGATCTCCCATTTGTACCTTCATCCCATTAAGGCAATTACGTTTTATGAAAGTACTTTGTGATCCCTGATCTAGTAATGCTGTTACAGTTTTGGATATATACTGTTTATCATTAAGTATCACATCCACCACAGGTAAGGCTACTGTGGAAAATTGCATTTATCTGTATGTAACTAATTATGTACATAACAATAAATGATAACAAAGATAATTATTATTTTTCAGAGTTACATAGACAAGTAGGAATTTGGGACACCTAGGTCGCAAAAATGTCCCCCTTCGATACCTACCACTGTCATATCCACAAGTTGCTCTGGACCTATTAATTAATTGAAATATACACACACCAGGAATACTGGTAAATATATAAATTTGTGGACTCTATATTAAAAATAATAAATGGTCATATATATATACACAATTACATAACAGAAGGAAAATATATCTTAATATCACTCACCAATTTGACTGGATATTAAGTTGTATCATACTCAGAAAAACCTCACTAACTAAATTTATGAAAACACTGGCCAGAATTATACACAAATCTAGAGAGCTTATCTGAGGTTCCTGGAGCGTCTTGTCCAGTCGTCTGATATCTCAAGTTATGCAGGAATGCATGTCCAACAATTTCGCCTCCTATTTGAGAGGTGTCAGCCCAATTTTAACCTCTAGAGCACGAAAATTCCTTCCCATTACACTAACGATGTATCCAATTCAAAACCAAGATGGCGAGTCTCCTCTGCGCAGACGCAGGCTTTCCGTTTTCTATCATATAAATAGTATTAAATACAGTATGGCCCTGTATTTACATATAAATACTGAATTTCTGGAAAATATATACAGTATTTTCCACAGCTACCTCAGCTAGGCCATCATTACTGACATTAGCTGCAATCTTTACGTTAGCTACTGTTGTGTCCAGGTTATTATCACTATCATTAATATTGCCACCATTATTAAAATTAGATCCACCCTTACACATAACTATGTGGTGCCTTCCCATGTTGCATTGATAACAATGACCTAGACACCTAAAACATCTATCGAGCTCTTCTAATCTTTCCACTTTAACATCCCATGAGTTATAGGCATTACAATTCTTAGAGGAATGAGTACCCTTGCAGAAGAGACAGTTTCTTTTCTTTGCCTGACCTCTTAACAACTGGGTTACCCTTACTACTCTTACTTTGATGTGAAGAACCACTATTACTGGTCCCTGTCACTTGATATGTGCCTATGTAACCCTTTTTAGTAGGTGAATTATGATTATTGACATTGGGATAATTTTTCCCTTTGTGGAACTTGACATATACATTATGGTCTGTAGATATAGTATTTCTAGAGGTCATGGGTTGGCTGGTCTGCAATCGGACAATTAACTCCTACAGGCCCACTCTTATATCCTCCAACCCGAAGTAACCCATGTAATATTTGTTAGATAACTATTCTGTCTTAGAGTTCAGTTTATTCTGTATAAAGGCACTCAACTACCACTCTTGCCCCTTTAGATCATATTTATTACTCAAGGTCTTAAGAGTGCTTTCTAGTTTGATCATAAATTGCTGCAAACCATTGTGGTTGTGATCTGGAGTCTTCAAATTAGCTACAACAGTTACTAGAACCAGCCTACTTTGCTCCAAATTACCGTAAGTGACCTCCAACAAGTTAACTGCATCACTGTAGAAGTCGTCTACATTTGGAAATGCTAATTTAAGAACATGCGCATCTCCCCTTACTTGTCCCTCTAAATAGCATAATTTGGTAACACTACACTTGGAAGATCACTCTTATCATGCATGGCTGCTTTAAAGATAGACCAAAACTCCTCCCAATTTTCTCCCAGATTAAATACAGGCATGCATAATTCTTGGAGTTTTGGTCACATCTGATTTTCGTTATTAGGTTGACCAGCAACATTGTTTACACGCTTTACCTTATCCAATGCCTTAGTTTTAGAGGAGAGAATGTTTTCCTCCACCTCATAATATTGAGCCAACAGCCGCTCCCTTTCATCATCAGCAAAATTCACCAGCACATCTCTCTCGCAGTCTTTAAACCACAATTTGTATGACTCATATTTATTTTCTGAGGCATCTAGGGGTAATTTTAATTCATCAGGGTTCACTGTTTCTTGTCCCGTTAACTCCAAACACTTGTTGTATGATTTAGTAACATGGCACTTCCGAGCTTGCAATGATGCTTTCTTTGCTTTGACATCCATGGACTTGCCAGCCACATTAACTTCATCAGATCCAGCCATGGTTATAGAATTAATAACCACTGATCATACAACTTAAGTAGACACTTTATGAAGGTAATTCTTACACCTTACTCTTGTATAAATCCTAGCCACACATGTGCTAAGAATTAATTGGGCTAATTATAAACCACCGCACAATTAATTAAATTTGTGTACCCTGTTCCCATTTCCTTTAATCAGTCACTTAATTATTAAGTAATTAATTCAATTAAGTAATTTTCACTGATTTCATCCAGTTCAGGACAGACCAACGGGAAGATGTGGGAATTTTATAAAGTTGCCTGTATGAACCTCGTCATTACATTCATACAGATAATCTCCTTAGGAGGTGAACACGATATTTACAGTAGTTACCCCGCGGAAGCGTGTGGGAAAACTTTAGTCACTCCTGACCACTTTAATAATAATAATAATAATATCTTTTACTACAAGTACATGTACAATGTATACAGGCCTAGCTGACAACAATGACATACTACTATATAGAAAGCCCCTTGTTATGCTCCGTAAGTCGGACAAATTAGGTCAGTGTCCCAGGATGCGACCCACACCAGTCGACTAACACCCAGGTACCCATTTTACTGATGGGGAACATAGACAACAGGTGGAAAGAAACACGCCCAATGTTTCTAGTCTGGCTGGGAATCGAACCCAGGCCCTCGCCGTGAGAAGCGAGAGCGTTAGACACCGATGCCACATGCACTAGGCACATCTATCCTGTGCCAGTACTATAACTTAAAAGTGGATAGCACCCACAAGTACGGAGCTACTAATTAGTTGTGGACTGTTTGTATAAATTGGATAGATTAGAAAAGGGGGAAGGGGTGTAACACGTCCTGCCAAATCGATGTGATTCTCCTTCCAGCAGGATTATGATGTCATTTGGGATGGTCCGACTTAGGAGACGAGACTCCGAAAAACTCCGTGGTCCTCGGAACAGGGCCGTACATTTTACATATGTTCACTCGGAGAATAGTGACTCGTTCACTTCACACATTCCCTTAACTTAGTGTTATTATCACTGATGTCACTACAATTCATAAGACAACTTAATTTTCCATTAATTTGCACATGTTAGCGGTTCACCAATTAGATCTGAGCCAGATGAGTACCAATTGAATAATCAGTATTCTCCCCAACGAACTCGTTCGTCATTGTGTCGTCACGGCATTCACTAATTTCTCGTTGTTTCCACCTTATTATAGCGGTTTCGACAACTTAGTGTCCCCGAATATGCACTGGGAACAGTTAAAACATTTCCTATTACGAGGTGAGACCACTAATCATGTTTCAGCCGTTGCAACCACCAGTTTCTTGGTTCTATGTTAACGGGGATTGTGTGTCATAGGCCTATGCTCCACGAGACTGCCCATCATGCCTAGGCCTCCCCTCTTGGACCCCAGCGCATGTGCAGGGCTTTTCTGATGGTTCTCTTCCACTTTCAAATATATTTTATCCCAACAGAAACACATTAATTACATATTTACATGATACAATTTAAGTTTCAGAAAATTACACCAGAATTTTCCAAAGCTGATATGGTGGAACATCTAGCAAAATCATTGCTACGGATAATACATAGCAACATGTTCAGACATATTTTTGTTCACATTTGAATTCACAACCCAAAACATGTTATCTTACTTCAAGATTTTTGCATAGAAACATAATATACACTTCAATTCACAGATTTTATATATATATATATATATATATATATATATATATATATATATATATATATATATATATATATATATATATATATATGCCGAATAGGCAGAACTTGCGATCTTGGCTTATATATATCATATATATATGAAAATCTGTGTATGCAATAATTTCGCCAAAATCATTCTTAACCTAACGATATATATATACTGTGTTTGTTTAGTATATTATTGTAAACGTATTTATATATAGGCTAAAATAAATATAATAAGGTTAGGTAAGTTTTGTAAGATTCTTTTGATGCAAAATTAAAAATTATTACATTAACATTAATGTATATAAACGTATAAGAGAAAATTTCAGAAAGGACTTATTTTAAATGAGTTCTTGCTAATTGACCAGTTTTACATATTCGGCACGACATACATATACATATATATATATATATATATATATATATATATATATATATATATATATATATATATATATATATATATATATATAAAAAAAAATATAGGGAGGTACCACCTCTATAGCTGGACTGGGGACCCTCATCCTCAGAGAAGACAATAAACGTACCTCAGGGAAAACTCAAGGTTCTCCCAGGAGCTGTTTGAATATTTTCTTCTTCTACCACCCCCTATATTTTATATTCTATGTGAACATTTATTAATAAACAGAATACATTTTCAGAAAAACACAAACATGAATACAATGGCACAATGTATCAAAGGTCATGAATTTTATCCAGCTCCTCCAAGGCTGGATGCGAGCCAAGTATGCAGCAAGCATTTCCCCTCTGGATGGCTATGCTGAGGCACTGGAACATGAAAGTGGCTGCCCTTGGGTCCCTGGTGGTGTCGATGAGTCTGGAACCCAATTCTTTAAGGAAACGTGTGGCATTTTTTCCCCATGATCCCAAGGTCTCTGATCCCACTGGGACAAATTGATACTGTTGGCTTATGTCCCTGTACTTGCTGATCTTGTACTCCTCCCTGTGGTCAGCAGCTCCTCCCTGTCGCCCCACACTATGATGGATATAGGTGTCAGCCAGTGTGGACACACAGGTATAGTCCCATGCTAAGAGCTTTCCATTCTTCCAAGGATAGATGGTGATCCCATCCGGGCGGTTTGCTGGGTTGTGGGTATTGTTGGCTGCTAGTGATCGGGGCTCCCTCTCGGCTGGGCATCCAGCTGTAGCAAGGGTTCTCTTTATGATATCGTTGACCTTATTGTGTCTTGCATGCCAGCCCTTGGTTTTGGAACAGCTAAGTCTATATAGACCGTATTGGTCTGCTTGAGTTTTGCCGCATATACACATATATTCTGTGCGAATTCGGGCAGCAAGGCGCAGAGCCACTGCAATACGGAGGGTCTTAGGGTAGAGTAGTGCTCCCATTGCCGATATGGGAATTGTTTGTAGGAAATTCCCTTGAGTGATGTGCACTCACAGCTCGGAGACGGGCAGTCTCCTTATCTGATGTTGCAGCCCTGAGCATATTGACAAGCAGGTTTTCAGCGATCAGGCCATCCCAGCTTGACTGTTTGTGAGCCAGTGCTGCACTAGGGTTTGGTACTGCAGCAGCAAGAGTCTCCTATTCAGGGTTGGCACTGGCATAGCTAGGGTCCTGTATTCCTGCTGAGTCACTGAGGTTATCAGGAAGAATTTGTCTTATCAACTCGTTTGATGCTATGGAAGAGGATAAGAAAGCTGGTAGAGCAATCTGGGAGGATATGTGTACTACTAGCCCCCCAAGCCTGACCAGAAGTGAGGCTTTCAACCACTGTCCATCTTCAAGGGAAAGATGCAATACACTCTCTAGCATGGTCTTTAGGAGAGAGTCATATTCCTTGAGTTTAGGACTGCTGAAGGCTGGGGAGCATCTCAGAGAGTAGGTAAGCTTTGGGATTGACAGGCACCTGGTGAGTAGGTAGAAGGCATCATGTGTGTCAGTGTCTTTCATCCTGCATTCCATCGTCCGGAGGTCTGAGTCTTTTTTTTTTCTACGATTAGATCGATGGCATTGGACCCAAGAGGAGCACCAAGGAGAGTGCTATTGGCTGGATCAATGGCTCGTGCTCCTGGTAAAACTGCGCTAATATTCTGGATCATCTGTTGATTGGTAGAAACTATTTCACATTCGGTGGGGTCCTCTAGGAGGGATTCTGTTATACCAGCTAGGGTACCATCATCCAGGAACCAGATATTGAGCTCGCTGGAGAGTGCTTCAGTGACTTCCTTGAGGACGAAACAGAACAGAAAGGGGGCGAGACTGTCTCCTTGTTGCACGCGCTCACATGAGTCAATTTCATGTTCCCCAAACAATAGTTTGGAAGTCACACTATAACACGATTCTATGAAGGGATAAAGGGAAGGGAAGTTTCTACAAACTGCTTGGAGAACAGCGTCCCTTCTGGCTGAGTTGAAAGAGTTGGCAAAGTCCAATTTGACCAAGGTTTTCTCATCGGACATGCTTTTGATGTATACTAGAGCTGCATAGGCAGCTCCTTCACAGCCTTGTTGAACACCGAAACCGAGCTGAGTTGGTTTCAGCATTGCAGCAGCCTCTTGACTCACCCTTCTTATTTCTTATATATATATATATATATATATATATATATATATATATATATATATATATATATATATATATATATATATATATCTGGCTGAAGGAGACTCGAGCCTACGAACCTTGGAACAAGGTATGCAGTGCTATACCAAACTCACCACACTGGACCAATACCTTGGAGTCCAGCTTGCGCTACACGTTTGATCCAAGGCAGCCAGCTTTCAGGGAGAAGGCTTACAGCTTTTCATCTCATCCCCTGCATGCATCAGCCTAACTAGAGATTTTAACAATGCAATGAATTCGCGAGAGCAGGCGATATATACACAAACACTGATCTCCGGCTGAAGGAGACTCGAACCTACGAACCTTGGAATAAGGTACACAGTGCTATACCAAACTCACCACACTGGACCAATACCTTGGAGTCAAGCTTGCGCTAGACTTTGATCCAAGGCATCCAGCTTTCAGGGAGAAGACTTACAGCTTTTCATCTCAACCCCTGCATGCATCAGCCTTACTAGAGATTTTAACAATGCAAGGAATTCGCGAGAGCAGGCGAAATGTACATAAACACTGGCTGCCTTGGGTCAAAGTCTAGCGCAAGCTGGACTCCAAGGTATTGGTCCAGTGTGGTGAGTTTGGTATAGCACTGCGTACCTTGTTCCAAGGTTCGTAGGTTCGAGTCTCCTTCAGCCAGAGATCAGTGTTTGTGTATATTTCGCCTGGTCTTGCGAATTCCTTGTATATATATATATATATATATATATATATATATATATATATATATATATTATTATTATTTTTTATTTTATTATTATTATCACACTGGTCGATTCCCACCAAGGCAGGGTGGCCCGAAAAAGAAAAACTTTCACAATCATTCACTCCATCACTGTCTTGCCAGAAGGGTGCTTTACACTACAGTTTTTAAACTGCAACATTAACACCCCTCCTTCAGAGTGCAGGCACTGTACTTCCCATCTCCAGGACTCAAGTCCGGCCTGCCGGTTTCCCTGAACCCCTTCATAAATGTTACTTTGCTCACACTCCAACAGCACGTCAAGTATTAAAAACCATTTGTCTCCATTCACTCCTATCAAACACGCTCATGCATGCCTGCTGGAAGTCCAAGCCCCTCGCATACAAAACCTCCTTTACCCCCTCTCTCTAGCCTTTCCTAGGCCGACCCCTACCCCGCCTTCCTTCCACTACAGACTGATACACTCCTGAAGTCATTCTGTTTCGTTCCATTCTCTCTACATGTCCGAACCACCTCAACAACCCTTCCTCAGCCCTCTGGACAACAGTTTTGGTAATCCCACACCTCCTCCTAACTTCCAAACTACAAATTCTCTGCATTATATTCACACCACACATTGCCCTCAGACATGACATCTCCACTGCCTCCAGCCTTCTCCTCGCTGCAACATTCATCACCCATGCTTCACACCCATATAAGAGCGTTGGTAAAACTATGCTCTCATACATTCCCCTCTTTGCCTCCAAGGACAAAGTTCTTTGTCTCCACAGACTCCTAAGTGCACCACTCACTCTTTTCCCCTCATCAATTCTATGATTCACCTCATCTTTCATAGACCCATCCGCTGACACGTCCACTCCCAAATATCTGAATACATTCAACTCCTCTTCAGAATCTCCCAAGAGCACAGTGTCATCAGCAAAGAGCAGATGTGACAACTCCCACTTTGTGTGTGATTATCTTTTAACTCCACGCCTCTTGCCAAGACCCTCGCATTTACTTCTCTTACAACCCCATCTATAAATATATTAAACAACCACGGTGACATCACACATTCTTGTCTAAGGCCTACTTTTACTGGGAGATAATTTCCCTCTTTCCTACATACTCTAACTTGAGCCTCACTATCCTCTTAAAAACTCTTCCCTGCTTTCAGTAACCTACCTCCTACACCATACACTTGCAACATCTGCCACATTGCCCCCCAATCCACCCTGTCATACGCCTTTTCCAAATCCATAAATGCCACAAAGACCTCTTTAGCCTTATCTAAATACTGTTCACTTATATGTTTCACTGTAAACACCTGGTCCACACACCCCCTATCTTTCCTAAAGCCTCCTTGTTCATCTGCTATCCTATTCTCCGTCTTACTCTTAATTCTTTCAATAATAACTCTACCATACACTTTACCAGGTATACTCAGCAGACTTATCCCCCTATAATTTTTGCACTCTCTTTTATCCCCTTTGCCTTTATACAAAGGAACTATGCATGCTCTCTGCCAATCCCTAGGTACCTTACCCTCTTCCATACATTTATTAAATAATTGTACCAACCACTCCAAAACTATATCCCCACCTGCTTTTAACATTTCTATATTTATCCCATCAATCCCGGCTGCCTTACCCCCTTTGATTTTACCTACTGCCTCACGAACTTCCCCCACACTCACAACTGGCTCTTCCTCACTCCTACAAGATGTTATTCCTCCTTGTCCTATACAAGAAATCACAGCTTCCCTATCTTCATCAACATTTAACAATTCCTCAAAATATTCCCTCCATCTTCCCAATACCTCTAACTCTCCATTTAATAACTCTCCTCTCCTATTTTTAACTGACAAATCCATTTGTTCTCTAGGCTTTCTTAACTTGTTAATCTAACTCCAAAACTTTTTCTTATTTTCAACAAAATTTGTTGATAACATCTCACCCACTCTCTCATTTGCTCTCTTTTTACATTGCTTCACCACTCTCTTAACCTCTCTCTTTTTCTCCATATACTCTTCCCTCCTTGCATCACTTCTACTTTGTAAAAACTTCTCATATGCTAACTTTTTCTCCCTTACTACTCTCTTTACATCATCATTCCACCAATCGCTCCTCTTCCCTCCCGCACCCACTTTCCTGTAACCACAAACTTCTGCTGAACACTCTAACACTACATTAGCTGTTTATATCTTACCCTAACTGCCTCCTCTTTTAGTTTATAAACCTTCACCTCTCTCTTCCCTGATGCTTCTATTCTCCTTGTATCCCATCTACCTTTTACTCTCAGTGTAGCTACAACTAGAAAGTGATCTGATATATCTGTGGCCCCTCTATAAACATGTACATCCTGAAGTCTACTCAACAGTCTTTTATCTACCAATACATAATCCAACAAACTACTGTCATTTCGCCCTACATCATATTTTGTATACTTATTTATCCTCTTTTTCTTAAAATATGTATTACCTATAACTAAACCACTTTCTATACAAAGTTCAATATTTATATATATATATATATATATATATATATATATATATATATATATATATATATATATATATATATATATATATATATATATATATATATATATATATATATATATGTATATATATATATATATATATATATATATATATATATATATATATATATATATATATATATATATATATATATGAATGGTTTAGAAAGACACGTAAGCAAACACTATAACATATTTATTAGAAAACGTTTCGGTCCTGGACCTTGATCACTTCTAACATACAGAGGTAGAAAGACATTATATATATAGGCGGAGAGTGAGATGTGACGCACGTGACCTGAGGAATGTCATAAGAACATAAGAATGGAGGAACACTGTAGAAGGCCTACTGGCTCATGCGAGGCAGGTCTTTATCAAAATAACCTCTACCTATGATGTGGACGGGTAGACGATGAAATCATGTGACTCCTGTGTTGTTGGGTTGGTGTTGCTTAAGTATCACGTATGCCAATGTTTTTGAAATTTTGTAGTTTCCAGTGTTGCGTTCTATAGTGTCGGTGACGGCGATTAGTGAGGCTCTAGGCACCGTCGGCGTCTGAGGTCTGGTTCGGTGAAAACGAGTTGTGCCACATTCCAGTTCATCAAATGCCCCGTTGAATCTCTGTGGAGGACACAGGCGTACCTTACATCGTCTCTGTTAGAGGCATTTCGATGCTCATTCAGGCTGACTGCAAGATCTCTGCCTGTCTCGCCTACATATTTCTTGGGACAGAACCTACAGGGGATAGTGTAGACGCCTGCTGTTGAAGTTAGAGGTGTAGGGCTGCGTTTCGTAGTGAGGTCTTTGATAGATGATGTGTTTATGGTGGAAACGTTGATGTTACTCATAGCAAGTGCCCGGCGAGTATTCGTGGCAACATCGCCACATGGGAGTACTATGAACTGTTTAGGGGGCTGTTTCATGGGCGGTTTGTTGAGGATAGCTTGTGCCTTGAGTCTGCAATCTCGGATGAAGAAAGATGGGAACTGAAGACGTGTAAAGCCTTGTGTTATGTAAGTGCATTCTTCGTCTAGAAAACAAGGGCTGGAGATGCGAGACAGAAGCCCTCAGCCTAGAGCTCAAGTTTACTACTGGCATCAACAAGAAACATAATCTGTGGATATGGTAACCAAGAACCAACCTTTTGGAGACTCCGAGTTTCAAAAGGGCTTTGTCCAAGGAATTATCACTGCTGCAGCTACTGAGCCTTCAAGACCGGTCATTCCCAGAAGATACATCCAAGCACTCAGGAACTTGGCCAACAACGATGATATCGTCATTACAACCGCTGTCAAAGGAGGTGGTGTGGTGTTACTCAACACTTCAAAGTACCCAGACTTTCCTTCAAAAGGCTCGTAGCATCTTACGAAAATCAGAACAAGGCAAAAAACTACTTAAACTTTTACCAGGTCAACCGAAACCAGCACGCCTGTATGGCCTTCCTAAGACACACAAACCTGGCATCCCACTACGGCCTATCACTTCGGGCATAGGGAGTGCACCACACAGACTAGCCGGCCACTTTGCCAAATACCTTTCAGCGCTTCTGGGCATCATCAGTCAAGCCCACCTCAAACACTCAGGTGACCTTCTCTCCCGAATTTCCAACCTGAATGTCAAAAACAAAAGCATGGCTTCCTTCGATGTCACAGCCCTCTTTACCAACGTTCCTACTGACGCTGCAATCAACATTCTGAGACAGAGGCTCACTGAAAACCACGACCTCCCTTTACCTCTTCTAGATTTCATCAATCTAGTGGAACTTTGTGTTAATTTCAACTTCTTCAAGTATCAGGACAACTGTTACAAACAATGCTTTGGGATGGCAATGGGCAGCCCGCTCAGTGCTGTGCTTGCCAACCTCTTCATGGAAAACCTGGAGACAGAGAAATTCAGCACCCTCATTCCCAACACCGTTACCTGGCTAAGATACGTTGATGATATATTGGTTTTCTATCCGAGACGTCTCAATGTCCAGGCCTTTCTCAACAAGATCAATGCAGTTGAACCATCAATAAAGTTTACACTTGAACTCGAAAAAGATGGCAAACTTCCTTTCCTCGACGTTCTACTGTGCAGGTCTCCCGACAGTGACAAACTTCTCTTCAAAGTGTATAGAAAACCTACCAACAAGGACGATCTTATACACTTTTATTCACACCAAGACACCCGCACTTAGAGAGGAGTCTTCATTGGCTTCTTCTTGAGAGCTCTTCGCATCTCCAGCCCTTGTTTTCTAGAAGAAGAATGCACTTACATAAGACAAGCCTTTACACGTCTTCAGTTCCCATCTTTCTTCATCCGAGATTGCAGACTCAAGGCACAAGCTATCCTCAACAAACCGCCCATGAAGCAGCCCCCTAAACAGTTCATAGTAGGCCCATGTGGCGATGTTGCCACGAATACTCGTCGGGCACTTGCTATGAGTAACATCAACGTTTCCACCATAAACACATCATCTATCAAAGACCTCACTACGAAACGCAGCCCCACACCTCTAACTTCTACATCAGGCGTCTACACTATCCCCTGTGGGTTCTGTCCCAAGAAATATGTAGGCGAGACAGGCAGAGATCTTGCAGTCCGCCTGAATGAGCATCGAAATGCCTCTAACAGAGACGATGTAAGGTACGCCTGTGTCCTCCACAGAGACTCCACGGGCATTTGATGAACTGGAATGAGGCACAACTCGTTTTCACAGAACCAGACCTCAGACGCCGACGGTGCCTAGAAGCCTCACTAATCGCCGTCACCGACACTATAGAACGCAACACTGGAAACTACAAAATTTCAAAAACATTGGCATACATGATACTTAAGCAACACCAACCCAACAACACAGGAGTCACATGATTTCATCGTCTACCCGTCCTCATCATAGGTAGAGGTTGTTTTGATAAAGACCTGCCTCGCGTGAGCCAGTAGGCCTTCTACAGTGTTCCTCCATTCTTATGTTCTTATGACATTCCTCAGGTCACGTGCGTCACATCTCACTCTCCGCCTATATATATAATGTCTTTCTACCTCTGTATGTTAGAAGTGATCAAGGTTCCAGGACCTAAACGTTTTCTAATAAATATGTTATAGTGTTTGCTTACGTGTCTTTCTAAACCATCTTGTCGGTATTTATTACCAAGGTTTACACCATATATATATATATATATATATATATATATATATATATATATATATATATATATATATATATATATATGAATGTTTGTATATATATAGGTAAAATTTGCCAATTAACAAGAACTTATTTAAAATTAAGCCCCTTCTATATTTTTCATTTAAGCCAATATAAAAACTAATAATTTCGTACCAAAGGAAGATTAGAAATCTTACCTAACATTATAATGGCAAGTGCAATTTAATTTAACCTAATACAACTAAATATATTTTAGATAAGTTTATGATAATCCAATAATAAACAAACACAATGAAATATAAGTCATGGAGAAGATTAGCAGGAGGACACACATGCACACACACTCACACACACACACTCACACACACACACACACACACACACACACACACACACACACACACACACAACTAACACACATCAGGTATGATGAAGCTCACGGTTCAGGGAGGGTGACCTAGTAGCGACCAGTGAAGAGGTGGGTCAGGAGCTTGGATTCGACCCCTGCAACCTCAACTAGGTGAATACAACTAGGTGAATACAACTAGGTGAGTACATACACACACACAGACACACACACACACAAACACATACAAACACAAACACACACACACACACAAACACACACGCACACACACACACACGCACACAGGCAGTGTTACTACCGGTAGTTATTAGCAGTAAGAATACTTAGGAAGCTAGGAAGTCCTCTCTCAATGTGAACAAGGAAAATGATAATAACCAGCAACAATTAATACGTAAATCCAGAAATGGCAATAAGTGGAGAGAGTAGCATAATTGGGAAAGATAAATGAGACTAAATTTGTGCCTACACGACGGATCTTTCAACCACACAACCTACCCCCCCCTAACACTCCCTCCCTCACACACAAGCACACACACACACAAGGGTAGACACTCACACACATGCGCGCACACACACACACACATACACACACACACACACACACACATACACACGCACACACATACATAAACACATACACACATACACGCACACAAACACACACACACACACACACACACACACACACACACACACACACACACACACACACACACATACACACGAACACACATACATAAACACATACACACATACACGCACACAAACACACACTCACACACACACACACACACACACACACACACACACACACACACACACACACACACACACACACATACATACACACACACATACACACGCACACACATACATAAACACATACACACATACACTCACACACACACACACACACACACACACACACACACACACACACACACATGCACACACACATATAGACACACACCACACACACACACCATACACATACACACCACACACACACACCACACACACACACCACATACACACACCACACACACACACACCACACACACACACCACACACACACCACACACACACCACACACACACACCCCACACATACACACCCCACACACACACACACACCACACACACACACACCACACACACACACCATAGACACACCACACACACACACCACACGCACACACCACACACACACACCACACACACACACCACACACACACCACACACACACACCACACACACACACACACACACACACACACACACATGCACATACACACACATACACACACACACACCAAGAGACACCCTCGACCACTTGACACAAACACTTGACACAAACACGTACCCCCTCCCCTAACCACCTCTCCTCCTTCCCTAACCACCTCACCTTAGCCACCTACCCCTCCCACAAACCACCTAACCCCTCCCCAAACCGTCTAACCCCCCCAACTACCTCCCTCCCTCCAATAACCATCCTCCTCTCCCCCAAAACCAACCATCCCCTCTCTCCCTCAAACCATCTAACCCCCTCCCCAACTATCTCTACCCCTCCAATAACCATCCTCCCCCTCCCCCACAACCATCCATCCCCTCTCCTCCTAACCATCTATTCCCCTCCCCTTAACCACCCGTCCCCCCTTCTGTGGAGCAACGGGGGAACCTAGAACCAGGATGAGGACAAGGGGCTCCAAGGACGAATCTGGGAGGGAGGAATGGGAGGTAGAGCTCAAAAAAAGGGAGGAAGACTGTGGAAGGAGACTAGATGAGCTGGAAAGGAAGATGGAAGAGAGGTTAGCAGCAGAATGCAGAAGGTGGAAGCAACAGGCCACAGAAGCAGAAATCAAGATAGAGAGATTAGAAGAGGAGCTGAGACATCCGAAACAGCACAGAGACAAAATTATTACAGAAGTAGTATCGGCAATGGCTACATCAAACACAGACAACAGGTCTGAAGGAAGCATGGAAACTAAACTGTATGCAGAGGTCCTGTCAAACGCACATGGGGCCGAAACAAAGACATGGAGCAAACTAGGACAGAACGAGAGGTTGGAAGACATTGAAGGAACTAGGACATGTGCAAGGACCTTACCAGATACCTGTGGGGGCTAGGAACAGGTGAGCAGGAAGGACAAACCAAGAAGCATAAGGGCCATAACTAGTGAAGGGACTGAAGGAAGGAACACTCCACGGGAAGGAACTAAAACACATCAGAGGATGCAATGGGAGTCACAGTGAGAGGTGGAAAGGGAGAGATCCGTGTTTGTCTATGGGCTAGACGAAGCTAAAGGGGAAACTTATGATGAAAGAAAGCAGGAGGAGAAAAAAATGATTGAAGATATCATGAAGGTGATAGGCGATGGGGACATGACCCAGGTGGCAAATTTTCGGAGAACTGGGTGGTTCACAAAGAAAAGGAATCGGCCTTTCAAAGTAATTTTCAAGGCAGAATCAACCTGAACCATGATCCTGCAGGAGAAAGCACGGCTGAGAGGCAACCAGGAGTTCCGGAGTGTGTACCTCGATCGAGACAGAACACAGGACGAAAGGAAGACAATGAAAGAGAGAGTTCAAAAACGAAAGGAGAAATGGGAGGAAATGAAAAAGAAGAGCAGAATAACCCAGGATCAAATGGAAGGACAAGTGCACCCCCCAGAAACATCTGCAGAAGGACTCCAGCCAAGACACCCCCAAGGCAACTGAACAATCCAAACCAACCATCACACACCAATCCCTCTGTTTCCACCCCCCGCACCACAGTTACAGTATTAGAACAGAAGTTGAAGGTTTCGTACACAAATGCAGATGGATTAACGAATAAACATGAGGAATGGCAAGAAAGAATCAATGAGAAGTCCCCAGACATCATAGCAGTTACAGAAACAAAACTCACGCAGACAATAACAGATGCAATCTTCCCACCAGGATACCAGATCATGAGGAAAGATAGAAGGGGCAGGTGGGGAGGTGGGTTTGCTCTGCTCATAAAAAACAGATGGAAATTCGAGAAAATGGAAGGCATAGATGAGACGGGAGAAAGAGACTACATAGTTAGTTT
The DNA here is from genome assembly GCF_038502225.1 of Cherax quadricarinatus. NCBI lineage: Eukaryota > Metazoa > Arthropoda > Malacostraca > Decapoda > Parastacidae > Cherax > Cherax quadricarinatus. The sequence goes on along the minus strand of NC_091372.1, from coordinate 18,268,110 downwards.
AATATGTTTATTATGCACCCCATACCCATCCTGTGGGCGGTAGTCAAAAGATTACAGAGGTACATAATTGGTCCAGGGACTGGACTCCAAAGTTTTGATAGCTGAGCAAGTTACAGAGGTAATGAACTCACAATTTACAAAGGTAATGAACTCACAATTTACAAAGGTAATGAACTCACAATTTACAAAGGAAATGAACTCCAGGTAAGTCTGGTCACAATCATGACAAGTTACAAAGGTATTTACAGATTACAGAGGTACGTAATGGGTCCAGGGACTGGGCCCCCAAAGTTTTGATAGCTGAACTAGGTACAAAGGTAATGAGCTCACAAGTTACAAAGGTAATGAGTTCTGTAGAATGGTTACTTACGTTTATACTTTGGCTACAATCATGAACAAATTATAGAGTAATGAGCAATTCACACTTCCACACCCGGTCACAACTGTAATGAGTTATTGGTGCAAATATTGATTGTTGAGTCACACACACCACACACACACACACACACACACACACACACACACACACACACACACACACATACACTTCATACACACACATACACTTCAGTCTGGGGAACACAAAGTGGTCATTGCAGTGATGTATAATCCACCACAGAACTGCAGGAGGCCAAGAGAGGAATATGAAGAGAGCAACAGAGCAATGGTGGACAGACTTGCTGAGGTGGCAAGAAGAGCTCACTCCAGCAGAGCAAAGTTGCTGGTTATGGGGGATTTCAACCACAGGGAGATTGACTGGGAAAACCTGGAGCCACATGGGGGTCCCGAAACATGGAGAGCCAGGATGTTGGACGTGGTGCTGGAAAACCTCATGCACCAACATGTTAAGGACACTACCAGAGTGAGAGGGGAGGATGAACCAGCAAGATTGGACCTTGTGTTCACCCTGGGCAGCTCAGACATTGAGCACATAAGTATGAGAGTCCCCTAGGAGCTAGCGACCACGTGGTTCTGTGCTTTGAATACATAGTAGAGCTGCAAGTGGAGAGAATAACAGGAGTTGAATGGGAAAAGCCTGACTATAAAAGAAGGGACTACATAGGGTTGAAGAACTTCCTGCGAGAGGTCCAGTGGGACAGAGAACTGGCAGGAAAGCCAGGAAATGAAATGATGGAATATGTAACAACAAAATGCAAGGAGGCAGTGGAAAGGTTTATTCCCAAGTGCAACAGTAACAACGGGAAGACCAGAACGAGCCCCTGGTTTACCCGACAGTGTAAGGAGGCAAAAACAAAGTGCAATAGAGAATGGAAAAAGTACAGAAGGCAGAGAACACACGAAAATAGGGAGATCAGTCGCAGAGCCAGGAATGAGTACGCACAGGTAAGGAGGGAGGCCCAGCGACAGTATGAAAATGACATAACATCGAGAATCAAGACTGACCCGAAACTGTTGTATAGCCACATCAGGAGGAAGACAACAGTCAAAGACCAGGTGATCAGATTAAGGACAGAAGGTGGAGAACTCACAAGAAATGATCAGGAGGTATGTGAGGAGCTGAACAGGAGATTTAAGGAAGTTTTTACAGTAGAGACAGGAAGGGCTGTGGGAAGACAGCACAGAAGGGAACATCAAGAGGGAATATACCAACAAGTGTTGGATGACATACGAACAACTGAGGAGGAGGTGAAGAAGCTCTTAAGTGACCTTGACACCTCAAAGGCGATGGGACCGGACAACATCTCCCCATGGGTCCTTAGAGAAGGAGCAGAGATGCTGTGCGTGCCTCTAACCACAATCTTCAACACATCCCTTGAAACTGGGCAACTACCTGAGAAATGGAAGACAGCTAATGTAGTCCCCATATTTAGGAAAGGAAACAGAAACGAGGCACTAAACTACAGACCTGTCTCTCTGGCATGTATTGTGTGCAAAGTCATTGAGAAGATTATCAGGAGGAGAGTGGTCGAACACCTGGAAAGGAACAAGATTATAAATGAAAACCAGCATGGGTTCATGGAAGGCAAATCTTGTATCACAAACCTCCTGGAGTTTTATGACAAGGTAACAGATGTAAGACACGAGAGAGAGGGGTGGGTAGGTTGCGTTTTCCTAGACTGCAGGAAGGCCTTTGACACAGTTCCCCACAAGAGATTAGTGCAGAAGCTGGAGGATCAGGCGCATGTAAAAGGGAGGGCACTGCAATGGATAAGGGAATACCTGACAGGGAGGCAGCAACGTGAAGGGGTATCACAGTGGGCGCCTGTTAAGAGCTGGGTCCCACAGGGGTCAGTTCTAGGACCAGTGCTATTTTTGATGTATGTGAACGACATGTTGGAAGGAATAGATTCTGAAATGTCCCTGTTCGCAGATGACGTGAAGTTAATGAGAAGAATTAAATCGGACGAGGATGAGGCAGGACTGCAAAGAGACCTGGAGAGGCTGGACATGTGGTCCAGTAACTGGCTTCTCGAATTCAATCCAGCCAAATGCAAAGCCATGAAGATTGGGGAGGGGCAAAGAAGACCGCAGACAGAGTATAGGCTAGGTGGACAAAGACTACAGACCTCACTCAGGGAGAAAGACCTTGGGGTGACCATAACACTGAGCACATCACCGGAGGCACACATCAAAGTCATGAAGATTGGGGAAGGGCAAAGAAGGCCGCAGACGGAGTACAGTCTAGGGGGTCAGAGACTACAAACCTCACTCAAGGAAAAAGATCTTGGGGTGAGTATAACACCAGGCACATCTCCTGAAGCGCACATCAACCAAATAACTGCTGCAGCATATGGGCGCCTAGCAAACCTCAGAACAGCATTCCGACATCTTAATAAGGAATCGTTCAGGACCCTGTACACCGTATACGTTAGGCCCATATTGGAGTATGTGGCACCAGTTTGGAACCCACACCTAGCCAAGCACGTAAAGAAACTAGAGAAAGTGCAAAGGTTTGCAACAAGACTAGTCCCAGAGCTAAGAGGTATGTCCTACGAGGAGAGGTTAAGGGAAATCAACCTGACGACACTGGAGGACAGGAGAGATAGGGGGGACATGATAACGACATACAAAATACTGAGGGGAATTGACAAGGTGGACAAAGACAGGATGTTCCAGAGATTGGACACAGTAACAAGGGGACACAGTTGGAAGCTAAAGACACAGATGAATCACAGGGATGTTAGGAAGTATTTCTTCAGCCACAGAGTAGTCAGTAAGTGGAATAGTTTGGGAAGCGATGTAGTGGAGGCAGGATCCATACATAGCTTTAAGCAGAGGTATGATAAAGCTCACGGCTCGGGGAGAGTGACCTAGTAGCGATCAGTGAAGAGGCGGGGCCAGGAGCTCGGACTCGACCCCCGCAACCTCAACTAGGTGAGTACATCAACCAAATAACCGCTGCAGCATACGGGCGCCTGGCAAACCTGAGAATAGCGTTCCGATACCTTAATAAGGAATCGTTCAAGACACTGTACACTGTGTATGTTAGGCCCATACTGGAGTATGCAGCACCAGTCTGGAACCCACACCTGGTCAAGCACGTCAGGAAGTTAGAGAAAGTACAAAGGTTTGCAACAAGGCTAGTCCCAGAGCTCAAGGGAATGTCTTACGAGGGTTTGAAACCCTCACCTAGCCAAGCCTTATTATATGTATATAGGGTAACAGTTTTCCTTTATGCTGCAAGCCTAGAATCTTCAGATGTTATTTTCCATCACTCAGGAAAGACATTCTGAGTATTCACTAAATGTTAATTGAATATTGTACAGCATAAAAAACTTTATACAAGATATTATAGTCAGTCACGTTACATCAGAATGGTACAACACATTTCCATAGCCAACATCTGTCACAATGAAAGAAATTTTGAAAATGGCGATGATGGATGTTATTATTGTGAATTATTATTATGCAAATTTCCTGCAGGAGGTTTACAGGATATTACCTGAATTTTTAGCTGGAAGAACATCATCTATCACAATAAAAGAAATTTTGAAAATGGCGACGATGGATGTTATTATTGTGAATTATTATGTAAATTTCCTGTATATGAGTTATTAGATGAATTATTAGCTGGAAGAACTTTGGGTGAGGTAAGTTGGACTTACCTCACAGAAGGTCGCCGAACTGTCACTCCCTTGATGCCCGCTCCCTTCCACTCTCACAAAAAACTAGACCAGACATTAAATTAATAACTATAATATTAATACCAGCTACTCTAGTAAGTAAAGTTTTCGACTGTATATAATTAGGCTTGCTGGGTACTCAAAATATAATTGGTATTAACACTTACCATTTAATTACTGGAAGACACTTAATGCTGTTTGAAAACACCCTAACTGAACCCTAGAAGCTAGGATTTATAATAGCCAATGTAAAAAGTACTGTCCATTATGAGTAAGTGTCACTTAGCTAAGGAGGGTTGTTGGGAAGGATTCATCGAAGTCCTCTATTTTTCCATACTAGTTGCCAATTTGTAAGGGTTTTCCATACTATTTATCCCAGTTCTTCAGCAGGAACGTGTCAGCAACTTCCAAATTACAGACTGAGGCCGATAATCCCCAAGTGATCCTCATGAACGACTGATCACTTTGCAAAATTCAGTCCAGTGTTCAAACATTAAATTCAAAATGATGTCTCTCCCTAGCATCACTCTGCAGCTGTTTTCCCCCCTCTCGAAATTTTTCGAAAAGGTTAAATTAGAATCAAATTATGTTACACTATTATATTACTCATTTACATGTTCTACATTTAGAAACTGATGTATAAAATTTCCACACTGTGGCCAGGGGATGGTCGTCGATGAACGACTTAAATTGCTTCTTCCTCTATGAGACGATTTCAGCCAACTCTAGCTGAGTGGCTGTTCTCCTAGTAGGCCTTATTACAATTTCTTCTTGAATTCCTTGGCCAGCGCTATCTTCTTCACTTATGTCACTTTCCCTTAGATGATCATTTACATTTAGTTGACCAATTCCACTGGTATTAATTTATTATTAATGGTACTTTCCTGACCACAACACAACACCTTGACATTCCTGACAACACGTTGTGCATCTGGGTATAACTTTCTGTCGATTTACAGCCTCTGACACACCATAAAAGTGTTCATGTAGTGTAAGATGATTCTCCTTTCGCCACACATTGGACCAATTATTAATTACTTTATAATACATTACTACTTTTAGGTACTTCAACTCCAGGGTAATCTTTATTAATTTCCTTTAATTTGGAGGAATTGCTATTTGCATTATTATATTAACCTCTTCATATGTCCTCATCAGTTCCTCTTTTGTTGACGTCACACCCAGGAAATTGTCCTCACAAAATTGTTTTCTCATTACTTCACACAGTGGACTACCTGAACGTTTAAGGTGAGCATTTATCGCCGCGTGAAGTAGGAACGGCCTGGATGTAGCATCAAATAATACACTCCTAAAGCAAAAAGTTTTCAGAGGGCTAAGTGGGTCACTAGGATTCTCAGGCCACTAGAAAGACATACATCTGAGTCTGCTTCCTGCAAATCCACTAAAAGGAAAACTTTATTTTTGTCAGCCATAAAGGCATAATTCTAACCCTGAAATTTAACAATATATTTCCTAATTTTTCCGTCAACGGTGGACCAGTTATTAAACAATCATTTATACATTTTTACTACTAACACTACAATTAAAAACAATTCTTAGGGGAGTAGTTTTAGAATCCCTTTTAACTCCATGATGTGGTAATTAATGACCATAAAGTTTTGCCTGCTCAGGAGGTACTTCCTCTATGAATTTATTATTTAACTGATCATTAATTATATCATTGTTAGCAGTCAATAACTCTGGTGTGCCACTTAATTCGTGGAGCTGAGCCTTTAGTTGCCCATAGGCCATTCTATAATTTGTAAGTAATTCTTCATGATTCAGTTTCCATGGGAATCACACCTAGTATTGTCCAGATTTATATTTAACATTCTTCTGGTATTGTTCCTCAGTAAAAGAATCATCTGGACTTTCCTCATTTACATTGATTCCAGTGCTGTCCAGTTCCCGCAATTTTTTCACTGGCTCAGCATCATCTTCTAAAGGAGAATATTTCGTGATTAAGACACATTAACGGTTTTTATTGTTTCTTCTAGTTATTCATTATTAGTACGAGAGCACCTACCATATATTACATGACCTCCTACTGTTTTTAGAAAAGTGACACCACATTTCCTTACTATACCTTTTACATATGATGCATAATATTAACTCCCTATTAGAAGACCTTTTGGCCCCACTAAGTCATTATTTACACCAGAAGATGCCAATTCTACACCATTTTGTGAAAGCTTCTCAGTAGCTTCACTAAGACCTATTGTAGAGATATTCTGTGACAGCCTATCATCTATAATTGCACTGATACTTTTTCTCTCATTACCCAAACCGACATTTACATACACAGTTTTGTACAACTGGGCCATTTTATCTGACAGAAAACCATATAATTTTAGATTTATTGGATCCCCCCTTTTGCACTTTCATACCAATATGGCAGCTACGATTTATGAACGTGCGTCGAGATCCTTGGTCCAGTAAGGCAGTTATATTTTTTTATTTACTCCTTTTATCCTGAATTATTACATTCACCACAAGTAAAGCTACTTCATCTGTGCCATCATCATTAATATTAGCTGCAATTTTTACATTGGTAACTGATGTTTCAATGTTTATATTATTATTGTTGTTGTTGTTGTTGTTGTTGTTGTTGTTGTTGTTGTTGTTGTTGTTGTTGTTATTGTTGTTATTATTATTATTATTATTATTATTATTATTATTATTATTATTATTATTATTATTATTATTATTGTTGTTATTATTATTATTATTATTATTATTATTATTATTATTATTATTATTATTATTATTATTATTGTTATTATTATTATTATTATTATTATTATTATTATTATTATTATTATTATTATTATTATTATTATTATTGTTGTTGTTGTTGTTATTATTATTATTATTATTATTATTATTATACAGATCCTTACACAATACTACTTTATGCCTCACTTGTGGCATTGATAGCAATTATTCAGTTTGGCATAACATTCCTTTACATTACGACTACCTAAACATCTGATACATCTGTCAAGTTCTTCCAACGTTTCCACCCTGACATCTACGACTACCTAAACATCTGATACATCTGTCAAGTTCTTCCAACGTTTCCACCCTGACATCTCATGAATCATAAGCATTACAATTCATGGAGAAATTAGTACCCATGCAAAAAAGACAGTCCTTTTTTAGTTTTGCTTTACATGGCCATTATTAACTAGGTCACTCTTATTAAGGTACTTATTCCCCTTAATTTGATGTGGAGAACCATTATTTTTGGTTCCTGCCACTTGATATGTGCCTATGCAACCCTTTTTATCAGATGAATTATGATGAATATTAACATTAGGATATTTTTTCTATTTCTGAGACCTGACAGATACACAATAGTCATCATGTGTTACATTCTTAGAATTATTGGTTGGTTTGTCTGTAACTGAACAATTAATTCTTGTAGACCTAATCTTAATTCCTACAGAGATAAATAACCTTTGTGGTATTTATTAGACAATCACTTTATAGTATTACAGCTCAATTTATTCTGTAAGACAGCACTCAACATCCAGTTGGATTCACCCAAATTAAACCTATTACTCAGGGACTTACAAGTGCTTTCTAATTTGACCCTAAATTGTTACAAATTATGGTAATTGTGTTCTGGAGCTCTTAAATTAATCACAGTATTTTCTAGGTCTAACCTACTTTGATCCCTATTACCATAGGTCACCTCGAACAGTCAACTGCCTCCAGGTAAATAGAGTCAGTATTTTGGAATCCTTGAATCTGGTCATAAGCATCGCTTGTGACCTGCCCGGGAGATAAAATAATTTTGTGACATCTACTAGGTTTTTCCTCACATGTACAGCAGCCTAAATGCTGACCAGAATTCCTCTCAGCTGTTTCCTCAATTAAATGTTGGTAGAGATATCTCTGGGAGTTTGGACAAAGACCTGGCATTTACATTAATAGATTGGTCAACTAAAGTACGTACACAATATAACTTATTTAATACTTCACTTTCACATGATAGTATTTTCTCTTCCACTTCAAAATATTGATTAATTAATAATTGCCTCTCATTATCATCTACACAGTTCACCAGCAGATCTCATTATCATCTACACAGTTCACCAGCAGATCTCATTATCATCTACACAGTTCACCAGCAGATCTCATTATCATCTACACAGTTCACCAGCAGATCTCATTATCATCTACACAGTTCACCAGCAGATCTCATTATCATCTACACAGTTCACCAGCAGATCTCATTATCATCTACACAGTTCACCAGCAGATCTCATTATCATCTACACAGTTCACCAGCAGATCTCATTATCATCTACACAGTTCACCAGCAGATCTCATTATCATCTACACAGTTCACCAGCAGATCTCATTATCATCTACACAGTTCACCAGCAGATCTCATTATCATCTACACAGTTCACCAGCAGATCTCATTATCATCTACACAGTTCACCAGCAGATCTCATTATCATCTACACAGTTCACCAGCAGATCTCATTATCATCTACACAGTTCACCAGCAGATCTCATTATCATCTACACAGTCCACCAGCAGATCTCATTATCATCTACACAGTTCACCAGCAGATCTCATTATCATCTACACAGTCCACCAGCAGATCTCATTATCATCTACACAGTTCACCAGCAGATCTCATTATCATCTACACAGTCCACCAGCAGATCTCATTATCATCTACACAGTTCACCAGCAGATCTCATTATCATCTACACAGTTCACCAGCAGATCTCATTATCATCTACACAGTTCACCAGCAGATCACCTTCATATTCTGTGTAATACAATTTATAAGACACAGATATTTTCTAATGATTCCAGATATAATTCTAAATTAACCTTTTTCACAGTTTCTTATGCCACCAGTTCCAGGCATTTATTACACGGTCTGGTCACATAACATTTTTTTTGCATTTAATGAAGCCTTTGTACCCTTAATTCCCATAGATTTATCATCTCCATTAATTACATTATCACTCTCATATGTTCGACATAATTAATGAACACTTGTTATACGAACTGTACAATGAGAAATTGGTACAGTTATTTGCAATATGTACTAACAATCTTAGCCAAATATTTCCTGGCATAGCAAATTAATTATAATTATTATAATATACACCAAATATCATAGACAAATAATTCCTGGCATAGCATAATAATTATAATTATTATAATTAAATCAGAAAGAAAACAGTTATCATTCCAAGTCCTAACTGGGTTTACCAAATTAACAAGTATTGTAATAATAATTCCAGCCTCACTTGTCTTAGCAATTAATTTATATAATTACACAAATGCTCTAACATTAAAAAAATATAAGAAATACAATTCCAACCCCACAGGGCATGCAAATCCAATTAACTGTGGCAAGTATAATCCACTACACAAGCACCATGAATTAAGTAATGCCAATTATATGTGAATCTAGCAATCCATTACTTTCAATCAAATCACTAAATTGAATTAAATTTTCACTGATTACATATCCAGTTCATTAGGACCACAGGTTTATGGTGAATTATAATTATTATTATTATTATTATTATTATTATTATTATTATTATTATTATTATTATTATTATTATTATTATTATTATTATTATTATGCAAATTTCCTGCAGAGGTTTACTGGGTATCCCCTGAATTATTACCTGCAAGTAATTTGGATGAGGTAAATGGGACTTAGTCACAGCAGGTCGCCGAACTGTCACTCCCCCGATGCTCACTCCTTACAACTCTCACAAAAAAATAGACCTGACATTAAATTAATAATTATGTTAAAACCAGATACTCTTGTAACTAAAGTTGTCGACTGAATATAAATAGCCTTACTGGGTACACAAAATATAATTGGCATTAATACTTACCATTTAATTACTGGAAGACACTTAATGCTGATTGAACACACCCTAATTGTACCCTAACAGCTAGGATTTACAATTGTCAATGCAAAAAGTACTGTACATTATGGTAAGCGTCACTTAGCTAAGGTGTGTTGGTGGGAAGGATTCATTGAAGTCCTCTATGTTCTCCTCCTAGTTGCCTACTTCTATGGGTTTTCTATACTCTTAATCCCAATTCTTTAGCAGAAACATGTCAGCAACTTCCAAATTGCGAAATGAGGCTGAAAAAACCCAACTGACCTTCGAGAACGCCCGATCACATTGCAAAACTCAGTCCAGTGTTCACACATTAAGTTCAATATGGTGTCTCTCCCCGGCTTCACTCTGCAGCTTTTCTCAACCACCCCCTACCCCCCCATTTGAAATTTTTCGAAAGAGTAAAATCAGAATTAAATTGTATTACTCAATTATTATATTATTCAATTATATGTTGTACATTTAGGAAATTACGTTAAAAAATTTAATTTATCATTTAAGTAAATTTCACGCTGGACACAACACTTATCATATTGTCCAACAGTAAATACTTAATTGCACAAAGGCTAATGGAGAAAAATATGGTGAAATTGGATGTTGATCTCATTGTTTTATTTTGATTTATTGTTATTAATTCTTACATTCTTGCAGCTAAACATTCTTAGCACAATCGGTGGTCACACATTTCAATTTATCTACACTCAGGTTAATCTCACTCACAAATCCACCATTATGAATATTTCCAGCAGTATTAATATCTTTAATATTCTGCAATGAACATAACTCCGTAATTTCATAGTTATAATTTATTTACTTTGTGTAAATAAGTAGTCGATCAGTGTAGAGAGACGACACAGACTAACTTAGTGTAGAGAGACGACACAAACTAACTTAGTGTAGAGAGACGACACAGACTTAGTGTAGAGAGACGACACAGACTAACTTAGTGTAGAGAGACGACACAGACTAACTTAGTGTAGAGAGACGACACAGACTAACTTAGTGTAGAGAGACGACACAGACTAACTTAGTGTAGAGAGACGACACAGACTAACTTAGTGTAGAGAGACGACACAGACTAACTTAGTGTAGAGAGACGACACAGACTAACTTAGTGTAGAGAGACGACACAGACTAACTTAGTGTAGAGAGACGACACAGCTAATTAGTGTACAGAGACACACCGCTCTCAGCAATATACTCACACAGATAATTCTCAGTGTAGAGAGACGACACAGACTAACTTAGTGTAGAGAGACGACACAGACTAACTTATAGTTGCTGTACTACAGAGTAGCTTTCCATCAGATAATTCAGGGATAATTATCAGTTGAGCTTTTTAGATAATTATCCTACATTTCTAGATCCTCGTGATAATTCACTTCTTCACAGAGAATAGCTCTACATCAGATAACATACTCTCAGCCAGCTCTCAGCAAACATACTCCCCCTCAGAGAAGTCTCTGCCGCTCTCGGCAACATACTCCCCATCAGAGAATTCTCAGTCGTTCTCGGCAACATACTCCCCATCAGAGAATTCTCAGCCGCTCTTGGCAACATACTCCCCATCAGTGAATTCTCAGTCGCTCTCGGCAACATACTCCCCATCAGAGATAATACTCTCAGCCAGCTCTCAGCAAACATACTATCAGTGAATTCTCAGTCGCTCTCGGCAACATACTCCCCATCAGAGAATTCTCAGCCGCTCTCGGCAACATACTCCCCATCAGAGAATTCTCAGTCGTTCTCGGCAACATACTCCCCATCAGAGAATTCTCAGCCGCTCTTGGCAACATACTCCCCATCAGAGAATTCTCAGATAATCAGAGAAGTCTCAGCAACATACTTCCAGCAGATCTCAGCAACATACTCTCCAGCCCCTCTCGGCAACATACTCCCCATCAGATAATTCTCAGCCGCTCTCAGCAACATACTCTCCATCAGATAATTATCAGTTGCTCTCAGCAACATACTCTCCATCAGATAATTCTCAGCCGCTCTCAGCAACATACTCTCCATCAGATAATTCTCAGTTGCTCTCAGCAACATACTCACAAGCAGATAATTCTCAGCCGCTCTCAGCAACATACTCACAAGCAGATAATTCTCAGCCGCTCTCAGCAATATACTCTCCATCAGATAATTAGTCCGCAACATACTGCTCTCAGCAACATACTCTCCAGCGCTCTCAGCAACATACTCTCCAGCGGATAATTCTCAGCCGCTCTCGGCAACATACTCCCCGTTAGATAATTCTCAGCCGCTCTCAGCAACATACTCTCCAGCAGATAATTCTCAGCCGCTCTCGGCAACATACTCCCCGTCAGATAATTCTCAGCCGTTTTCAGCAACATACTCTCCATCAGATAATTCTCAGCCGCTCTCAGCAACATACTCCTCATCAGAGAAGTGTCAGCTGCTCTCAGCAACATACTCTCAAGCAGATAATTCTCAGCCGCTCTCGGCAACATACTCCCCACCAGAGAAGTCTCGTACTCCCCGTTAGCTGCCGCTCTCAGCAACATACTCCCCATCAGAGAATTCTCAGCCGCTCTTGGCAACATACTCCCCATCAGTGAATTCTCAGTCGCTCTCGGCAACATACTCCCCATCAGAGAAGTGTCAGCTGCTCTCAGCAACATACTCTCAAGCAGATAATTCTCAGTCGCTCTCGGCAACATACTCCCCATCAGAGAAGTGTCAGCTGCTCTCAGCAACATACTCTCCAGCAGATAATTCTCAGTCGCTCTCGGCAACATACTCCCCATCAGAGAAGTGTCAGCCCCTCTCGGCAACATACTCCCCATCAGAGAAGTGTCAGCTGCTCTCAGCAACATACTCCCCATCAGATAATTCTCAGTCGCTCTCAGCAACATACTCCTCATCAGAGAATTTTCAGCCCCTCTCGGCAACATACTCCCCCTCAGAGAAGTCTCTGCCGCTCTCGGCAACATACTCCCCATCAGAGAATTCTCAGTCGCTCTCAGCAACATACTCCCCATCAGAGAAGTGTCAGCCACACTCGGCAACTTTACATTATACTAAAGCTTGCCCCCACTACATTATACTAAAGCTTGCCCCCACTACATTATACTAAAGCTTGCCCCCCACTACATTATACTAAAGCTTGCCCCCCACTACTACATTATACTAAAGCTTGCCCCCCACTACATTATACTAAAGCTTGCCCCCACTAAATTATACTAAAGCTTGCCCCCCACTACATTATACTAAAGCTTGCCCCCCACTACATTATACTAAAGCTTGCCCCCCACTACATTATACTAAAGCTTGCCCCCCACTACATTATACTAAAGCTTGCCCCCCACTACATTATACTAAAGCTTGCCCCCACAACATTATACTAAAGCTTGCCCCCCACTACATTATACTAAAGCTTGCCCCCACTACATTATACTAAAGCTTGCCCCCCACTACATTATACTAAAGCTTGCCCCCCACTACATTATACTAAAGCTTGCCCCCACTACATTATACTAAAGCTTGCCCCCACTACATTATACTAAAGCTTGCCCCCACTACATTATACTAAAGCTTGCCCCCACTACTACATTATACTAAAGCTTGCCCCCCACTACATTATACTAAAGCTTGCCCCCACTACATTATACTAAAGCTTGCCCCAACTACATTATACTAAAGCTTGCCCCCACTACATTATACTAAAGCTTGCCCCCCACTACATTATACTAAAGCTTGCCCCCACTACATTTTACTAAAGCTTGCCCCCCACTACATTATACTAAAGCTACATGCTTGCCCCCACTACATTATACTAAAGCTTGCCCCCACTACATTATACTAAAGCTTGCCCCCACTACATTATACTAAAGCTTGCCCCCACTACATTATACTAAAGCTTGCCCCCCACTACATTATACTAAAGCTTGCCCCCCTACATATACTAAAGCTTGCCCCCCATACTAAAGCTTGCCCCCCACTACATTATACTAAAGCTTGCCCCCACTACATTATACTAAAGCTTGCCCCCACTACATTATACTAAAGCTTGCCCCCACTATACTTGCCCCCCAACATTATACTAAAGCTTGCCCCCCACTACATTATACTAAAGCTTGCCCCCCACTACATTATACTAAAGCTTGCCCCCACTACATTATACTAAAGCTTGCCCCCCTCTACATTATACTAAAGCTTGCCCCCCACTACATTATACTAAAGCTTGCCCCCCCTACATTATACTAAAGCTTGCCCCCCACTACATTATACTAAAGCTTGCCCCCCACTACATTATACTAAAGCTTGCCCCCCACTACATTATACTAAAGCTTGCCCCCCACTACATTATACTAAAGCTTGCCCCCACTACATTATACTAAAGCTTGCCCCCCACTACATAATTCTAAAGCTTGCCCCCCACTACATTATACTAAAGCTTGCCCCCCACTACATTATACTAAAGCTTGCCCCCCACTACATTATACTAAAGCTTGCCCCCCACTACATTATACTAAAGCTTGCCCCCCACTACATTATACTAAAGCTTGCCCCCCACTACATTATACTAAAGCTTGCCCCCCACTACATTATACTAAAGCTTGCCCCCCACTACATTATACTAAAGCTTGCCCCCCACTACAGATATATTTTTACTATTACGTTCTTAAATGACTTAATATCAGGTCCTCAGCTAAAACAAGGTAGAGTAATATTAATGTAAATAAATCTTTAACTCACTTACCAATCATCGCCTCTGTTACAACACTACTTGTGTGGGAACATATAACTTACCAATCATCGCCTCTGTTACAACACTACTTGTGTGGGAACATATAACTTACCAATCATCGCCTCTGTTACAACACTACTTGTGTGGGAACATATAACTTACCAATCATCGCCTCTGTTACAACACTACTTGTGTGGGAACATATAACTTACCAATCATCGCCTCTGTTACAACACTACTTGTGTGGGAAATATAACTTATATAACTTACCAATCATCGCCTCTGTTACAACACTACTTGTGTGGGAACATATAACTTACCAATCATCGCCTCTGTTACAACACTACTTGTGTGGGAACATATAACTCACCAATCATCGCCTCTGTTACAACACTACTTGTGTGGGAACATATAACTTACCAATCACCAATCATCGCCTCTGTTACAACACTACTTGTGTGGGAACATATAACTTACCAATCATCGCCTCTGTTACAACACTACTTGTGTGGGAACATATAACTTACCAATCATCGCCTCTGTTACAACACTACTTGTGTGGGAACATATTCATTCATAAATACTCTTTACTACTTTAAGTAGTTATCACATGTCTCCTTCGACCCCAGTTCGTCTCATCTTCCATGTTCAGCTGTACATTAGTTAGGCGCTTCACGTCTTTTATACTGACTTTTAAAAGCTTGTAAAAGAAGCGAAACTGTCATTTATGAATTTTTTATACTTCATTAAAGTGTAGAATTAGGCGTAGAATTAAAGGGGATATGTCTGAGGTGTATGAATGGAAAGCAGGAATAAATAAAGGGGATGTAAATAGCGTGCTGAAAATTTCCAGCCATGACAGGACTCACAGCAATGGTTTCAAGTTGGAAAAATTCAGATTCAGGAAGGATATAGGAATGCACTGGTTTGGTAATAGAGTTGTGGATGAGTGGAACAAACTCCCGAGTACCGTTATAGAGGCTAAAACGTTGTGCAGTTTTAAAAAAGAGGTTAGATAAGTACATGAGTGGGTGTGGGTGGGTGTGTGTTGGACCTGAGTAGCTTGTGCTACTAGGTCTGATGCCTTGCTCCTTCCTTAAGTGGAAGTGACCTGACTAGGTGGGTCATTGTGCTAATCCGGGGGGTGGGGGTACATGGGCCTAGTTCACATGCTGCAGTGTTCCTTCTTTCTTATGTTCTTATGTTCTTAAATGTCGGAATGTAGATAGTTGGCTGTAGATCGAATATGCTACAGTATATATGGTACAATATAGATATCAGAATGTATATGGTACAGTATAAAGAGTAGACTATATTTTGTACAGTATAAATAGGGTATATATGGTACAGTATGTATAGCTGTGTATAAGGTACAGAATAGTAGAGTGCATATAGAAATGTTAATTGTAGAACATAGATAGCAGAATGTGGATGTTAATTAAAGTGAAGATGGTAGATGGTACGGTGAAAAGCATAAATGGTAGATTACATAAAGTAGGAGTGAGGATCTAATTAGCAGGTATAGGTCAGCAATTGAAATAATTAGGAAGAAGGGTGGGAACCCTGTCATATGTGGTATTTTGCCAAGGAGAGGAGTTGGAAACGAATGGTTGTCCAGGGCAATTGGTGTCAATTGCTGGCTGGACAAATAGTGTATGGAAAATGTTGTAACATTCATTGACGACTGGGACCTCTTCCAGGGCAGAAATGACATGTATGCCAGGCATTCGGTACACTTATCTAGGTCTGGGGTGGGGCACTGGCAACTTCAGTGAAGGGAGCTGTTAGGACTTTAAAGTAGGAATAGTTAGTGGTAAGGGTTTTGGCTGGAAAACAGTGAAGTCACAGTGTAGTAATATTATGAGTACTAGGGAAATTAGTAATAAGGAGAACGAGGTGGATATTGGAAAGCCAGTGGCACTACGTGACAAGGACAGTAATAGAATTAGTAAAAAGCAGAAATGAGCAGGAAGGGTAAAGAAAAAGGAGGGTCTTTCAATGTATATTATACTAATAGCCGTAGTGTTAGGAATAAGATAGACGAGATGAGATTAGTTGCTAGTGCAGGTAACATTGAAGTATTTGCCATAACTTAGACTTGGTTTAATTCAGAAAGTCGAGACATGCCTGCAGAATGTCACTTTCAGGGTTTTAAATTATTCAAGTAGTTAGAAGTATCGGGAAGGGGGGTGAGGTGGCATTGTATGTCCTAGATCACTTGAACTGCTGCATAAAAACGGGTATTGAATCTGATGTAACACATACAGAGTCTGGATAGAATTTTCAGAGGGGCATGAAAATTTGATTTTAGGAGTAATATACCGTCTCCCAAGCTTAGATAGAGGCCAAGGGAGACTACTATGGGAGGAAATTGGTAAGACCACAAGACACGATAATGTAGTAATTCTAAGAAACTTTAACTTTAGTCATATTGATTGGAATTTCTTGACTGGAAATTTAGAATCAAACGACTTCTTAGAAGTAGTTCAGGATTGGTTTTTGAAGCAGTTTGTGACATAACCTACAAGGGGAAATAACCTACTTGACTTAGTTCTGGCAAACAATGAATCCCTTGTTAATAATTTAGAAATTTCAGAGGAACTGGGTGCTAGCGACCACAAATCAATTACATTTAGCATTGAATGGAAGTACGATAGTAGGGATAACTCAGTAACAGTCCCAGATTTTCTCTTAGCAGATTACGGTGGGCTTAGAGAACACTTATCATCTGTGGACTGGTGTAACGAAGAGAGCTATCAGTATGACAGCTTTTTTAACACAATAAATGCTGCCCAAAGGACATTTATCCCATACAAGGAAATTAGATAGGATAGAAATGACCCAAAATGGATGAATAATAGGCTCAAATATCTTTTAGGACAGAAAAAGGAATTTTTAGGCGCATCAAAAGAGGTGAGGGCCATCTTATGAATCAGTATATTGACATTAAGAGGGACATTAAAAAGGGGATAAGAAAAGCTAAACGGGACTATGAAATTAAAGTTGCTAAGGATTCGAAAACTAACCCAAACAATTTTTTCCAGGTTTACAGAACAAAAGTTAGGGATAAGATAGGTCCTCTTAAAAATAACTGGGCATCTTACTGACAAGGGGAATGAAATGTGCTCTATTCTTAATAATGATTTTCTCTCGGTTTTCACTCAGGAAGATACTAACAATATCCCAGTAATTAATTTTTATAGTGAGCCTGAAGGTGATAAATTATGCAGTATCTTAGTCACTGGTGAAATGGTTATCAAACAGTTAGATCGATTAAAGCAAAATAAATCCCTGGGCCCTGATGAACTTTTTTCAAGGGTTCTAAAAGAGTGTAAAATGGAACTTTGTGAAACATTGACTAAAATTTTTAATACCTCTCTTGAAACAGGTGTAGTGTCTGGTATGTCTAAGATGGCTAATGTAATTCCTGTTTTTAAAGCAGGGAACAAGTCGTTACCGTCAAATTACCTCCCAATAAGCCTAACCTCAATTATAGGTAAATTACTAGAGCCAATTATTGCTGAGAGTATAAGAAGCCATCTCGATAAGCATAGTTTGATTAATGATACTCAGTATGGATTCACAAGGGACCGTTCCTGCCTAACTTTTTTATTAACCTTCTTCAGTAAAGCTTTTGAGGCCGTTGGCCACGATAAAGAATTCGATATTGTTTATTTAGATTTTAGTAAGGCTTTTGATAGAGTACTGCACCACTGTTATAGAAAGTGGCAGCTCATGGGATTGGGGGAAAAGTTCTGTCTAGTCCCATCAAAGTCGTTAACATGACTCACGAAATCGCAATGACACGATTGCAAACAAACCATATCACGGGAGAGGATAAAACCCGCGATCAGAGAGTCTCAAAACTCCAGACAGTCGAGTTAGCCACTGGACAAGCTAGCCACAATAAGATTCGTCCAACTAGGTATATTTCTACACAGTGGTGCCTATACTAACCTTCCTATGGTGTAGAAATATACCTAGTTGGACGAATCTTATTGTAGCTAGCTGGTCAAGTGGCTAACACGACGGTCTGGAGTTTTGAGACTCACTGATCGCGGGTTCTATCCCCGCCCGTGGTTAGGTTTGTTTGCAATCGTGTCATTCCGGATATAAATAAGGTTTTGAAGATATCCCTTCAAGAAAGAACCCGCAATAATGGTTTCAAATTAGATAAGTTTAGATTTCAAAAGAATATAAGAAAGTATTGGTTTGGAAATAGGACAGTTGATGAGTGGTGCAGTCTGCCTAGTAGGATAATTGAAGCTAAAACATTGGGTAGTTTCAAATTTAGATTAGATAAATACATGACTGAGAGGGTTTGGATTTGAGTGAGACTTGCATAATGAGTAAATAAAATCATCAAAACTTATTCCTTGGTTAGCATTGGAAATTGGGTTGGCAAATATTTTGGTAGTGGAAAGAATTGTAAAGGTCCTGCCTAGTATAGGCCAACAGGCCTTCTGCAGTGTTCCTTCTTTCTTATGTTCTTATGAATGTAGATAGTAGTCTCTTTTTAAAGTGAAGGTGACATAGCATTTGTGATAAAGTGTATGTAGTAGAGTGTTGATGGTATAGTGAAGATAGTTTGATTTCCAGTTTTTATGCCAGTAATTGTACCAATATATGCTAGTAACTGTACCCACCAGTACATAGTCTATTCTTATAGAATACACTAAGTTTGACAGACAGCAGTTTTATCTTCTATGGCACATATAGTTTGATAGCTTATTACCTGATCTGGTTACTTTATTTTTCAGGACACTAAGAGTGATAATTGTATGTCTGACATGACTATTTTATCTTCCAGGACACAATGATGGCTGTCTATCACAATATGTTGGCGGTGGTGCTGCTGGTAGTTCTCTGCTGCACGCTAACATCTGCTCACTCTAGTGAGTACCTCTGTTATCATACACTCTTGTGTGACTGGAACGAAGCCTCTTCAATGTTCCAGAGGCTCCTTATCTATTCTTAGGAAAACTGTAGAGTGTACCATACAAAAAAGACGAAAATATAGACAAGTAGGGAATTAAACATAAAACCGAATTTATAAAATGTACGAAAGAATCAAGCTAGAGGCAATGATCCACCCAGGATGTTGATGATGTTGATCCATCGTGAATATTTTCGGAATATTCAATATATTCAGTAGAATTTTCACGATAGGAGCGGAAGATTCAGTCTCCACTATAAACTTAATAACAGACATCCACTGTATAACAGGTCTAATCCCTAATGAGAGGTGCATGGGAATCATCACGGCTTAGTGTAGTTCAACACGTAAACTTAAGGAAACTCTACGATGATGCAGTAAAGCAAGCTGGCAGGAGTGTCGCGGGTGATAAGTCGGTAGAGATGAAACAGCTCTCAGACTGCCACTGTCCCTCAGTCATACACTGTAACCTTCCACAAGAGATGAGAGTAAAGAAGAACAGCTAAGTCACAACTGTTCACCAAGGTCGCTAAGCTTTTATTACAGAATTTCTTGGGGAATTGCTGACCCACACCACCGTACCTCCTTGGATCATGGTAAAAAACTTAGCTCTGCTGGGTGCGTGTTTCTTGTAGGATTGAGTGATCCTGTGGGTTAGAGCATCATGCGATTCTCCTTCAACACGAGGCGGGTCAAAACGACATGGTTCTAGTACTCGGCTAGTCGCAGTGTTGTTATTGATTGAATACCACTCGTCCTGGTTATAACATACACAAACACACACACACACACACACGCACACAAACACACACACACAAACACACACACACACATTCACACACACACACACACACACACGCACAAACACACACACACACAAACACACACACACACATACACACACACACACACACACACACTCACACAAACACACACACACACAAACACACACACACACATTTAGTATTAAATTACTGTAAACAAATCTAAAATATATTTATTTGGGTTAGGCTAAAATTATTTGTTCTTGTTATAATAAGGTTACGTAAGTTTTCTAAGTTACTTTTGGTGCAAAATTATAAATTTTTAAATCAACATTAATGAAAAAAATATATCTTTAAACGTATAAGAGAAAATTTTAGAAAGAACTTAATTTTAAATGAGTTCTTGCTAATTGACCAGTTTTACACATTCGGCACGACATATATATATATATATATATATATATATATATATATATATATATATATATATATATATATATATATATATATATATATATATATATATATATATATATTATGAAGTTTTTCTTCTTCTGTTTTTTAGTAAATATCTACAGGAGAAGGGGTTACTAGCCCATTGCTCCCTGCATTTTAGTCGCCTCATACGACAAGCATGGCTTATGGAGGAAAGATTCTTTTCCACTTCCCCATGGACAATAGAAGAAATAAAGAAGAACAAGAGCTATTTAGGACAAGGAGACAAACCTAGATGTATGTTTATATATATGCATGTGCGTGTCTGTGAAGTGTGACCAAAGTGTAAGTAGGAGTAGCAAGATATCCCTGTTATCTAGCGTGTTTATGAGACAAAAAAAAACAGCAATCCTACCATCATGCAAAACAGTTACAGGTTTCTGTTTCACAGTCATCTGGCAGGACGGTAGTACTTCCTTGGGTGGCTGCTGTCTACCAACCTACTACCTACAAAGCAATAATGTCGTTCCCATCTGGTTCTGCTGGGGGTTACACTGGAATAAGGCCACAGCATTTAAAGGAAATGGTTAATCCAGTTATTGGGGAAATTGCAGAGACACTGCTTTCAGAGATCACAAGGTTCGTCAACAATTCCTTGGCTGGTCTGATCCCTGATGAAATTAGACCTTTCTTTTTTGGTGCAACACTTTGTGCACTTAAAAAGAAGGATGGAGGAATTCGGCCAATTGCAGTAGGCAACACGTTACGCCGCCTCGTATCCAAAGCTGCTGTCCGAAGTATTCGTGCACAGGCAGCCATGATGCTTCAACCAAACCAGCTTGGCTTTGGGGTCTCTCAAGGAAGTGAAGCAGCGGTTCATGCAACAAGGGCGTATATCAACAACCTGCCTGAGGACAATGCAGTGGTAAAATTAGATTTCAAGAATGCGTTCAATCTCCTGAAAAGAGACGTGGTATTAGCAGCAGTACAAAAACATTTCCCTGGTCTCTTCCCTTTTGTTTCAGCTGGGTATAGCAAGGAATCAATGCTTCTCTTTGGAGAGCATGAAATCACATCATCGGAGGGTGTCCAACAAGGAGATCCTCTTGCACCATTTCTCTTCTGTATAGCAGTTAGGGAAATCACAGTCAGACTGACCAGCTAGCTAAACATCTGGTTCCTAGATAATGGCACACTTGCAGGTACAAAGGAGTCCCTCCTACATGACCTTACACAGGTAATGACACGGGGACAGGAAATGGGTCTCGTCCTGAATCCATCCAAATGTGAAATCATCTCAGTCAGTCAACAAGTGATAAATGCAGTGAGATCAAAACTACCAGGAGCAGCACTCATTGCCCCCACAAATAGTGTCTTGCTAGGAGCACCTCTGCGAAGCAATGCCATTAACACAATTTTCAGGAAGAAATTGGAAGAGTTAAGGAGAATGGAACAACGAATAGGCAATCTGGACACCAACGATGCCTTGTACCTTCTCACAAAGTGCTTGAGTCTGCCCAGGTTGACATATTTCCTAAGATGTGCACCTTCATATGATAACCCTATACTGCACGAATATGACAGTATTCTGAGGCAGATTTTTACGAAAGTACTTAACCTTACTCTAGACGACGGGCAGTGGAACCAAGCTACACTTCCAGTCAGACTAGGAGGCATTGGTGTCCGCAAGTCATCACAGATTGCGTTACCTGCTTTTCTGTCCTCGTGTATTGCATCCAGAGAGCTTGCAGCACCGATTCTCCCTGAACATCTTAGGGACAAGATTGGAGTCCAGGACCAAAAATTCATTGACGGAGCAATGATCTGGGATAATCTAACGGGCTCTGAAGCCAGACCTGCTCCCCCCAACAACTACAAACAATCGCACTGGGATGGTCCAATAGTGGAAAATATAGCCTAAACAATGCTTCAGAGTGTGTCAGGGAAGGATAGAGCCCGCCTCCTGGCAGTGAGAGCCCCACATGCTGGGGACTTTCTGTTGGCTGTTCCCAACTCCAGCCTTGGCACACGCCTCGACCCACAGACCATCCATTAACTTCTCATCATCTGCAAACAAGGACACTTCTGAGTCTATCCCTTCCGTTATGTCATTCACATATACCAAAAACAGCACAGGTCCTAGGACTGACCCCCTGTGGAACCCCTCTTGTCACAGGCACCCACTCTGACACCTCATCACGTACCATGACTCGTTGTTGTCTCCCTGTCAGGTATTCTTTGATCCATTGCAGTGCCTTTCCTGTTATATGTGCCTGGTCCTCTAGCTTTTGCAGTAACCTCTTGTGAGGAACTGTGTCTAAGGCCTTCTTGCAATCCAAGAAAATGCAGTCGATCCACCCCTCTCTCTCTTGTCTTACTTCTGTCACCTTGTCATAAAACTCCAATAGGTTTGTGACACAGGATTTTCCTTCCCTGAAACTGTGCTGGTTGTCGATTATACACTTGTTTCTTTCCAGGTGCTCCACCACTCTCCTTCTGATGATGTTCTCCATGACTTTGCATGCTATGCATGTTAGTGACACAGGTCTGTAGTTTAATGCCTCGTGTCTGTCTCCTTTTTTAAAATTGTGTGTGTGTGCGTGTGTGTGTGTGTATGTGTGTGTATGTGTGTGTGTGTGTGTGTGTGTGTGTGTGTGTACTCACCTATTTGTGGTTGCAGGGGTCGATTCATAGCTCCTGGCCCCGCCTCTTCACTGATTGCTACTAGGTCCTCTCTCTCCCTGCTCCATGAGCTTTATCATACCTCGCCTTAAAACTATGTATGGTTCCCGCCTCCACTACTTCACTTTCTAGACTATTCCACGACTTGACTACTCTATGACTGAAGAAATACTTCCTAACATCCCTTCGATTCATCAGAGTCTTCAACTTCCAATTGTGACCTCTTGTGTCTGTGTCCCATCTCTGGAACATCCTGTCTTTGTCCACCTTGTCTATTCCATGCAGTATTTTATATGTCGTTATCATGTCTCCCCTGATCCTCCTGTCCTCCAGTGTCGTTAATCGGACGACATTGTGTGAGTGTTTGTGTATGTGTGTGTGTGTGTGTGTGTGTGTGTGTGTGTGTGTGTGTGTGTGTGTACTCACCTAACTGTGGTTGCAGGGGTCGAGACTCAGCTCTTGGCCCCGCCTCTTCACTGATCACTACCAGGTCCTCTCTCTCTCTCTCTCTCTGCTTCATGAGCTTTGTCATACCTCGTCTTAAAGCTATGTATGGTTCCTGCTTCCACTACATCACTTGCTAGGCTATTCCACTTCCTGACGACTCTATGACTGAAGAAATACTTCCTAAGGTCCCTGTGACTCGTCTGAGTCTTCAGCTTCCAATTGTGACCCCTTGTTTCTGTGCCTCCTCTCTGGAACAACCTGTCTCTGTCTTCCTTATCTATTCCACACAGAATTTTGAATGTCGTTATCATGTCTCCCCTGATCCTCCTGTCTTCCAGTGTCGTTAATCGGACGACATTGTGTGTGTGTGTGTGTGTGTGTGTGTGTGTGTGTGTGTGTGTGTGTGTGTGTGAGTGTGTGTGTGTGTGTGTGTGTGTACTCACCTAGTTGTACTCACCTAGTTGAGGTTGCGGGGGTCGAGTCCGAGCTCCTGGCCCCGCCTCTTCACTGATCGCTACTAGGTCACTCTCCCTGAGCCGTGAGCTTTATCATACCTCTGCTTAAAGCTATGTATGGATCCTGCCTCCACTACATCGCTTCCCAAACTATTCCACTTACTGACTACTCTGTGGCTGAAGAAATACTTCCTAACATCCCTGTGATTCATCTGTGTCTTCAGCTTCCAACTGCGTCCCCTTGTTACTGTGTCCAATCTCTGGAACATCCTGTCTTTGTCCACCTTGTCAATTCCTCTCAGTATTTTGTATGTCGTTATCATGTCCCCCCCTATCTCTCCTGTCCTCCAGTGTCGGCAGGTTGATTTCCCTTAACCTCCCCTCGTAGGACATACCTCTTAGCTCTGGGACTAGTCTTGTTGCAAACCTTTGCACTTTCTCTAGTTTCTTCACGTGCTTGGCTAGATGTGGGTTCCAAACTGGTGCCGCATACTCCAATATGGGCCTAACGTACACGGTGTACAGGGTCCTGAATGATTCCTTATTAAGATGTCGGAATGCTGTTCAGAGGTTTGCCAGGCGCCCATATGCTGCGGCAGTTATTTGGTTGATGTGCGCTTCAGTAGATGTGCCTGGTGTTATACTCACCCCAAGATCTTTTTCCTTGAGTGAGGTTTGTAGTCTCTGGCCCCCTAGACTGCACTCCGTCTGTGGCCTTCTTTGCCCTTCCTCAATCTTCATGACTTTGCACTTGGTGGGATTGAACTCCAGGAGCCAATTGCTGGACCAGGTCTGCAGCCTGTCCAGATCCCTTTGTAGTTCTGCCTGGTCTTCGATTGAGTGAATTCTTCTGTGTACTCACCTAGTTGTACTCACCTAGTTGAGGTTGCGGGGGTCGAGTCCGAGCTCCTGGCCCCGCCTCTTCACTGATCGTTACTAGGTCACTCTCCCTGAGCCGTGAGCTTTATCATACCTCTGCTTAAAGCTATGTATGGATCCTGCCTCCACTACATCGCTTCCCAAACTATTCCACTTACTGACTACTCTGTGGCTGAAGAAATACTTCCTAACATCCCTGTGATTCATCTGTGTCTTCAACTTCCAACTGTGTCCCCTTGTTACTGTGTCCAATCTCTGGAACATCCTGTCTTTGTCCACCTTGTCAATTCCTCTCAGTATTTTGTATGTCGTTATCATGCCCCCCCTATCTCTCCTGTCCTCCAGTGTCGTCAGGTTGATTTCCCTTAACCTCTCCTCGTAGGACATACCTCTTAGCTCTGGGACTAGTCTTGTTGCAAACCTTTGCACTTTCTCTAGTTTCTTCACGTGCTTGGCTAGGTGTGGGTTCCAAACTGGTGCCGCATACTCCAATATGGGACTAACGTACACGGTGTACAGGGTCCTAAATGATTCCTTATTAAGATGTCGGAATGCTGTTCTGAGGTTTGCTAGGCGCCCATATGCTGCAGCAGTTATTTGGTTGATGTGCGCTTCAGGAGATGTGCCTGGTGTTATATTCGCCCCAAGATCTTTTTCCTTGAGTGAGGTTTGTAGTCTCTGACCCCCTAGACTGTACTCCGTCTGCGGCCTTCTTTGCCCTTCCCCAATCTTCATGACTTTGCACTTGGTGGGATTGAACTCCAGGAGCCAATTGCTGGACCAGGTCTGCAGCCTGTCCAGATCCCTTTGTAGTTCTGCCTGGTCATCGATCGAGTGAATTCTTCTCATCAACTTCACGTCATTTGCAAACAGGGACACCTCAGAGTCTATTCCTTCCGTCATGTCGTTCACAAATACCAGAAACAGCACTGGTCCTAGGACTGACCCCTGCGGGACCTCGCTGGTCACAGGTGCCCACTCTGACACCTCGCCACGTACCATGACTTGCTGCTGTCTTCCTGACAAGTATTCCCTGATCCATTGTAGTGCCTTCCCTGTTATCCCTGCTTGGTCCTCCAGTTTTTGCACCAATCTCTTGTGTGGAACTGTGTCAAACGCCTTCTTGCAGTCCAAGAAAATGCAATCCACCCACCGCTCTCTCTCTTGTCTTACTTCTGTCACCATGTAATAGAACTCCAGTAGGTTTGTGACACAGGATTTCCCGTCCCTGAAACCATGTTGGCTGCTGTTGATGAGATCATTCCTTTCTAGGTGTTCCACCACTCTTCTCCTGATAATCTTTGTGTGTGAGTGTGTGTGTGGGTGTGTGAGTTTGTGTGTATGTGTGTGTGTGTGTGTGTGTGTATGTGTGTGAGTGTGTTTGTGTGTGTGTGTGTGTGTGTGTGTGTGTGTGTGTGTGTGTGTGTGTGTGTGTGTGTGTGTGTGAGTGTGTGTGTGTGTTGTTACAAACAATACTGGAACAAGCACACAGGTGCTTGTCCTAGTATTGTTTGTAACGTCACAAAGTTCATGGAGACGGAAATGTTCCCACAATAAATAAAATATCACATTAGTTGCACATGTGTTCTTGTAACATATTAGTGGTAATTGTTCCATCAATATTACATTATTCCATTAAATGAAAGAAAAAACCTTAAGTGTCATTTACCTCTCCCATCTCTAATTTTGCATATTCCATCTGAAAACCTAGTAAAAATGGGCCTTAAATGGCCTCAGAAAATGAATTTAAAAAGAATTTTCAGCACCTGTATGTCTGTTTGCTCGTATGTAAATATGTATGTCTAAGTTCTTGTTTTACTTGGCATAACTGGATTCATCTGTAATGTTCTGCTACTCTGTTCTAAATGTTCTTCACTGTTATTTTCCGAGAGTCACAATGGGATTCATACAGAGTGTTGAAATCTATTATTATGGTCATGTCAGTGTGTGTGGAAGACGAGCGCGTTATAGAGAATTATAAGAATGTTTGTTTCATATTGTGGCGAGAAGTAAACCAGGGAGAATGATTGTTGAAACTCAATGCTGTTAAATATTTTTATATACAGTTGTTAAATATTTCCTTCTTTCTACGATCAGTTATCCCACCACACCATCCTTCCTTCGACGATCATTTATCCCACCACACCATCCTTCCTTCTACGATCATTTATCCCACCACACCATCCTTCCTTCTACGATCATTTATCCCACCACACCATCCTTCCTTCTACGATCATTTATCCCACCACACCATCCTTCCTTCTACGATCATTTATCCCCCACCACACCATCCTTCCTTCTAAGATCAGTTATCCCCCACCACACCATCCTTCCTTCTACGATCAGTTATCCCACCACACCATCCTTCCTTCTACGATCAGTTATCCCCCACCACACCATCCTTCCTTCTACGATCAGTTATCCCCCACCACACCATCCTTCCTTCTACGATCAGTTATCCCCCACCACACCATCCTTCCTTCTACGATCAGTTATCCCACCACACCATCCTTCCTTCTACGATCAGTTATCCCACCACACCATCCTTCCTTCTACGATCAGTTATCCCCCACCACACCATCCTTCCTTCTACGATCAGTTATCCCACCACACCATCCTTCCTTCTACGATCAGTTATCCCACCACACCATCCTTCCTTCTACGATCAGTTATCCCACCACACCATCCTTCCTTCTACGATCAGTTATCCCACCACACCATCCTTCCTTCTACGATCAGTTATCCCACCACACCATCCTTCCTTCTACGATCAGTTATCCCACCACACCATCCTTCCTTCTACGATCATTTATCCCACCACACCATCCTTCCTTCTACGATCATTTATCCCACCACACCATCCTTCCTTCTACGATCATTTATCCCACCACACCATCCTTCCTTCTACGATCATTTATCCCCCACACCATCCTTCCTTCTCCGATCAGTTATCCCCCCACACCATCCTTCCTTCTACGATCAGTTATCCCCCACCACACCATCCTTCCTTCTACGATCAGTTATCCCCCCACGCCATCCTTCTACGATCAGTTATCCCCCACCACACCATCCTTCCTTCTACGATCAGTTATCCCCCACCACACCATCCTTCCTTCTACGATCATTTATCCCCCCACACCATCCTTCCTTCTACGATCATTTATCCCACCACACCATCCTTCCTTCTACGATCAATTATCCCCCCACACCATCCTTCCTTCTACGATCAGTTATCCCCCCACGCCATCCTTCTACGATCAGTTATCCCCCACCACACCATCCTTCCTTCTACGATCAGTTATCCCCTACCACACCATCCTTCCTTCTACGATCAGTTATCCCCCCACGCCATCCTTCTACGATCAGTTATCCCCCCACACCATCCTTCTACGATCAGTTATCCCCCCACACCATCCTTCTACGATCAGTTATCCCCCACCACACCATCCTTCCTTCTACGATCAGTTATCCCCTACCACACCATCCTTCCCTCTACGATCAGTTATCCCCCCACCACACCATCCTTCCCTCTACGATCAGTTATCTCCCCACCGCACCATCCTTCCTTCTACGATCAGTTATCCCCCACCACACAATCCTTCCTTCTACGATCAGTTATCCCCCACCACACCATCATTCCTTCTTCAATCAATTATTCCACCCTTCACCACACCATCCTTCTTCGATCAGTTATCCCCCACCACACCATCCTTCCCTCTACGATCAGTTATCTCCCCACCGCACCATCCTTCCTTCTACGATCAGTTATCCCCCACCACACCATCCTTCTTTCTATGATCAATTATTCCACCCCACACCACACCATCCTTCTACGATCAGTTATGCTCCCTACCACACCATCCTTCTACGATCCGCTATGCCCCTACCACACCATCCTTCTACGATCAGTTATGCCCCTTACCACACCATCCTTCCTTTTACGATCAATTATTCCACCCCCACCACACCATCCCTCCTTCTACGATCAATTATGCCACCCTCAGCACACCATAAGAACATAAGAACATAAGAATGTAGGAACACTGCAGAAGACCTACTGGCCCATACGAGGCAGGTCCTTATCAAAACGGCCTCTACCTAAAGCTACCCAAGAAATAACTCCCGTACCCCATGACACCAATCAAACCCAGCCCCTCCCACTCCTATATTTGTCCAATCTCTTCTTAAAGCTACCCAAGGTTCTAGCCTCTATCACCCCACTGAGAAGACTGTTCAACGCATCTGCAACTCTGTTAGAAAACCAGTACTTACCTATGTCCTTTCTAAATCTAAATTTATCCAACTTATATCCATTATTTCTGGTTCTTAGCTGGTTCGACACCCTCAGTACTTTATTAATGTCTCACTTGTTTATGCCTGCCATCCACTTATACACTTCAATGATATCTCCCCTCATTCTACGTCTCTCCAGAGAGTGGAGATTTAAGGCTTTAAGTCCATCTTCATACGGGAGGTTTCTTACACAGTAAATCATTTTAGTCATTCTTCTCTGTATGTTCTCTAATGAGTCTATGTCTATCCTGTAGTAAGGGGACCAAAACTGAGCAGCATAATCTAAATGAGGCCTCACTAGTGAGGCATTCTACGATCAATTATCCAACCCTCACCACACCATCCTTCCTTCTATGATCAATTGTCCCACCCTCACCACACCATCCTTCTACGATCAATTATCCCACCCTCATCACACCATTCTTACTTCTACAATCAATTCCCCCCCCTCACACCACCATCCTTCCTCTAGCAATAAAATACAGGACTCCTACTCTTGGGGTCATTTATATGTTCATAAGTCCTATTCAAATTCATCATTTCATATTCAGATTTTTGTCTATACAACGAAAAATCCTCAATTACCCAAATGATCTATTCTAAGAGAAGGTTAACGTAGAATATTCTTTAGAGATTTAAACTCTTAAACTACTTGTTTCTCAGGTGTTAGTCCATAACCCAAATTGAAAGTTAAAAACATGCCTATCATTCCTTTGAATGCATCCATCTGTACTTCCTACTCATTTCTGCAACACTGCAAGCTCCTGATGCGTTGATTACAACACATATTAAGGTAATAGCAGAACAGTGGCTATAATCTTGGAATTTCGATAAGCAAAATCATTACACAAGGAAAATATCGTAAGGTTAGGATCAAACTTAGCAGGAGAGTGAGGCAGGTGAGGTATACAATGGACCTCAGTCAGTGTGTGGGTAGTGGCTTGGAAAGTGAGGCAGGTGAGGTATACAATGGACCTCAGTCAGTGTGTGGGTAGTGGCTTGGAAAGTGAGGCAGGTGAGGTATACAATGGACCTCAGTCAGTGTGTGGGTAGCTACTGGGAGAGTGAGACAGGTGAGGTTTACAATGGACCTCAGTCAGTGTGTGGGTAGCGACTGGGAGAGTGAGACAGGAGAGGTTTACAATGGACCTCAGTCAGTGTATGGGTAGCGGCTGGGAGAGTGAGAAATGTGAGGTATACAATGGACCTCAATCAGTGTGTGGGTAGCGGCTGGGAGAGTGAGACAGGTGAGGTATACAATGGACCTCAATCAGTGTGTGGGTAGCGGCTGGGAGAGTGAGACAGGTGAGGTTTACAATGGACCTCAGTCAGTGTATGGGTAGCGGCTGGGAGAGTGAGAAATGTGAGGTATACAATGGACCTCAGTCAGTATGTGGGTAGCTACTGAGAGAGTGAGACAGGTGAGGTATTCAATGGACCTCAGTTAGCGTGTGGGTAGCTACTGGGAGAGTGAGACAGGTGAGGTATACAATGGACCTCAGCATGTGGGTAGCTACTGGGAGAGTGAGACAGGTGAGGTATACAATGGACCTCAGTCAGTGTGTGGGTAGCTACTGGGAGAGTGAGACAGGTGAGGTATGCAATGGACCTCAGTCAGTGTGTGGGTAGCTACTGGGAGAGTGAGACAGGTGAGGTATACAATGGACCTCAGTCAGTGTGTGGGTAGCTACTGGGAGAGTGAGACAGGTGAGGTATACAATGGACCTCAGTCAGTGTGTGGGTAGCGGCTGGGAAAGTGAGACAAGTGAGGTATACATTGGACCTCAGTGAGACAAGTGAGGTATACAATGGACCTCAGTGTGTGGGTAGTAGCTGGGAAAGTGA
>NC_091372.1:18229177-18234177 GCF_038502225.1 Cherax quadricarinatus | reverse complement strand
CACACACATGGTTACTGGGAGGGACAATCCTATATCAGAAACCTACTGATGTTTTATGACAAGGAGACAGAAGTAAGCTTGGAGAGAGACGGGTGAGCAGACTGACAAGGAGACAGAAGTTAGCTTGGAGAGAGACGGTTGGGCAGACTGACAAGGAGACAGAAGTAAGCTTGGAGAGAGACGGGTGAGCAGACTGCCTTTAGTTGGACTGTAAGAAGGTTTCCACACATTTCTGCAAAATAAATTAGTGCAAAAGCTACAGGATCAGGCAGGAATAATAGGAAAGACACTGCTATGGATTAGTGAATACCTGACAGAAAGAAAGCAACATGTGCTTTTACATGACAAGGTTTCAGAGTGTGCACCTGTGACGAGCAAGGTGCTGTTTCTGGTGTATGTGAATAACATTACGGAAGGGATAGATTCAGACGTGTCCCTCTTTGCAGACGATGTGAAGCTAATGAGGAGAATTCAAACTGATGAGGAGTAGGTATGACTATATAGGAACCTGGACAGCTTGCAAACCAGGTCCAACAACTGGCTCCAAGAGTTTAACCCCACCAAGTGCAAAGTCATTAAGATTGAGGAATGTCAAAGAAAACCATAGACGGAGTTTAGGTTAGGGAGCCAAAGACTGCAAACCTCATTCAAGGAAAAGGATCCTGGGTTGAGTATAATACCGAGCACATCTACCGCAGGATATGAGCGCCTCCCAAATCTAAGAAAAGTGTTTGTGGAGAAAAATCTCCAGTTTCAAATTGGAATGGGAATCTCTCAGCCTCCTCATTCCTCTGAGGAGCTTAGCCCTCTCGGAAGGAGCTAGTGAACTCTTGGACTTCCTTGTTCCCACAACAGCTATATTAAAACCATAAGTGTACAATGTGTCACCAGGCACACTTCTCTCCTTATTAGAATTTCTGAGCAACTGAGTGTAAACTTAGAGTAATTGATCTTTCCCTATAGCAGGAAAAATACGTGGAAACCTGTGCCCCACTTGATCTACACATCAGAGGTATTATGGCTATCAGCCCTCAGCTAAACAACATGAAAACAGCCCTCGTGTGTTAAACTCTGTTGCAAAACGTAGCAATGAATGTCTGTTAAGCTGAGGTCATCATTTCCTTCGTGGGATGAGGAACGAAGGGGCGCTACACGAGGCCAACAAGCCAGATTGACCTAAGTACTCACAGCGAATATGTCACGAAATCTTTTGCTGAGAACGAAGACAACAGTGAATTTGTGCGAGAGACTAAAATAATAGCAATCTCCCCTACGAAATTTAACTAGTGCAAACATTACAAATATAAGTGTAGTAGTCTGAGATAAAGTGTAAAGTGTGTTTTTACGGCATGCTCTCAGGTGAAAGGGAGAATTGGCCTTAATTTCTCCATACCGTGGACAGAGAATAATGGTACTGAAGTGACTGTACAATGCATTGCGAGTGATAGGACGTTATAGTGATGTATGGAGATTAGCATCACTCAAGACATCATTCCTGGCCTTAAATAGCGCTATCAAAACCATAAACTTCCATTACACGAGCAAGGTAGGTCAAATTCTCACATGTATGCATTTAAAGTTAAACAAAAATTTAAAGTACCTGTAGAGATATAACTGGCACACTGGATCGTGGAAATCAAATAACCTGCCACATACTCACAACTGTTGTATTTAGTACATCAGTAAAACCATTCAGCCTTTGTTATGAAATTTACTTTGCGGCAGTCAGTGAACATGCTGAGAGTGTCATCTAGTGTGAAAAACCTTGAAAGACAATATCCCCTGACGCCCTGAGTACAGTGAATATATATATATATATATATATATATATATATATATATATATATATATATATATATATATATATATATATATATATATATATATATATATATATTATATATAAAGAATATACAAAGAATCACACATAAAGTGGGAGTTGTCACAGTTGCTTTTTGCTGATGACACTGTGCTCTTGGGAGATTCTGAAGAGAAGTTGCAGAGGTTGGTGGATGAATTTGGTAGAGTATGTAAAAGAAGAAAATTAAAAGTGAATACAGGAAAGAGTAAGGTTATGAAGATAACAAAAAGATTAGGTGATGAAAGATTGGATATCAGATTGGAGGGAGAGATTATGGAGGAGGTGAATGACTTCAGATATTTGGGAGTGGACGTGTCAGCGGATGGGTCTATGAAAGATGAGGTGAATCATAGAATTGATGAGGGGAAAAGGGTGAGCGGTGCACTTAAGAGTCTGTGGAGACAAAGAACTTTGTCCTTGGAGGCAAAGAGGGGAATGTATGAGAGTATAGTTTTACCAACGCTCTTATATGGGTGTGAAGCATGGGTGATGAATGTTGCAGCGAGGAGAAGGCTGGAGGCAGTGGAGATGTCATGTCTGAGAGCAATGTGTGGTGTGAATATAATGCAGAGAATTCGTAGCTTGGAAGTTAGGAGGAGGTGTGGGATTGCCAAAACTGTTGTTCAGAGGGCTGAGGAAGGGTTGTTGAGGTGGTTCGGACATGTAGAGAGAATGGAGCGAAACACAATGACTTCAAGAGTGTATCATTCTGTAGTGGAAGAAAGGCGAGGTAGGGGTCGACCTAGGAAAGGTTGGAGGGAGGGGGTAAAGGAGGTTTTGTGTGCGAGGGGCTTGGACTTCCAGCAGGCATGCATGAGCGTGTTTGATAGGAGTGAATGGAGGTAAATGGTTTTTAGTACTTCACGTGCTGTTGGAGTGTGAGCAAAGTAACATTTATGAAGGGATTCAGGGAAACCGGCAGGCCGGACTTGAGTCCTGGAGATGGGAAGTACAGTGCCTGCACTCTGAAGGAGGGGTGTTAATGTTGCAGTTTAAAAACTGTAGTGTAAAGCACCCTTCTGGCAACACAGTGATGGAGTGAATGATGGTGAAAGTTTTTCTTTTTCGAGCCACCCTGCCTTGGTGGAAATCGGCCAGTGTGCTAATAGAAAAAATATTATGTGTATATATATATATATATATATATATATATATATATATATATATATATATATATATATATATATATATATATATATATATATATATATATATATATATTCACATTCTCTATCTCTCTCTCTCTCTCTCTCTCTCTCTCTCTCTCTCTCTCTCTCTCTCTCTCTCTCTCTCTCTCTCTCTCTCTCTCTCTCTCTCTCCCTCTCTCTCTCCCTCTCCCCCTCTCCCTCTAGACTAGATAGTCACTCATTTTGGGTGGGTACACGATTCTAAACAATAGAATGTTACAGTAAGGGAATACCTTACATAAATCATATGTAATATAATGTGACTAAATTTAGTTAATGTGATAGGTGTGAGTAAGACATATACGACACTAGCAGACTGAACCAACTGTCGCGGGAAAACCCTCTGATTACAGTACGTCACATCCGTCTGCTCTCCATACAATTACTTGATACTGTCTATTTAATAAATATAATAATTATTAAGTAAAGTATTCAGAGAGAATGAGTACCAAGAATGAAGAAAAATATAACGTAACATATCATAAATGTGTGTGATCACCTATTTTTTCTCACCAATTTATAGTTGAAGGGCAATTCAAAGCTCCTGGCCCTGCCTCATCGCATGTCCCTAGTAGGTTCTCTTTATCCCGGCTCCAAGAGCCTTATTGTACCTCTTCCTAAACTTGTGTATGGATCCTGCCTCAACTACATCACTACAGATAATTCCAATTCTTGACAGCTCTAGAGCTGAAGAAATACTTCTTAACATCCCCATGAATAATCTGACTTTTCAACTTCCTGCTGTAGGCCCTTCTTTTTGTGTCCCATCTCTGTATCACTCTGTTCGTGTATTTTATACGTCGTTATTATGTCCCGTCTGCATCTCCAGAATTGAAAGGTTGAGTTCCCATGGCCTCTTCCCTTATCTCTGGGACTAATCTTGTTGCGAACCTTAGTACTTTCTCTAATTTCTTGATGTGCTTGACCAGGTGTGGGTTCCAAATTGGTGCTGCATACTTCAGCATGGGCCTGACGTACACGACGTACAATGTCTGGAATGACTCCTTACTCAGGTGTGGAAATCCTATCATTAGGTATGCCAGGCACCTGGAGACTGCAGCAGTTTTTTGGTTGATGTGCACTTCAAGGGATGTGATCAGTGTGATGTGAGTGTGCGAGTGTGTTTATCTGTGTATTTCTGTGTGTGCGTGTGCATGTGTGTGAGTGTGTGTGAGTGTACTCACACACACTCACTTATTGTGGTTGCAGGGGTCAAGACTCAGCTCCTGACCCCGCCTCTTCACTGATCACTAATAGGTCCTCTCTTTCTCTCTGCTTCCTGAGCTTTGTCATACCTCGTCTTAAAATTATCTATGGTTCCTGCCTCCACTACGTCACTTGTTAGGCTATTCCACTTCCTGACGACTCTATGACTGTAGAAATACTTCCTAACATCCCTGTGACTCGTCTGAGTCTTCAGCTTCTAATTGTGACCCCTTGTTTCTGTGTCCCCTCTCTGGAACATCCTGTTTCTGCCCACCTTTTCTATTCCCTCAGTATCTTGTGTGTCGTTATCATGTCTGCCCTGGCCCTCATGTCGTCCAGTGTCGTCAGACTGATTTCCCTTTACTTTCATAGGACATTCCGCTTAGGTCTGGAACTAGTCTTGTTGCAAACCTTTGCACTTTCTCTAATTTCTTGACGTGTTTGACCAGGTGTGGATTCCAAACTGGTGCTGCGTACTCCAGTATGGGCCTAACATACACAGAGTATAAAGTCTTGAACGATTCCTTACAACTGTGCCGGAACGCTATTCTCAGGTTTGCCAAGCGCCCATATGCTGCAGCAGTTATATGATTAATGTGTGCTTCTGGCGATGTACTCGGTATTATACTCACTCCTAGGTCTTTCTCCTTGAGTGAGGTTTGCAGCCTTTGGCCTCCTAGCCTATACTCTGTCTGCGGTTTTCTTTGCCCTCCTCCGATCTTCATGACTTTGCATTTGGCGGGGTT
>NC_091372.1:18191677-18224177 GCF_038502225.1 Cherax quadricarinatus | reverse complement strand
GCCCTCCTCCCTTTTTCCTTTCTTTCCTCAAATTTTTTCCCCCCCTCTCCCCCTCATAACCCTTTTTCCTCCCCCTTTTCCTCCTCCTCCCCCTTCCTCCCTTTTTCTCCCCCTCTCTCTCTCTCTCTCTCTCTCTCTCTCTCTCTCTCTCTCCCCTTTTCCTTTTTTTTTTTCACATGGTTTAAAAGGTTAAAGGATCCCCCATTGACAACCCATTTAATTTAAAAGTTTCCCCTAACTTTTTAAAATTTTTTAAATTGTTACCACATCAGCTCATTTAAAAGCTTTTTTATTGTTATGAGACATAAAAATTGGGGAACAGGATGAAGTTGGAGACCAGGGCCCAGCTTTTTCTTTTGGATCAATTTTGGCGTTATCTGTTGACATCATTATGCTGCAAAATGTTTTCCATACTCAGTCATCCGGGGTATGTATGATCTCAGATGGAGTGATGTTCTGGAAAAAATTCAGCCAGAGTGGTTCTTTCTCCCCTCCTTGGGCAAAAAAAGCTTTTCGCGCTGTCCTCGAAAGTGGACCCAAGTGTGGTATTTGAAAAATTGGCCTTGTAAAAACCAGAAAGGGCCACCCACATCTCCCTATGTTGGGCTTTTGCTGAAAACAGATCCATCCAGGATGGGCCCAGGCGAGAAGGGACGTCTTGCTCTGTTCTCTACTCTGTCAAGCAGTCCAAAATGAGGGGGGGACACCCAAACCCAAGAAAGTGGAGCATCCAAGGTGTGAGCGACTTGTGCCTCGTCCCAGGATCTTCACCCCACTGTAAACAGATGCGAATCGGCAAAGTGCTGTAAGCTTCCTGGCTGCCTTGTTTGCAAGTTTTTACAACAGGGTTCTTCAGGGTTTTTATTTTAAGTAAAATTTCACCCCAAGGATATCAACTTCTTCCCCCGGTGCCAACATCCCCCCCATCCCCCTCTCTCCCCCCTCCCCCCTCTCCCCTCCCCTCTCCTTTTCTCCCTCCCCTCTCCCTCTCTCTCCCCTCTCCCCCTCTCTCTCCCTCTCCCCTCCTCTCCCCCTCCCTCTCTCTCCCTCTCTCCTCCCCTCCCCTCTCTCCCCTCCCCTCCCCTCCCCCTCCCCTCCCCTCTCTCCCCCCTCCCCCTTTTTTTTTTTTTTTTTTTTTTAAAAGGGGGTTTTAAAGGTTTCCTAGTTTTATTGACAACCCTATTTACGGGTTTAAAGGATTTTTAACTTTTTAAAGTTTAAGACCCTTTTCCCACACGCTCATTTAAAAGCATTTTTTTGTTATGAGACATCAAGGGGAAATTTAAGGGGAGCCATTTGGGGCCAGCTTTTTCTTTGATCAACTGACGTTATCTCGTTGACATTTATTTGTACGAAAGTTTTCCCCATTGAGCCATCCTGGGTATGTATGATCTCAGATGGAGTGATGTTCTGGAAAAAGGGTGGAAGTGAAGTTGCTGCTTTCTCCCGTCTTGTGGCAAAAAAGCTTGTTTCCTGTCCTCAAAGTGGACCCAAAGTGTGGTATTTTGACAATATTGGCCTTGTACATCCAGTAAGGCCCCCCACATCCCTCCTATGTTGAAGGCCTGTTGAAATGACAGATCCATCCAGGATGGGTCCAGGCGAAGATGAGACGTCTTGCTCTGTTCTCTACTCTGTCAAGCAGCCCAAAGATGAGGGGGGGGACAGGCAAACCAAGAAAGTGGAGCATACTCAAGGTGTGAGCGTACTTGTGTTTCATACAGGATCTTAAAACCCCCCACTGTAAAGCAGATGGGGGAGATCGGCGAAGTCCCTTGCTTCCTGGCTGCCTTGTTTCCAAGATTTACCATGGTTCTTCATGGTTATTTGGGAGTCAAATTTCACCCCAAGGATTTTTCCAACTTTTCTCCAGGTGCCAACATCCCCCCCTTTTCATCCTTACTACTGCACCAGCATTACCACCCAATTCCCCCAGGGCGATCATCATTTGCGTTTTCTCAGGTGCAAATGTTCCTTCCTTTCCATTTCCCCAAGCTGATATAGCTCTAAAGCTGGTGATTGATGAAACAGAAGCTGGCATTTCTTCTTTTGGGATGGAATGTCATTTACAGTCGTCTGCATATGCATGTGATTCTGGGATGAGATAAGAAGGTCGTTGAAGTAGACATTCCATAACAGTGGACCCAGCAACCCCTTGGGGAAACGTTTTCCCCAATGGGAAAATGTCTTGCTGTTTCCCTTTCCTTGAGGACTACACTTAGAGATCTACCATAAAGGTAATCACTGAGGAGACATACCCAGACCCCCGAAACCCCAGTCTTGAAGTTTTGCTAAGGGGCCCCCGGGCCCCACCCGGTCAAAGCGCCAGCAATGCCCCAGTGCTACCACGGCTGACTTTGGATTCCCCAGGGATGGTCCCCATTTTAAGGAGAGGTTTAACAACAGATCAGCAGCAGAGAAAACCTTTTTTTGAAGCCATATTGCGATCAAAAAAAAAAGGAGTGGAAATAAAAAAATCTTCATTTGTTTTGGGAGATTATTGCCTAAGGATCCCCAGTGTTTGGGACAGGAGTGACACTGGTCTGTTTGCTTTTTTTGCCTTTTTCTTTTTGTGAACGGGGGACTACATTTCCTTTTTCCATGGAGAGGGCCTTTTTGCCTGTCTAGGCAGGGAAAGGGTGGGGATTAAAAGGGGTTTTGCTAGCTGGTCTGCACATTTTCCCCAACAATTTGGGCTCAACTTGTCGGGGCCCCACACCCTTTTTCTTGGTCAAGGATTTCAAAAAGGAAATGCCCCTCCTCCTGCCTTGTCCCCCCGGCATTTTTGGGGCACAGTTCTTGCAGCCCTCTCACCCTCTCCCCTCTCTCTCTCTCCCCGCTCCCTCTCTCTCTCTCCCCTCTCCCTCCTCTCTCTCCCCCTCTCTCTCTCCTCTTTCCTTTTTCCTCTCACTCCCTTCTCTTTTTTCCCTTTCCCTGCCTCCCTTTTTCTCCCCCCCCTCTCTCCTCCCTCTCTCCCCCCCTCTCCCCCCCTCTCTCTCCCTCTCTCTCCCTCCTCTCCCTCCCCTCCCCTCCCTCTCTCTCCCCCCTCCTCTTCCTCCCCCTCTCTCTCTCCCCTCTCCTCCCCTCTCCCCTCCCTCCTCCCCCCCCCTCCTCTCTCCCTCTCCCACCCTCCCCTCCCCCTCTCTCCCTCTCTCTCTCTCCCTCTCTCCCCTCCCTCTCCTCTCTCCCTCCCCTTTTTTTTTTTTTTTTTTTTTGGGGTTTGACAAATTGGGATCCCAAGTTTTTGAAAAACTATTTCAGGTTAAGGTTTCCCTAACTTTTTGGGGCAAGCTAAGGCAAACCTACATCAGCTCATTTGAAAGCTTTTTTGTTATGAGACATAAAAGTAGGGAACGGTTGAAGGGAAACCATCTTGCCCAGCTTTTTTCTTTTGATCAACTGACGTTATCTCGTTGACATCATTATGTGTACAAAAGGGCCCCTACTCGGTCTCCGGGGTATGTATGTTTCCCCAATGGGGGGGATTTTTCGGGAAAGGGGGACAGCCAGAGGGGAAGGGTTGCTTTCTGCCCGTCTTGGGGCCCCAAAAGCTTTTTCCCACGCTGCCCTCGAAGGGGACCCAAGTTTTTAAATTTTGACAATATTGGCCTTGTAAAAACAGAAAGGCCCCCCAAATCCCTCCTATTTTGGGAAGGCTCTGCTGAAATGACAGATCTATCCAGGATGGGCCCAGGCGAGAGATGGGACGTCTTGCTCTGTTCTTTTTCTCTGTCAAGCGGTCCGGGAAGGGGGCGGGGAAAACCAAAGAAATGGAGCATACTAAAGGGTGTGATTTCCCTTGTGCCTCGTCAGGATCTTGAAACCCCTCCCGTCAAGCAGATGCGAGATACGGCGAAGTGCTGTTTTTTCCCCGGCTGCCTTTTTTGGAAGATTTACAACATGGTTCTTCTGCGGTTTGGTAAAATTTCACCCGGGTTTCCTTTCCTCCAGGTCCCAACATCGCCCTTTCACCCCTTTACTGCCAGCATTACCATCATGGTGCCCCGGGAGAGGAAATTTTGCTTTTTTTCGGGGAAATTTTTTGCCATCATTTCCAAAGCGGGATTGGCTCTCAGCTGGTGATTGAGGGCGGAGCGGGCTGGCATTTCTTCCCCGGATGGTAAATTTTGGTGAATCGTCTGCATATGCATGTGATTCTGGGTTTGGATGAAGAAGGTCTTTAAAAGGGGACTTTCCCAAAATTTTTTGGAACACCCCCCCTTGTGGAACGCCTGAATGGATCCCTTTGCTGTTTCCCGTTCCATTGGGACTACAATTTGAGATCTACCATGGGAAATCATGGGAGTTTTTGTGGGGTTTTTGAATTGTGTTGAAGTTTTTTTAAGGGGCCCCTGGTGCCACACCCGGTAAAACCCCAAAAAATTTCCCATTTAAAAAGCGGGTTTTTGGTTAACCCAAGTGATGGTGCCACTTAGTGGGAAAGGTTTAACAACAGATCAGCAGAAAGTCCCCGGAAATTACGTTTAAAATAGTAGTGGTAAAAAAAAATCTGTCATTTTTCTTGAATTATTGTTTTAAAGGGATCTAAAGGTGGGGGACAGGGGCTATCTTGTTGTTTTTTCTTTTTTTTTTGTAAACGGGGCCCACATTTTTTTTCCCATGGGGGGGCCATTTACACTTGTTGGATGCTGAAAGATGGGGGTTAGGGCGAAATTGCACACCCCTTCTCAACAATCTTGGGCCAACTTGTCTGGGCCCAGCCTTTTTTTGGTCAAGTGTTTTGGGAAATGCACCTCCCCCTGTTTTTTCCCACTGACAGTTTTGACACAGCCCCTTTGAAAGCTAGCCAAGGAGGGGTTTTTTGCGGGATCAGGAAACTTGCATTTTGAGCAAAGGTTTGGCAAAGGGGTCCGCCTTCCCCTTGGACTCAAATGGGGGGCCCCCATCCTTGATTTGGGGGGGAATGGGTTTTGGGGCAGATCCTTGCCTTTTGTGGACCACCGGGTTTTTGGAGCCTACCCTCCTTGTAATTTTTTTAGTTGTCCCTTTTTTTTTGGGCCCCCTTTTGAAAAACCCCCTATCTCCCGGCTTGACCCAATTTCCCGAAGGGGTGGGATTCTCTTTATCCCTTTATGCTTTTTTTAATTTGGGCAGCCTTTTCCCAACGAAACCCAAAACCAAAGGGCTTTTTCCTTTTTTGGTTTTTTAAGGAAATTGAGGGGAATGTTTTCTTGTTGCGGGTTAAGGATGTGTCCAGGGGGAAACTTTCATTTGGGCGGGGCCTCCCCGGAAAAGGGAATTTTCCCCCAGTCGGGGGTAGAGCCCAAAACATTTGGGCTAAATTCCTCTTTCCCTGGCCAGGTTGTGGGTAAACCCTCCCCTCGTTCTTTTGGGATTTTAAAAGTGGGGTTAAAAAGTTGGGGTTGGACGCCCAAGAGCCGGGGGTTTGAAAAGGATTGTTCCAAACTTCATCATATTTTTCAAGGGGGGAAAAAAGAATGAGGGGGAAACCCAATTTTTTAAAAACACTCAAAAGGTCAAAAAGCCCCTCTGTTTTTGGTTGGGGTTTTGACCCCAAAAATTATAATATGGGGACAGTTTTTTGGCGCGAAAGAATTTTTTTCCTTGGGAAGTTGAAAAGGGCCCTCCCATGCTCCCCCACGGGGTCTGAATTACATTAGTAAATACTAGTGTTTTACAGAGCTTGAAGAACATCTTTTCCCAAGATGTGAAAGGGGGGGTAACCCCCTTTCTGGGAAAGGCCTTTAAGAGAAGCACACACCCCCACCCTTCCCCTTCCCTTTTTCCCCTTTAATATGGGGTGTGAAATTTCCCCCAAAAACTGGTCCTGTATCCTGTTTAAAAACAACAGCTATCGTGGGATCAGTGTTCTAAACATGGTGGCTCCCCAAAACATTAGAAACAAAACCCCCAATGGCCCAAGGGATGCTGAACGGCTTTCATGTTAAAGGGGCCAGTTAAAAGGTGGGGGGTTTGTGGAATTTTAAGGTTTCCCCCCTTGGGGGGTGGGTTTCCTGAGGAAATGTCTCTTCCTCCCCTCTTCTCCCCTCCCCTTTTCCCCCTCTCTCCCTCCCCAAACCCCCAAAACCCCAATCTCTCACCCCCCCTCTTTTTAAGGCTTTTCCCCATCTCTCCATTTCTTTATCCTTTTTCCCCCCTTTCTTTCTTTTTTTCCCCCTTTCCCCCTCCCCCTCTCCCCTTCCCCCCCTTTCTCCCCACATTTCAACGGAGACATGCCGTACAGGAAGGCCCTATCAGACCCACGTGGGGCCAGGGAAAAGACGACGAGCACACTGAGATCAAACGACAGGTCTGAAGACAATGATGGAAATTCAAAGTCAGGCGCAGACAAGGGGATGGTAAGCAACAACGGAGACATGCCGTACACGAAGGCCCTATCAGACCCACGTGGGGCCAGGGAAAAGACGATGAGCACACTAAGATCAAGCGACAGGTCCGAAGACAATGAAGGTTTGTTATATGCAGAGATTCTAACAGCCAACTGCAGTAGCAAGGGACAGCTGGCCAGGAAAGACAGTCCACTGAGAATAGAAGTTTCAGATATGACAGGGACTGAAGGCAAGAACATGTCAATGGAAGGAAATAAAATGCCTCAGAGGAAGCAGATGGAGACTCAGTGGGAGGAGGAAAGGGCGAGGTCAGTTTTTGTGTACGGGCTCCAAGAAGCCAAGGGGGCCAACTTTGAAGAAATAAAACAGGAGGAGAAAAAAATGATTGAAGGCATCATGAAAACAATAGGGGAGGGCAATATGACCCAGGTGACAAATTTTCAGAGAATTGGGTGGTTTGCGAGTGGAAGGATACGGCCTGTCAGAGTAACTTTCAAGGAAGAATCAGTTCGAATCAGGATTCTGCAAGAGAAAGCAAGACTGAGGGACAAAGAGGGGTACCAGAGAGTATACCTCGACCGCGACAGAACACAAGAAGAAAGGACTACACTGAAAGAGAGGGTACAGAGACGCAAGGAGGAACGAGAAGCAATGAAAATGAGCAGGACCCAGACACAGGAGGAAGGGCAAACACACCCCACAGAATCTCCCACCAAAAGACTCCACCCGCGACATTCCCAACGCAACTGAGCAACCTATACTACAACCCACTCACTGTTCCCTCTGCCACCAACCCCCATATCACAAACCTCACCCCAACAGCTGTCCCTTATGGGCATTCTGACCCCACCCCCATCAACACAAACCCCACCTACACCACAGCCCCATATAGGCCCCCACCAAGGCTCTCGCTCCCCCAACCCCAATATACTTGCATGACCACAATGATAGAAAAGAAACTAAAGGTTTGGTACACAAACGCGGATGGAATAACGAATAAACATGAGGAGTGGAATGAAAGAATCAGTGAAAAATCCCCAGACATCATAGCAGTCACAGAAACAAAACTCGCTGAGACAATAACAGACACAATCTTCCCAACAGGATATCAGATCCTGAGGAAAGATAGAAGGAGTAGAGGGGGAGGAGGGGTTGCACTGCTCATAAAACACCAATGGGGATTTGAGGAAATGGAAGGCATGGACATGATTGGAGAAAGAGACTACATTGTAGGTACAATTCAGTCCGGAGAACATAAAGTAGTCATTGGAGTGATGTATAACCCACCACAGAACTGCAGGAGGCCAAGAGAGGAGTACGAAGAAAACAACAGGGTGATGGTGGACACACTGGCTGAGGTGGCAAGAAGAGCTCACTCGAGCAGAGCAAAGTTACTGGTAATGGGCGATTTCAACCACAGGGAGATCGACTGGGAAAACCTGGAGCCACATGGGGGTCCCGAAACATGGAGAGCCAAGATGATGGATGTGGTACTTGAAAACCTCATGCATCAACATGTCAGGGACACAACCAGAGAGAGAGGGGAGGATGAGCCAGCAAGACTGGATCTTGTGTTCACCCTGAGCAGTTCAGACATTGAGGACATCACTTACGAGAGGCCCCTTGGAGCTAGCGATCATGTGGTTCTGAGTTTTGACTATATAGTAGAGTTACAAGTGGAGAAGGTAACAGGAACTGAAGGGGACAGGCCAAACTATAAAAGGGGGGACTACACAGGTATGAGAAACTTCCTGCAGGAGGTTCAGTGGGACAGAGAAATGGTAGGAAAATCAGTAAACGAGATGATGGAATATGTGGCAACAAAGTGCAAGGAGGCAGAGGAAAGTTTTGTTCCCAAGGGAAACAGAAATAATAGGAAGACCAAAACGAGTCCTTGGTTTACCCGAAGGTGTAGGGAGGCAAAAACTAAGTGCAACAGAGAATGGAAAAGGTACAGGAGGCATAGGACCCAGGAAAACAAGGAGATTAGTAGAAGAGCCAGAAACGAGTATGCACAGATAAGGAGGGAGGCC
The DNA here is from genome assembly GCF_038502225.1 of Cherax quadricarinatus. NCBI lineage: Eukaryota > Metazoa > Arthropoda > Malacostraca > Decapoda > Parastacidae > Cherax > Cherax quadricarinatus. Next base: position 18,215,812 of record NC_091372.1, on the reverse strand, counting down.
CAGCGACAGTATGAAAACGACATAGCATCGAAAGTCAAATCTGACCCGAAACTGCTGTATAGCCACATTAGGAGGAAGACAACAGTCAAGGACCAGGTGATAAGGCTGAGGAAAGAAGGTGGAGAACTCACAAGAAACGATCAAGAGGTATGTGAGGAGCTCAACACGAGATTTAAGGAAGTATTTACAGTAGAGACAGGAAGGACTCTGGGGGGACAGACCAGATGGGGACACCAGCAAGGAATACACCAACAAGTGTTGGACGACATACATACAGATGAGGAGGAGGTGAAGAAACTGCTAAGGGACATCGATACCTCAAAGGCAATGGGACCGGACAACATCTCCCCATGGGTCCTTAGAGAGGGAGCAGATATGTTGTGCGTGCCACTTACCACAATCTTCAACACATCCCTGGAAACTGGGCAACTACCTGAGGTATGGAAGACGGCAAATGTAGTTCCCATTTTTAAAAAAGGAGACAGAAAAGAGGCACTAAACTATAGACCTGTGTCATTGACGTGTATAGTATGCAAAATTATGGAGAAGATTATCAGGAGGAGAGTGGTGGAGCACCTGGAACGGAACAGGAGTATAAATGCCAACCAGCACGGATTCACGGAAGGCAAATCCTGTGTCACAAACCTTCTGGAGTTTTATGATAAAATAACAGAAGTAAGACAAGAGAGAGAGGGGTGGGTTGATTGCATCTTCTTGGACTGCAAGAAGGCCTTTGACACAGTTCCTCACAAGAGATTAGTGCAGAAGCTAGAGCATCAGGCGCATATAACAGGAAAGGCACTGCAATGGATCAGAGAATACCTGACAGGGAGGCAACAACGAGTCATGGTACGTAATGATGTATCACAGTGGGCACCTGTGACGAGCGGGGTCCCACAGGGGTCGGTCCTAGGACCAGTGCTATTTTTGGTATATGTGAACGACATGACGGAAGGGTTAGACTCAGAAGTGTCCCTGTTTGCAGATGATGTGAAGTTAATGAGGAGAATTAAATCTGATGAGGACCAGGCAGGACTTCAAAGAGACCTGGACAGACTGGACACCTGGTCCAGCAAATGGCTTCTCGAATTTAATCCTGCCAAATGCAAAGTCATGAAGATAGGGGAAGGGCACAGAAGACCACAGACAGAGTATAGGCTAGGTGGCCAAAGACTGCAAACCTCACTCAAGGAGAAAGATCTTGGGGTGAGTATAACACCGAGCATGTCTCCGGAAGCACACATCAATCAGATAACTGCTGCAGCATATGGGCGCCTGGCAAACCTGAGAACAGCATTCCGATACCTTAGTAAGGAATCATTCAAGACACTGTACACCGTGTATGTCAGGCCCATACTGGAGTATGCAGCACCTGTTTGGAACCCGCACTTGATAAGCACGTCAAGAAACTAGAGAAAGTACAAAGGTTTGCAACAAGGTTAGTTCCAGAGCTAAGGGGAATGTCCTATGAAGAAAGATTAAGGGAAATCGGCCTGACGACACTGGAGGACAGGAGGGTCAGGGGAGACATGATAACGACATATAAAATACTGCGTGGAATAGACAAGGTGGACAAAGACAGGATGTTCCAGGGAGGGGACACAGAAACAAGAGGCCACAATTGGAAGTTGAAGACACAAATGAGTCAGAGAGATAGTTAGGAAGTATTTCTTCAGTCATAGAGTTGTAAGGCAGTGGAATAGCCTAGAAAATGACGTAGTGGAGGCAGGAACCATACACAGTTTTAAGACGAGGTTTGATAAAGCTCATGGAGCGGGGAGAGAGAGGGCCTAGTAGCAACCGGTGAAGAGGCGGGGCCAGGAGCTAGGACTCGACCCCTGCAACCACAAATAGGTGAGTACAAATAGGTGAGTACAACACCACACACACAGTACACACACACACACACACATACACACACACACACACACACACACACACACACACACACACACACACACACACACACACACACACACACACACACACACACACACACACACACACACACACACACACACACACACACACACACACACACACACACACACACACACACACACACACACACACACACACACACACAGGAACAAGCACTTGTAAGCTGTAGTACACACGCAAACACACACATACACAGGATTTCACACCGTCCTGTGAACTGACCATCTGAACCTTGCTCCTCTCCCCCCCTCTTCCTATCCTAAGTAGAGACCTATCTCTACCTTTCTCACTCTTTACCTATATCTCTCTCTCTACCTATCACTCTCTACCTATCTCTCTCTCTCTTCCCTCTCCCATCTCTCCCCTCTAACATCTCTTACCTCTAACACCTCCCCCCCTCTAACATCTCTCCCCCTCTAACATCTCTCCCCTCCCATTATCTCTCCCCTCTCCCTTTCCCCATCTCTCTCCCCTCCTCCCCTCCCTCTCCCCCTAGCCTCTCTCCCCTCTCGCTCTTCCATCTCCCCCCTCTTTCCCCCTTCTCCCCCTCTCTGCCCCCTCTCTCTCCCCCTCTTTGCCTTCTCTTTCTTTCTCTCTCTCTCTCTCTCTCTCTCTCTCCTCTCTCTCTCTCTCTCTCTCTCTCTCTCTTCCCCATTTCTCCTTCTAACTCTCCCCCTCTCCTCTCTTCCCTTCTCTCTCTCTCCCCCCATTTTCCCTTCTAACTCTCCCCCTCTCCTACTCTTCCCTTCACTCTCTCTCCCCCTCTCTCCTCTCTCCCTCCCTCTCTCTCTCTCTCTCTCCCTCTCTCTCCCTCTCTCTCTTGCTCTCTCTCTTCCCCATTTTCCCTTCTAACTCTCCCCCTCTCCTACTCTTCCCCTCACTCTCTCTCCCCCTCTCTCTCACTCTCACTCTCTTCCCCTTTTTCCTTCTCACTATCCCCCTCTCTCTACCTTCCCTTCTCTCTCTCTCTCTCTCTCTCTCTCTCTCTCTCTCTCTCTCTCTCTCTCTCTCTCTCTCTCTCTCTCTCTCTCTCTCTCTCTCTCTCTCTCTCTCTCTCTCTCTCTCTCATCTCTTCTCCATTTTTCCCTTCTCACTCTCCCCCTCTCCTTCCCTTCCCTTCTCTCTCTTTCCCCCTCTCACACTCTCTCTCCCCCTTTCCCTTCTCACTCTTCCCCTCTCTCTCTCCTTCTACCTTTCCCTTCTCTCTTCTCTCACAAAAAAAAAAAAAAAAAAAAAAAAAAAAAAAAAAATGGTGGGGACTCGCAGGAACCAAGGATCAGATGAGAATGGTTCTGGTAGGGAGGAGTGGATGGAGGAGCAGTGGAAAAGGATGGAACAAGAGTGGGAGAGAAAATTAGGAGAGCTTTCTGAAAAAATGGAGAAAGAGCTCTCTGTGAAATTGGAAAAGAGGTTGGAGAAGGAGACAAAGAATTGGGAGGCACAAGTCGAAACTGCAGTAGCCAAGATAAGGGTCCTAGAAGTTGAGATAAATAGGCTGAAGCGAGTTACAGGGGCAGTGACCAGAGAAGACACAGCATATGAAGCTGCGAGGCCGAACAGGAAGGAAGGAATTATGAATTATGCTAAGGTCATATCAGCCTGCCAAGGAGGACCAAGGAGTGAAAGGGAAGAACAGCTGGTTGCAGATGGAGAGGGTGATAGGTCGAATGCTGAGGCACAACCAGGCTATCAAGAGCCACTGGAAAAATCAAGGGAGAAACTGACCACATACAGGCAGGATCCAGAGTCACAGAGGGTGAGGCAATGGGAGGAAGAAAGGGCAAAATCAGTGTTTATCCATGGGCTTCAGGAGAGAGAGGAAAGGACACACACTGAAAGGCAGCAGGAAGAAAGAAAGGAGATTGAGAAAATCATCACGGAAATAGGTGAAGAGATGGACGAGATTGTAAATTTTCAGAGAATAGGGGGGTACTCGAAGGGGAGAAACCGACCAATCAAGCTGATTCTCAGGACGGAAACAGTGCGGAACAGGATCCTCCAAGAGAAACCACGATTGAAATACTCGGAAGAGTACAAGAGGGTGTTCCTAGACAGAGACAGAACAAAATCAGAACGACAGCAGCTGAGGGAGAGGACAAAAAAGCGAAAGGAGCTAGGAAAAGAGACAAGGATGGAACCAGCAGAGGTCAGTCAGAGCAGAACAGAACAGCAAGGGCAAGCACACACACAACTATTCTCAGAACCATACAACCTATCACACCATCCCAACACACACTACAATCCATACCCACAGCCTCCACCCAACACCGAGCTATAGAATCCCACAGTATGCCACCAGGTCTCCCACCCTCACAGGCCCCCCAAACCACAGTGTTGGAAAGGAAACTGAAGGTATGGTACACAAACGCTGATGGAATAACAAATAAGTGGGAGGAGTGGCATGAAAGAGTCAAAGAAGCATCACCGGACATCATAGCTCTCACAGAAACCAAGCTTACAGGTATGATAACAGATGCCATCTTTCCAACGGGATACCAAATCCTGAGGAAAGACAGAGGGAACAGGGGGGGTGGAGGAGTGGCGTTGCTGATCAAAAATCGCTGGAATTTTGATGAGCTGGAGAGAGGAGACAGCGGAGAAGAAAGTGATTACATAGCGGGAACACTTCACTCTGGAGGTCCCAAGGTGGTAATAGCAGTGATGTATAACCCACCACAGAACAGCAGGAGGCCAAGGCAAGAGTACGACGAGAGCAATAGAGCGATGGTTGACACACTGGCTAGAGTGGCCAGAAGAGCTCATGCATGCAGGGCAAAGCTCCTGATCATGGGTGACTTTAACCACAAGGAGATCGATTGGGAGAACTTGGACCCACATGGGGGCCAAGATACATGGAGGGCTAAGATGATGGAGGTGGTACTGGAAAACTTCATGTGCCAACACGTAAGGGACACTACAAGAGAGAGAGGAGAGGATGAACCAGCAAGGCTGGACTTAGTATTCACCTTGAGTAGTGCAGATATCGAGGACATCACATATGAAAGACCCCTTGGGGCCAGTGACCATGTGGTTTTAAGCTTCGAATACACAGTAGAGCTACAAGTGGAGGGAGAAGCAGGAAGGCCAGGACGAATGAAGCCAAACTACAAGAAAGGGGACTACACAGGAATGAGGAACTACCTGAACGGGGTTCAGTGGGACAGAGAACTGGCAGGGAAGCCAGTTAATGAGATGATGGAATATGTAGCAACAAAATGCAAGGAGGCTGAGGAGAGGTTTGTACCCAAGGGTAACAGGAATAATGAAAAAGCCAGGATGAGCCCATGGTTTACCCAAAGGTGCAGGGAGGCAAAAACCAAGTGTGCTAGGGAATGGAAGAAATATAGAAGGCAAAGGACCCAGGAGAATAAGGAGAACAGTCGTAGAGCCAGAAACGAATATGCACAGATAAGAAGGGAGGCCCAAAGACAATATGAAAATGACATAGCAGCGAAAGCCAAATCTGACCCGAAACTGTTGTACAGCCACATCAGGAGGAAAACAACAGTCAAGGACCAGGTAATCAGGCTAAGGAAGGAAGGAGGAGAGACAACAAGAAATGACCGTGAAGTATGTGAAGAACTCAACAAGAGATTCAAAGAAGTGTTCACAGAGGAGACAGAAGGGACTCCAGAAAGACGGAGAGGTGGGGCACACCACCAAGTGCTGGACACAGTGCACACAACCGAGGAAGAAGTGAAGAGGCTTCTGAGTGAGCTAGATACCTCAAAGGCAATGGGGCCAGATAACATCTCCCCATGGGTATTGAGAGAGGGAGCAGAGGCGCTATGTGTACCCCTAACAACAATATTCAATACATCTATCGAAACAGGGAGATTGCCTGAGGCATGGAAGACAGCAAATGTAGTCCCAATCTTTAAAAAAGGAGACAGACATGAAGCATTAAACTACAGACCAGTGTCACTGACATGTATAGTATGCAAAATCATGGAGAAGATTATCAGGAGAAGAGTGGTGGAACACCTAGAAAGGAACGATCTCATCAACAGCAGCCAACATGGTTTCAGGGACGGGAAATCCTGTGTCACAAACCTACTGGAGTTCTATGACATGGTGACAGCAGTAAGACAAGAGAGAGAGGGGTGGGTGGATTGCATTTTCTTGGACTGCAAGAAGGCGTTTGACACAGTTCCACACAAGAGATTGGTGCAAAAACTGGAGGACCAAGCAGGGATAACAGGGAAGGCACTACAATGGATCAGGGAATACTTGTCAGGAAGACAGCAGCGAGTCATGGTACGTGGCGAGGTGTCAGAGTGGGCACCTGTGACCAGCGGGGTCCCGCAGGGGTCAGTCCTAGGACCAGTGCTGTTTCTGGTATTTGTGAACGACATGACGGAAGGAATAGACTCTGAGGTGTCCCTGTTTGCAGATGACGTGAAGTTGATGAGAAGAATTCACTCGATCGAAGACCAGGCAGAACTACAAAGGGATCTGGACAGGCTGCAGACCTGGTCCAGCAATTGGCTCCTGGAGTTCAATCCCACCAAGTGCAAAGTCATGAAGATTGGGGAAGGGCAAAGAAGGCCGCAGACGGAGTACAGTCTAGGGGGTCAGAGACTACAAACCTCACTCAAGGAAAAAGATCTTGGGGTGAGTATAACACCAGGCACATCTCCTGAAGCGCACATCAACCAAATAACTGCTGCAGCATATGGGCGCCTAGCAAACCTCAGAACAGCATTCCGACATCTTAATAAGGAATCATTCAGGACCCTGTACACCGTGTACGTTAGGCCCATATTGGAGTATGCGGCACCAGTTTGGAACCCACACCTAGCCAAGCACGTGAAGAAACTAGAGAAAGTGCAAAGGTTTGCAACAAGACTAGTCCCAGAGCTAAGAGGTATGTCCTACGAGGAGAGGTTAAGGGAAATCAACCTGACGACACTGGAGGACAGGAGAGATAGGGGGGACATGATAACGACATACAAAATACTGAGAGGAATTGACAAGGTGGACAAAGACAGGATGTTCCAGAGATTGGACACAGTAACAAGGGGACACAGTTGGAAGCTGAAGACACAGATGAATCACAGGGATGTTAGGAAGTATTTCTTCAGCCACAGAGTAGTCAGTAAGTGGAATAGTTTGGGAAGCGATGTAGTGGAGGCAGGATCCATACATAGCTTTAAGCAGAGGTATGATAAAGCTCACGGCTCAGGGAGAGTGACCTAGTAGCGATCAGTGAAGAGGCAGGGCCAGGAGCTCGGACTCGACCCCCACAACCTCAACTAGGTGAGTACACACACATGGGGAGGAGGAGTTGCACTGCTTATTAAAAACCAGTGGGGTTTTGAGAAAATGGAAGGAATGGATGGCATGGGCGAAAGGGACTACTTAGTAGGAACAATCCAGTCTGAGGGACATAAGGTGATAATTGCAGTTATGTACAACCCACCACAGAACTGCAGGAGGCCAAGAGAAGAATACGATGAGAGCAACAGAGCAATGATCAACACACTAGCCGAGGTGGCCAGGAGAGCACACATGGGGGGAGCAAAGTTACTAGTTATGGGTGATTTCAATCACAAGGAGATTGACTGGGAAAACCTGGAGCCCCATGGGGGTCCCGAAACATGGAGAGCCAAGATGATGGATGTGGTACTGGAGAACCTCATGCATCAACATGTTAGAGACACTACCAGAGAGAGAGGAGAGGATGAACCAGCAAGGTTGGACCTTGTATTCACCATGAGTAGTTCGGACATCGAGGGTATCATGTATGAAAGGCCCCTGGGAGCTAGTGATCATGTGGTTCTGTGCTTCGAGTACATAGTTGAGCTCCAAGTGGAGAGAGTAGCAGGAATAGGCTGGGAAAAACCAAACTACAAAAGGGGGAACTACTCAGGCATGAGGAACTTCCTTCAAGACATTCAGTGGGAGAGGGAACTGACAGGAAAACCAGTACAAGAAATGATGGACTATGTAGCAACAAAATGCAAGGAGGCAGAGGAGAGGTTTGTTCCCAAGGGAAACAGAAATAATGGGAAGAACAAAACGAGTCCTTGGTTCACCCAAAGGTGTAGGGAGGCAAAAACTAGGTGTACTAGAGAATGGAAAAGGTACAGAAGACAGAGAACTCAGGAAAATAAAGAAATCAGCCGAAGAGCCAGAAACGAATATGCACAGATAAGAAGGGAGGCTCAGAGACAATATGAAAATGACATAGCATCAAAAGTAAAGACTGACCCGAAGCTGTTGTACAGCCACATCAGGAGGAAAACAACAGTCAAGGACCAGGTAATCAGACTGAGGAAGGGTGATGGGGAATTCACAAGAAACGACCGAGAGGTATGTCAGGAGCTCAACACATGATTTAAAGAGGTATTTACAGTGGAAACCAGTAGGACTCCAAGAAATCAGAACAGGGGGGCACACCAGCAAGTGCTGGATGAGGTACATATAACCAAGGAGGAGGTGAAGAAGCTGCTATGCGAACTTGACACCTCAAAGGCGGTGGGACCAGACAACATCTCTCCATGGGTCCTTAAAGAGGGAGCAGAGATATTGTGTGAGCCATTAACAAAGATCTTCAACACATCATTTGAAACTGGGCAACTCCCTGAGGTATGGAAAATGGCAAATGTAGTCCCAATTTTTAAAAAGGGAGACAGACATGAGGCACTAAACTACAGACCTGTATCTCTAACGTGTATAGTATGCAATGTCATGGAGAAGATCATCAGGAGGAGAGTGGTGGGGCACCTGGAAAGAAACAAGTGTATAATTGACAACCAGCACGGTTTCAGGGAAGGAAAATCCTGTGTCACAAACCTACTAGAGTTTTATGACAAGGTGACAGAAGTAAGACAAGAGAGAGAGGGGTGGATCGACTGCGTATTTTTGGACTGCAAGAAGGCTTTCGACACAGTTCCTCACAAGAGGTTACTGCAAAAGCTAGAGGACCAGGCACACATAACAGGAAAGGCACTGCAATGGATCAGAGAATACCTGACAGGGAGGAAACAACGAGTCATGGTACGCGACGAGGTGTCAGAGTGGGCGCCTGTGACAAGCGGGGTTCCACAGGGGTCAGTCCTAGGACCTGTGCTGTTCTTGGTATATGTGAACGACATAACGGAAGGGATAGACTCAGAAGTGTCCTTGTTTGCAGACGATGTGAAGTTAATGAGAAGAATCGAATCGGACGAGGATCAGGCAGGACTACAAAGAGATCTGGACAGGCTACAAGCCTGGTCCAGCAACTGGCTCCTTGAATTTAACCCTGCCAAATGCAAAGTCATGAAGATTGGGGAAGGGCGAAGAAGACCGCAGACACAATATAGTTTAGATGGCCAAAGACTGCAAACCTCACTAAAGGAAAAAGATCTGGGGGTGAGTATAACACCGAGCATATCTCCTGAGGCGCACATCAATCAGATAACTGCTGCAGCATACGGGCGCCTGGCAAACCTACGGATAGCGTTCCGATACCTCAGTAAGGATTCGTTTAAGACTCTGTACACCATCTACGTCAGGCCCATACTGGAGTATGCAGCACCAGTTTGGAATCCACACCTAGTCAAGCACGTCAAGAAATTAGAGAAAGTGCAAAGGTTTGCAACAAGACTAGTCCCAGAGCTACGGGGATTGTCCTATGAAGAAAGGTTGAGGGAAATCGGCCTGACGACACTGGAGGCCAGGAGGGTCAGGGGAGACATGATAACGACATATAAAATACTGCGCAGAATAGACGAGGTGGAGAAAGATGGGATGTTCCAGAGATGGGACACAGACACAAGAGGTCACAATTGGAAGTTGAAGACTCAGATGAATCAAAGGGATGTTAGGAAGTATTTCTTCAGTCATAGAGTAGTCAGGCCATGGAATAGCCTAGAAAGTGATGTGGTGGAGGCAGGAACCATACATAGTTTTAAGGCGAGGTATGATAGAGCTCATGGGGCAGGGAGAGAGAGGACCTAGTAGCAATCAGCGAAGAGGGGGGGCCAGAAGCTGTGACTCGACCCCTGCAACCACAATTAGGTGAGTACAATTAGGTGAGTACACGGAACAGGAGTATAAATGCCAACCAGCACGGATTCACGGAAGGCAAATCCTGTGTCACAAACCTTCTGGAGTTTTATGATAAAATAACAGAAGTAAGACAAGAGAGAGAGGGGTGGGTTGATTGCATCTTCTTGGACTGCAAGAAGGACTTTGACACAGTTCCTCACAAGAGATTAGTGCAGAAGCTAGAGCATCAGGCGCATATAACAGGAAGGGCACTGCAATGGATCAGAGAATACGTGACAGGGAGGCAACAACGAGTCATGGTACGTAATGATGTGTCACAGTGGGCACCTGTGACGAGCGGGGTCACACAGGGGTCGGTCCTAGGACCAGTGCTATTTTTGGTATATCTGAACGACATGACGGAAGGGTTAGACTCAGAAGTGTCCCTGTTTGCAGATGATGTGAAGTTAATGAGGAGAATTAAATCTGATGAGGACCAGGCAGGACTTCAAAGAGACCTGGACAGACTGGACACCTGGTCCAGCAAATGGCTTCTCGAATTTAATCCTGCCAAATGCAAAGTCATGAAGATAGGGGAAGGGCACAGAAGACCACAGACAGAGTATAGGCTAGGTGGCCAAAGACTGCAAACCTCACTCAAGGAGAAAGATCTTGGGGTGAGTATAACACCGAGCATGTCTCCGGAAGCACACATCAATCAGATAACTGCTGCAGCATATGGGCGCCTGGCAAACCTGAGAACAGCATTCCGATACCTTAGTAAGGAATCATTCAAGACACTGTACACCGTGTATGTCAGGCCCATACTGGAGTATGCAGCACCTGTTTGGAACCCGCACTTGATAAAGCACGTCAAGAAACTAGAGAAAGTACTAAGGTTTGCAACAAGGTTAGTTCCAGAGCTAAGGGGAATGTCCTATGAAGAAAGATTAAGGGAAATCGGCCTGACGACACTGGAGGACAGGAGGGTCAGGGGAGACATGATAACGACATATAAAATACTGCGTGGAATAGACAAGGTGGACAAGGACAGGATGTTCCAGGGAGGGGACACAGAAACAAAAGGCCACAATTGGAAGTTGAAGACACAAATGAGTCAGAGAGATAGTAGGAAGTATTTCTTCAGTCATAGAGTTGTAAGGCAGTGGAATAGCCTAGAAAATGACGTAGTGGAGGCAGGAACCATACACAGTTTTAAGACGAGGTTTGATAAAGCTCATGGAGCGGGGAGAGAGAGGGCCTAGTAGCAACCGGTGAAGAGGCGGGGCCAGGAGCTAGGACTCGACCCCTGCAACCACAAATAGGTGAGTACAAATAGGTGAGTACACACACACACACACACACACTCACACACAGAAATAACTGCTGCAGCATAAGGGCGCCTAGCAAACCTCAGAACAGCATTCCGACATCTTAATAAGGAATCGTTCAGGACACTGTACACCGTGTACGTTAGGTCCATATTGGAGTATGCGGCAACAGTTTGGAACCCACACCTAGCCAAGCACGTAAAGAAACTAGAGAAAGTGCAAAAGTTTGCTACAAGACTAGTCCCAGAGCTAAGAGGTATGTCCTACCTGGAGAGGTTAATGGAAATCAACCTGACGACACTGGAGGACAGGAGAGATAGGGGGGACATGATAACGACATACAAAATACTGAGAGGAATTGACAAGGTAGACAAAGACAGGATGTTCCAGAGATTGGACATAGTAACAAGGGGACACAGTTGGAAGTTGAAGACACAGATGAATCACAGGGATGTTAGGAAGTATTTCTTCAGCCACAGAGTAGTCAGGAAGTGGAATAGTTTGGGAAGCTATGTAGTGGAGGCAGGATCCATACATAGCTTTAAGCAGAGGTATGATAAAGCTCACGGTTCAGGGAGAGTGACGTAGTAGCAATAAGTTAAGAGGCAGGGCCAGGATCTCTGACTCGAGACCCCTGCAACCTCAACTAGGTGAGTACAATTAGGTGAGTACAATTGGTGAGGACTCGAAGGAACAGGGGATCAGATATAAATGGTTCTGGTATGGAGGAGTGGAAGGAGGGGCAGTGGAAAAGGATGGAACAAGAGTGGGAGAGAAAATTAGGAGAGCTTTCTGAAAAAATGGAGAGAGAGCTTTCTGTGAAATTAGAAAAGAGGTTGGAGAAGGAGAAGAAGAATTGGGACGCACAAGTTGAAACTGCAGTAGCCAGGACAAGGGTCCTAGAACATGAGGTAAACAGGCTGAAGCAAGTTACAAGGGCTTTGACCAGAGAAGACACAGCATATGGAGCTGAGAAGCCGAACAGGGAGGAAGGAGATATGAATTATGCTAAGGTCATATCAGCCTGCCAAGAAGGTCCAATGAGTGAAAGAGGAGAGCAGCTATGTGCAAATGGAGAGGGTGATAGGTCAAACGTGGAGGAACAACCATGCTACCAAGAGCCACTGGAAAAAACAAGGGAGAAAATGACCATGTATGGACAGGAACAAGAGTTACAGAGGGAGAGGCAGTGGGAGGAAGAAAGGGCAAAATCAGTGTTTATCCATGGGCTTCAGGAGAGAAAGGAAAGGACACACACTGAAAGACGACAGGCAGAAATAAAGGAGATTGAGAACATCATCACAGAAATAGGTGAAGAAGACATGGACGAGATTGTAAATTTTCAGAGAATAAGGGGGTATTTGAATGGGAGAGAACTACCAATCAGGCTGATTCTCAGGACAGAAACAGTGCGGAACAGGATCCTCCAAGAGAAACCACGGTTGGAATGGTTGGGAGGGTAGAAGAGTGTGTTCCTAGACAGAGGCAGAACAAAAACAGAACGACAGCAGCTGAGGCAGAGGACAAAAAAGCGAAAGAAGCTAGGAAAAGAGACAAGGATGGAACCAGCAAAGGCCAATCAGAGCAGGACAGAGCAGCAAGGGGAAGCACTCAGAGAACTATCCACAGAACCCCACAACCTATCACACAATCACAACACAAACTACAATCCATACTCACAGCTTCCACCCAACACCCAGCTATAGAATCCCACAGTATGCTCCCAGGTCTCCCACCCACACAGGCATCCCAAACCACAGTGTTGGAAAGGAAACTGAAGGTATGGCACACAAATGCTGATTGAATAACAAATAAGTGGGAGGAGTGGCATGAAATAGTCAAAGAGGCATCACCGGACATCACAGATCTCGCAGAAACCAAGCTTACATGTATAATAACAGATGCCATCTTTCCAACGTGATAACAGATCCTGAGGAAAGACAGAGGAAACAGGGGGGTGGAAGAGTAGCACTGCTGATCAAAAACCGATAGAATTTTGATGAGCTGGAGAGAGGAGACAGTGGAGAAACAAGCGATTACATAGCGGGAACGCTTCATTCTCGGGGTCTCAAGGTGGTAATTGCAGTGATGTATAACCCACCACAGAACAGCAGGAGGCCAAGGCAAGAGTATGACGAGAGCAATAGAGCAATGGTTGAAACACTGGCTGCAGAGGCCAGAAGAGCTCACGCATGCAGGGCAAAGCTCCTGATCATGGGTGACTTTAACCACAAGGAGATCGATTGGGAGAACTTGGAGCCACATGGGAGCCAAGATACATGGAGGGCTAAGATGATGGAGATGGTACTGGAAAACTTCATGTACCAACACGTAAGGGACACTACAACAGAGAGAGGAGAGGATGAACTAGCAAGACTGGACCTAGTATCCATCTTGAGTAGTGCAGATATTGAGGACATCACATATGAAAGACCCCTTTGGGCCAGCGATCATGTGGTTTTAAGCTTCAAATAAACAGTAGAGCTACAAGTGGAGGGGGAAGCAGGAAGGCCAGGACGAATGATGCCAAACTACATGAAAGGGGACTACACGGGAATGAGGAACTTCCTGAACAGGGTTCAATGGGACAGAGAACTGGGAGGAAAGCCATTTGATGAGATGATGGAATATGCAACAATGTGCAAGGATGCTGAGGAGAGGTTTGTATCCAAGGATAACAGGAATAATGAAAAAGCCAGGATGAGCCCATGGTTCACCCAAAGGTGCAGGGAGACAAAAACCAAGTGTGCTAGGGAATGGAAGAAATATAGAAGGCAAAGGACCCAGGAGAATAAGGAGAACAGTCGTAGAGCCAGAAACGAATATGCACAGATAAGAAGGGAGGCCCAAAGACAATATGAAAATGACATAGCAGCGAAAGCCAAATCTGACCCGAAACTGTTGTACAGCCACATCAGGAGGAAAACAACAGTCAAGGACCAGGTAATCAGGCTAAGGAAGGAAGGAGGAGAGACAACAAGAAATGACCGTGAAGTATGTGAAGAACTCAACAAGAGTTTCAAAGAAGTGTTCACAGAGGAGACAGAAGGGACTCCAGAAAGACGGAGAGGTGGGGCACACCACCAAGTGCTGGAGACAGTGCACACAACCGAGGAAGAAGTGAAGAGGCTTCTGAGTGAGCTAGATACCTCAAAGGCAATGGGGCCAGATAACATCTCCCCATGGGTATTGAGAGAGGGAGCAGAGGCGCTATGTGTACCCCTAACAATATTCAATACATCTATCGAAACAGGGAGATTGCCTGAGGCATGGAAGACAGCAAATGTAGTCCCAATCTTTAAAAAAGGAGACAGACATGAAGCATTAAACTACAGACCAGTGTCACTGACATGTATAGTGTGCAAAATCATGGAGAAGATTATCAGGAGAAGAGTGGTGGAACACCTAGAAAGGAACGATCTCATCAACAGCAGCCAACATGGTTTCAGGGACGGGAAATCCTGTGTCACAAACCTACTGGAGTTCTATGACATGGTGACAGCAGTAAGACAAGAGAGAGAGGGGTGGGTGGATTGCATTTTCTTGGACTGCAAGAAGGCGTTTGACACAGTTCCACACAAGAGATTGGTGCAAAAAATGGAGGACCAAGCAGGGATAACAGGGAAGGCACTACAATGGATCAGGGAATACTTGTCAGGAAGACAGCAGCGAGTCATGGTACGTGGCGAGGTGTCAGAGTGGCCACCTGTGACCAGCGGGGTACCGCAGGGGTCAGTCCTAGGACCAGTGCTGTTTCTGGTATTTGTGAACGACATGACGGAAGGAATAGACTCTGATGTGTCCCTGTTTGCAGATGACGTGAAGTTGATGAGAAGAATTCACTCGATCGAAGACCAGGCAGAACTACAAAGGGATCTGGACAGGCTGCAGACCTGGTCCAGCAATTGGCTCCTGGAGTTCAATCCCACCAAGTGCAAAGTCATGAAGATTGGGGAAGGGCAAAAAAGGCCGCAGACGGAGTACAGTCTAAGGGGTCAGAGACTACAAACCTCACTCAAGGAAAAAGATCTTGGGGTGAGTATAACACTAGGCACATCTCCTGAAGCGCACATCAACCAAATAACTGCTGCAGCATATGGGCACCTAGCAAACCTCAGAACAGTATTCCGACATCTTAATAAGGAATCATTCAGGACCCTGTACACCGTGTACGTTAGGCCCATATTGGAGTATGCGGCACCAGTTTGGAACCCACACCTAGCCAAGCACGTGAAGAAACTAGAGAAAGTGCAAAGGTTTGCAACAAGACTAGTCCCAGAGCTAAGAGGTATGTCCTACGAGGAGAGGTTAAGGGAAATCAACCTGACGACACTGGAGGACAGGAGAGATAGGGGGGACATGATAACGACATACAAAATACTGAGAGGAATTGACAAGGTGGACAAAGACAGGATGTTCCAGAGATTCGACACAGTAACAAGGGGACACAGTTGGAAGCTGAAGACACAGATGAATCACAGGGATGTTAGGAAGTATTTCTTCAGCCACAGAGTAGTCAGTAAGTGGAATAGTTTGGGAAGCGATGTAGTGGAGGCAGGATCCATACATAGCTTTAAGCAGAGGTATGATAAAGCTCACGGCTCAGGGAGAGTGACCTAGTAGCGATCAGTGAAGAGGCGGGGCCAGGAGCTCGGACTCGACCCCCGCAACCTCAACTAGGTGAGTACAGGCCTAGTGTCTAATCGACATGTGCCAAGAACAAAATGGTAACTAACACACACACACACACGCACGCACACACACACACACACACACACACACACACACACACACACACACACACACACACACACACACACACCCACACACACACACTCACTCACAGAAATAACTGCTGCAGCATATGGGCTCCTAGCAAACCTCAGAACAGCATTTCGACATCTTAATAAGGAATCGTTCAGGACACTGTACACCGTGTACGTTAGGCCCATATTGGAGTATGCGGCAACAGTTTGGAACCCACACCTAGCCAAGCACGTAAAGAAACTAGAGAAAGTGCAAAGGTTTGCAACAAGACTAGTCCCAGAGCTAAAAGGTATGTCCTACGAGGAGAGGTTAATGGAAATCAACCTGACGACATTGGAGGACGGGAGGGATAGGGGGGACATGATAACGACATACAAAATACTGAGAGGAATTGACAAGGTGGACAAAGAGAGGATGTTCCAGAGATTGGACACAGTAACAAGGGGACACAGTTGGAAGTTGAAGACACAGATGAATCACAGGGATGTTAGGAAGTATTTCTTCAGCCACAGAGTAGTCAGAAAGTGGAATAGTTTGGGAAGCGATGTAGTGGAGGCAGGATCCATACATAGCTTTAAGCAGAGGTATGATAAAGCTCACGGTTCAGGGAGAGTGACCTAGTAGCAATAAGTGAAGAGGCAGGGCCAGGATCTCGGACTCGACCCCTGCAACCTCAACTAGGTGAGTACAATTAGGTGAGTACAAATGGTGAGGACTCGAAGGAACCGGGGATCAGATGAAAATGGTTCTGGTAGGGAGGAGTGGAAGGAGGGGCAGTGGAAAAGGATGGAACATGAGTGGGAGAGAAAATTAGGAGAGCTTTCTGGAAAAATGTAGAGAGAGCTTTCTGTGAAATTAGAAAAGAGGTTGGAGAAGGAGAAGAAGAATTGGGAGGCACAAGTTGAAACTGCAGTAGCCAGGATAAGGGTCCTAGAACATGAGGTAAACAGGCTGAAGCAAGTTACAAGGGCTTTGACCAGAGAAGACACAGCATATGGAGCTGAGAAGCCGAACAGGGAGGAAGGAGATATGAATTATGCTAAGGTCATATCAGCCTGCCAAGAAGGTCCAATGAGTGAAAGAGGAGAGCAGCTATGTGCAAATGGAGAGGGTGATAGGTCAAACGTGGAGGAACAACCATGCTACCAAGAGCCACTGGAAAAAACAAGGGAGAAAATGACCATGTACGGACAGGAACAAGAGTTACAGAGGGAGAGGCAATGGGAGGAAGAAAGGGCAAAATCAATGTTTATCCATTGGCTTCAGGAGAGAGAGGAAAGGACACACACTGAAAGACGACAGGCAGAAATAAAGGAGATTGAGAACATCATCACAGAAATAGGTGAAGAAGACATGGACGAGATTGTAAATTTTCAGAGAATAAGGGGGTATTTGAATGGGAGAGAACTACCAATCAGGCTGATTCTCAGGACAGAAACAGTGCGGAACAGGATCCTCCAAGAGAAACCACGGTTGGAATGGTTGGGAGGGTAGAAGAGTGTGTTTCTAGACAGAGGCAGAACAAAAACAGAACGACAGCAGCTGAGGGAGAGGACAAAAAAGCGAAAGAAGCTAGGAAAAGAGACAAGGATGGAACCAGCAAATGCCAATCAGAGCAGAACAGAGCAGCAAGGGGAAGCACTCAGAGAACTATCCTCAGAACCCCACAACCTATCACACAATCACAACACAAACTACAATCCATGCTCACAGCTTCCACCCAACACCCAGCTATAGAATCCCACAGTATGCTACCAGGTCTCCCACCCACACAGGCATCCCAAACCACAGTGTTGGAAAGGAAACTGAAGGTATGGCACACAAATGCTGATTGAATAACAAATAAGTGGGAGGAGTGGCATGAAATAGTCAAAGAGGCATCACCGGACATCATAGATCTCGCAGAAACCAAGCTTACATGTATGATAACAGATGCCATCTTTCCAACGTGATACCAGATCCTGAGGAAAGACAGAGGGAACAAAGGGGGGGGTGGAAGAGTAGCACTGCTGATCAAAAACCGATGGAATTTTGATGAGCTGGAGAGAGGAGACAGTGGAGAAACAAGTGATTACATAGCGGGAACGCTTCACTCTCGAGGTCTCAAGGTGGTAATTGCAGTGATGTATAACCCACCACAAAACAGCAGGAGGCCAAGGCAAGAGTATGACGAGAGCAATAGGGCAATGGTTGAAACACTGGCTGCAGAGGCCAGAAGAGCTCATGCATGCTGGGCAAAGCTCCTGATCATGGGTGACTTTAACCACAAGGAGATCGATTGGGAGAACTTGGAGCCACATGGGAGCCAAGATACATGGAGGGCTAAGATGATGGAGAAGGTACTGGAAAACTTCATGTACCAACACGTAAGGGACACTACAACAGAGAGAGGAGAGGATGAACTAGCAAGACTGGACCTAGTATCCATCTTGAGTAGTGCAGATATTGAGGACATCACATATGAAAGACCCCTTGGGGCCAGCGATCATGTGGTTTTAAGCTTCAAATACACAGTAGAGCTACAAGTGGAGGGGGAAGCAGGAAGGCCAGGACGGATGATGCCAAACTACAAGAAAGGGGACTACATGGGAATGAGGAACTTCCTGAAAAGGGTTCAATGGGACAGAGAACTGGCAGGGAAGCCATTTGATGAGATGATGGAAAATGTAACAATGTGCAAGGAGGCTGAGGAGAGGTTTGTATCCAAGGGTAACAGGAATAATGAAAAAGCCAGGATGAGCCCATGGTTCACCCAAAGGTGCAGGGAGACAAAAACTAAGTGTGCTTGGGAATGGATGAAATATAGAAGGCAAAGGACCCAGGAGAATAAGAAGAGTAGTCGTCGAGCCAGAAATGAATATGCACAGATAAGAAGGGAGGCCCAACGACAATATAAAACCGACATAGCAGCGAAAGCCAAATCTGACCCGAAGCTGTTATACAGCCACATCAGGAGGAAAACAACAGTCAAGGACCAGGTAATCAGGCTGAGGAAGGAAGGAGAGACAACAAGAAATGACCGTGAAGGATGTGAGGAACTCAACAAGAGATGCAAAGAAGTGTTCATAGAGGAGACAGAAGGGGTTCCAGAAAGATGGAGAGGTGGGCCACACCACAAAGTGCTGGACACAGTACACACAACCGAGGAAGTGAAGAGGTTTTTGAGTGAGCTAGATACCTCAGAAGCAATGGGGCTGGATAACATCTCTCCATGGGTCCTGAGAGAGGGAGCAGAGGTGCTATGTGTACCTCTAACGTCAATAGTCAATACATCTATCGAAACAGGGAGATTGCCTGAGTCATGGAAGAGAGCAAATGTAGTCCCAATCTTTAAAAAAGGAGACAGACATGAAGCATTAAACAACAGACCAGTGTCACTGACATGTATAGCATGCAAAGTCATGGAGAAGATTGTCAGGAGAAGAGTGGTGGAACACCTAGAAAGGAATGATCTCATTAACAGCAGCCAACATGGTTTCAGGGACCTACTGGAGTTCTATGACAGGGTGACAGCAGTAAGACAAGAGAGAGAGGAGTGGGTGGATTGCATTTTCTTCGATTGCAACAAGGCGTTTGACACAGTACCACACAAGAGATTAGTGCAATAACTGGAGGACCAAGCAGGGATAACAGGGAAGGCACTACAATGGATCAGGGAATACTTGTCAGGAAGACAGCAGCGAGTCATGGTACGTGGCGAGGTGTCAGAGTGGCCACCTGTGACCAGCAAGATCCCACAGGTTTCAGTCCTAGGACCAAGGCTGTTTCTGGTATTTTTGAACGACATGAAGGAACGAATAGACTCTGAAGTGTCCCTGTTTGCAGATGACGTGAAGCTCATGAGAAGAATTCATTTGATCGAAGACCAGGCAGAACTACAAAGGGATCTGGACAGGCTGCAGACCTGGTTCAGCAATTGGCTTCTGGAGTTCAACCCCACCATGTGCAAAGTCATGAAGATTGGGGAAAGGCAAAGAAGACTGCAGATGGAGTACAGTCTTGGGGGACCAGAGACTACAAACCTCACTCAAGGAAAAAGATCTTCGGGTGAGTATAACACCAGGCACATCTCCTGAAGCGCACATCAACCAAATAACTGCTGCAGCATATGGGCACCTAGCAAACCTCAGAACACCATTCCGACATCTTAATAAGGAATCGTTCAGGACCCTGTACACTGTGTACGTTAGGCTCATATTGGAGTATGCAGCACCAGTTTGGAACCAACACCTAGCCAAGCAAGTAAAGAAACTAGAGAAAGTGCAAATTTTTGTAACAAGACTAGTCCCAGAGCTAAGAGGTATGTCCTACGAGGAGAGGTTAAGTGAAATCAATGTGACGATACTGGAGGACAAGAGAGATAAGGGGGACATGATAATGTACAAAATACTGAGAGGAATTGCCAAGGTGGAGAAAGACAGGATGTTCCTGAGATGGGACACAACAACTAGGGGACACATTTGGAAGTTGAAGACACAGATAAATCACAAGGATCTTCGGAAGTATTTCTTCAGCCACAGATTAATCAGGAAGTGGAATAGTTTGGGAAGCGATGTAGTGTAGGCAGAATCCATACATATCTTTAAGCAGAGGTATGATAAAGCTAACGGTTCAGGGAGAGTGACCTAGTAGTGACCAGTGAAGAGGGGGGCCAGGAGCTTGGGCTCGGCCCCTTTAACCTCAACTAGGTGAGTACACACACATATACAAACACCTACACATATGCACACATACACACATAACACACACACACACTCACACAGACACACATGCACATACACACACAAGGGCCAGGAGCTGAGTCTCGACCCCTGCAATCACAACTAGGTGAGTACACACACACACACACACACACACACACACACACAACAGTCATGCAGACACTGGGGGCACAAGGCTCCGAGAACCTTAGTGTTTTTAAGGCGTGCAGTATATGCTACAAGTAATCAGTGGTAGTGACAACGTCAGTGAAAAACCCTACAAGTGATAACCAAAGTTATTATTTAAAAAATGTCGAGAGGAATCCTGGAATCATTAATATTTCAAAGTGCCAAACCATTACGGGCCTGTTGCCACTCAGTTTCAAATATACAAAGATAAAAGCGAGTGTGGAAGGAGGTGTTCAAGATTTGCTAACAAGTGAAATGTGGGGGACCATGCAGTGAGAGAGAAAAAGTTAATAAGCAAAAGGAGAAAGGAAAAATAAAATACATAACTAGGGAAGGTGGCAGGAGCAGGCCTGCTGAAGCAGTGACGTCACAACAGGTTGTGAGCCATTATAAATATAAAGTGTAGGCCACCGAATGTGAAGTGTATTCTATCATAAGTGAAAAGTGAAATCACTTAAGGAAAGCAGGATGTATGAGCATATATGGTTATAAACATCACGGATGAAGGATTTTCAAAATAGTGATACGAGGCCTATGTACGACGACTACATCATCAGCATCTGGCAACTTGTCATCGCCCCACTGCCACACCTGCAAGTACTGATCACCTATTGTGGTTGCATGTTGTCAGATTCTGGTCTCTGCATCACTGTTAGATACTGGTCACTCAGTCCTGCAAGCTATTACCAGAATTAGAGTAGAAATAGCATAGATAAGGTGGAGACAGGGTTAACCAGAGCGAGAGGAGAGTGAAGCGGTCTAGCGAAGGGTAACATCACACACTTGTAAAAGTTGAGACAATCTCAGTTTTACAACTTAGTTACTTTCTGTATTTTATAAGTAGAATTAATAAGTGTTAGAATTGTTATTGGTAAGTTTTAGAATTACTGATATTACTTCTGGTATTTATTTGCAGTATAAATACTTAGAATTGAGGGCACACACACACTCACAGATACACACAGATACACACACACACACACACACACATGCACTCACACATACATGAGAGAGTGGAGTAACAGTCACCCCTCAAGCGCATACAACCTACTTCCCGTATCCACCACTGGACATCCGGTCCAAGCCCTCTCTCTCCACCATCTCTCTCTCTCTCTCTCTCTCTCTCTCTCTCTCTACCTTCTCTCTCTCCCTCTCTTCCCATCTTTCCCCTCCCTCTGCTCTGTCTCTATCTCTTCCTTTCTATCTTCTCTCTCCCCTCCTCAGACATACCTTCCATTCATCTTCCTTTTCCTCCCTTGGCCTCCCCTAACTCCCCTCCCTCGCCACTCATTATCCCTAGCCTTCTTCCCAGCATTCTCTCCCCCTCTCTCCCTCCCTCTCACACACAAGCTCCTTTCCATGGTAAAAAAAAAATATGGGTAACCCAAGAGGGCGGAGACCCAGGGGTCTGGGGGTCGAACCCAGGAGGGAGGAACCTGGGAGGGAAGATTGGGAGGTAGAGCTCACAAATAATGGAGGAAGAGTGGTGAAGGAAGCTAGGTGAGCTCGACAGAGTAATGGAGAAGAGGATAGCTGAAGAGAGCAGGAAGTGGAGACTACAAGTCATAGCAGCAGAAGATAAGATAAAGTGCTTAGAAGAGGAGCTAAAAAAAACTGAAACAGAATACAGAGACAAATGACAGCACAGGAATGACATCAGGGACTTCTATACCAGGAACAGACGAAAGGGCTGTATTGATTTAGGAAAAGATGAGCACAGGAAGACCTGTAGACCTGTAGTCAATGCAAGTGACAAGACTTATGCAGAGACTCTAAGAGCTGAACAGGAAAGACAGTCCACTGAGCATAGGCTGCAGCAAGGGCAGGGGTTGAAGGCAGGAACGTCTCGATGGAAGGAGATAAAATACCTCAGAGGATGCAAAGAGAGACACAGAGGGAGGAGTAGAGTGAGAGGTTAATGTTTGTCTACGGACTCCAAGAAGTTGAAGGGGAAACCTATGATGAAAGAATTCAGAGGGAGAAGAAAGCGATCGAAGGTATCTTGAAAACAATAGGAGAGGGAGACATGACCCAGGTGGCAAATTTTCGGAGAATTGGGTGGTTTGCATGCAGAAGTAGACGGCCTGTCAAAGTGGTCTTTAAGGCAGAATCAGCTTGAACCAGGGTCCTGCAGGAGAAAGCACGACTAAGGGACAAATAAGAGTACTGGAGCATGTACCTCGATCGTGACAGAACACAGGAGGAAAGGACGAGACTGAGAGTGTACAGAAACGAAAGAAGGAATGGGAGGCATCGATGAGGACGAGCAGAACCCAGACTCAGCTGGAAGGACAAATACACCCTACAGAGACACCCACAGAAGGACTCCAACCACAGCAACCCCGAAGCAACTGAACAACCTCAACCAAAACCTGCATACTGTTCCAACTGCCACAAACTCCACCTTTACAGCAGCCCCTTTTGGGCACTCTGCCCCCACTCCCCCACCACAAACCCCACACACACTGTGAAGACCCCAATGCAGCTGAACAATCTCAACCAACACCCACAAACTGTTCCCTTTGCCCCCACCTCCACATCACAAACCCCACTGCCACAGCAGCTCCCTATGAGCACTCTTACCTCACCCCCAACACAAATGCCACCCACACCACAATCTCCATAACCCTCCTCAGGGCTCCCACCCCCTAACCCCAATATTCTCCCAGGTCCACCATGATAGATAAGAAGCTAAAGGTGTGGTACACAAACGCAGATGGAATAGAAAATAAATATGAGGAATGGCACGAAAGAATCAATGAGAAGTCCCCGGACATCATAGCAGTCACAGAAACGAAACTCACTGAGACAATAACAGATGCAGTCTTCCCACCGGGATATCAGATCCTGAGGAAAGATAGAAAAAGCAGAGGGGGAGGAGGGGTTGTGCTGCTCATAAAAAACCGATGGAGTTTCGAGGAAATGGAGGGCATGGACGAGATTGGAGATAGTGACTACATAGCAGGCACAATTCAATCTGGGGAACATAAGGTAGTCATTGCTGTGATGTATAACCCACCACAGAACTGCAGGAGGCCAAGAGAGGAATATGATGAGAACAACAGAGCAATGGTGGACACACTGGCTGAGGTGGCACGAAGAGCTCAAATGTGCAGAGCAAATTTACTGGTTATGGGAAATTTCAACCACAGAGAGATCGACTGGGAAAACCTGGAGCCTCATGGGGGCTCCGAAACATGGAGAGCCAAGATGATGGATGTAGTACTGGG
>NC_091372.1:18134177-18186677 GCF_038502225.1 Cherax quadricarinatus | reverse complement strand
CTTTGTTTGTAGACGATGTGAGGTTATTTAGGATAATTCAATCAGAGGAGGAATACAAAAGGATCCAGACAGGCTGCAGCATGGTTCAGATCCCATCCAAGTGCAAAATCATGAAGATTAAAGAAATGCAAAGAAGACAACAGACGGAGTACAGTCTAGCGGCCTAGAAACTACTAACTTCATTAAAGAAAAGGAATCTTAAGGTGAGTATAATACCGAGCACATTTCCTGAGGCACACAACCAAATAACTGCTGCAGTATATGAGAGCCTGGCAAACCTATGAATAGTGTTCTGACATCTCAGTAAGAAATCGTTCAGGACCCTGTACACCGTGTTCAGCAGGATCATATTAGAGTGCAACACCAGATTGGAGCCCACACCTAGCCAAGCATGTAAGGAAATTAGAGAAAGTGCAGATGTTTTCACCAAGACTAGTCCCGGAGCTAAGGGGCATGTCGTTCAAGGAGAGGGTAAGGGAAATCGACCTGACGACACTGGAGGACAGGAGAGATTGGGGGAATATGATAACGACATAAAATACCAAGAGGAATCGACTTGATAGACAGGGAAAGGATGTTCCAGAGATGGGATACAACAACATGGGGTCACACTTGGAAGTCGAAGACTCAGATGAGTCACAGGGATGCTTTGAAGTATTTCTTCAATTATAGAGTTGTCAGGAAGTGAAATAGTCTGGAAAGTGATCTAGTGACAGTGAAGAAGCAGGGAAAGCAGCTGTGACTCGCCCACTTGCAACCATAACTGGATACATAACTAGGTGAGTAAACACACCTACACACACATCTATACACACACACTCACTCACTCTCTCTCTCTCTCAAATAAACACACTCACCCAAACACACACACACACACACACACACACACACACACACACACACACACACACATACACACACATCGATACCTCAAAGGCAATGGGACCGGACAACATCTCTCCATGGGTCCTTAGAGAGGGAGCAGATATGTTGTGTGTACCACTTACCACAATCTTCAACACATCCCTGGAAACTGGGCAACTACCTGAGGTATGGAAGACAGCAAATGTAGTTCCCATTTTCAAAAAAGGAGACAGAAAAGAGGCACTAAACTATAGACCTGTGTCATTGACGTGTATAGTATGCAAAATTATGGAGAAGATTATCAGGAGGAGAGTGGTGGAGCACCTGGAACGGAACAGGAGTATAAATGCCAACCAGCACGGATTCACGGAAGGCAAATCCTGTGTCACAAACCTTCTGGAGTTCTATGATAAAATAACAGAAGTAAGACAAGAGAGAGAGGGGTGGGTTGATTGCATCTTCTTGGACTGCAAGAAGGCCTTTGACACAGTTCCTCACAAGAGATTAGTGCAGAAGCTAGAGCATCAGGCGCATATAACAGGAAGGGCACTGCAATGGATCAGAGAATACCTGACAGGGAGGCAACAACGAGTCATGGTACGTAATGATGTATCACAGTGGGCACCTGTGACGAGCGGGGTCCCACAGGGGTCGGTCTTAGGACCAGTGCTATTTTTGGTATATGTGAACGACATGACGGAAGGGTTAGACTCAGAAGTGTCCCTGTTTGCAGATGATGTGAAGTTAATGAGGAGAATTAAATCTGATGAGGACCAGGCAGGACTTCAAAGAGACCTGGACAGACTGGACACCTGGTCCAGCAAATGGCTTCTCGAATTTAATCCTGCCAAATGCAAAGTCATGAAGATAGGGGAAGGGCACAGAAGACCGCAGACAGAGTATAGGCTAGGTGGACAAAGACTGCAAACCTCACTCAAGGAGAAAGATCTTGGGGTGAGTATAACACCGAGCATGTCTCCGGAAGCACACATCAATCAGATAACTGCTGCAGCATATGGGCGCCTGGCAAACCTGAGAACAGCATTCCGATACCTTAGTAAGGAATCATTCAAGACACTGTACACCGTGTATGTCAGGCCCATACTGGAGTATGCAGCACCTGTTTGGAACCCGCACTTGATAAAGCACGTCAAGAAACTAGAGAAAGTACAAAGGTTTGCAACAAGGTTAGTTCCAGAGCTAAGGGGAATGTCCTATGAAGAAAGATTAAGGGAAATCGGCCTGACGACACTGGAGGACAGGAGGGTCAGGGGAGACATGATAACGACATATAAAATACTGCGTGGAATAGACAAGGTGGACAAGGACAGGATGTTCCAGGGAGGGGACACAGAAACAAGAGGCCACAATTGGAAGTTGAAGACACAAATGAGTCAGAGAGATAGTAGGAAGTATTTCTTCAGTCATAGAGTTGTAAGGCAGTGGAATAGCCTAGGAAATGACGTAGTGGAGGCAGGAACCATACACAGTTTTAAGACGAGGTTTGATAAAGCTCATGGAGCGGGGAGAGAGAGGGCCTAGTAGCAACCGGTGAAGAGGCGGGGCCAGGAGCTAGGACTCGACCCCTGCAACCACAAATAGGTGAGTACAAATAGGTGAGTACACACACAAACACGCTCACCCAAACACACACATACTGGTGTTTAAGGATTGTTGGTCTAGCGGAGAGAGTGATGGTTACTTTGTTCAGTGTTCACAGGGCAGGTCATTGGAACGCAGGATCAAGTTCTTGCCAGACCAGAGTTCTGTTAATGATTCAAAATCACCAGTTTCATTATTTCATTCAATCGTGGACAGGTAATCTTAATGCAAGACAAGTCACGGAGGGTGGAAATCTTTAGCTTAAGTACTTTCACACTTCTCAGTGCATCATCAGTAGCTGTGCAATGTTGCAAAGGTAGCAACAGGAGAAATGAGGGGAGGTTTTTTCAGAATATGGTAACGTGACACCCACCAGCACCTCTCTCAGAATGCGAGAGGCATGGCCGAGTACCATCCACTCACAAGCCCCCCCTCGCCCCACCCCATATGAGGCAGGGTGGTCTAGGGCTCCAAATTTGCAGAAAACAGGAGGTAGGTAAACTATGAGATTTAATAACCAGCCCTAAACTTCTTCTAATCGCAGAGAACAGGTTAAGTGATATAAGAGAGTAGTGGATAATGTACATACAGAATGCAGTTATTATGTTTAACCTTCTAATTAATAAAACAGAAATAATGAGTGCGTTCATTTGTTATCTGACAATAAACCAGGTAACCAAGTTCGCCCTATTATAAGGTCAGAAGGCTCAGTAGCATGTAACCTATCTAAATGGTTGATTAACCTTCTAACTCCCATGGCTGGTAGGATTTCGGAGGCGCATATTAAAAATAGTGTTGACCTTACTGAAAGGCTCCAGAAATGAAATATTTCACATGATGTCACAGCACTGATTACCAGTAACTGTCCCTGACTTACTTACCATCAAGAGGAACTAAAAAACTTCTCCTTGCTCTACCCCACGAATAAGCTGATTAATGTTTGTTCTGCTGATTGCAAGTTTGTGTTTGAAGACAAATACTATGCTCACAAACAATGCATGGCTATGGGAAATCCCCTCAGCCCCTTACTCAGCAACCTGTATATGGAATATGACGCTAAAGTCCGTACCTGACCAGCCGGGCTGTGACTCGTACGTTGGATTGCGTGCAGCCACCAGTAACAGCCTGGTTGATCAGGCCCTGATAAACCATGAGGCCTGGTCACAGACCGGGCAACGGGGGGTTTGACCCCCCGGAACTCTCTCCAGGTAAACTCCAGATTAGACTTCTTAAAAATGTTCTCTCAATTAAAGCTAAGTGGTTCAAGTATGTAGATGATGTTCTTTGCCTCTGGCCTAGAGATGACAACATTGACGAGTTCCTATTGAGACTCAGTGGTCTAGTACCTTCCATTAAGTTCGCAATAGAGCATGAAAAACACAGCACTCTACTTTTCTTTGATGTTTTAATCCATTGTGTGGACAGAAAATCGAAATTTACAGTTTAATGTAAATCCACCAATGTGTCGTCATACATCCATTATTATTCCAATCATGAATCTAGGGTTGAAAGGAGTGTTTTCCTTACAATGTTCCTGAGAGTTTTGCATATCTACAGTTCTGGGTATTTAGAAGATTAAATCAGTAACATATTTAACATAGCCACAAAACTGAGATACACCAGGGTTCTTGTTGAGAAGGTTCTGATGTCAGCTAGGAAGACTTTCTACATGACTGAACCTAAGTAAATGCCTGCCAGGAAAAATGTACAGCACGCATTGAAAATTTGGTCTGCCTGCGTGCGGCACTTGAAAATGTTCAAAATAAACATTACCTTCAAAAACACTGGGACAGAGAAACAGAGGTTGATAAAAACCACACTGCCTAATATTGTGGGTGGTCATTACAAGGTCCCATACACTCCTTGATCACTCTCATATATTGATCAGACAGGTAAACCTCTGTAGACCAAAGTATCCCAACACCAGTACTCAATCAGAACATGCCAGGAGTCAAAGGCTATCTTTAGCCATGTCATTTCTATTATGCACGGCCTTAGACAACAATGTTATACAAAAAGTCGGGATTGCTCATTATGTCATTTGAGTCTCGTGATGTTCTGGTGACAGAACAGAGTCTGGGAACTGAACATCATGTTACGTCCTTTGTGAACGTCGACATATTATGTAACAGAGTGTAAAGTCCATTGTGAACCCCGATATAATATACAACATGTTACATCTGTTGTGAGTGCCAACATAATGTATAACCTGCTTAGCTGCTGTTGCATAAAGGTATTGTAATGTTACGTGTTACTTTAGGCTAAGTGGTTTCAAACACTGTCTACAATATAATCGATATAACATTAGCAGCAATGAAGTATTTATGGGGGTTTATTTAGGTAATGGTGCTCATGTGTTGATATCATAGGATAGCCCAAAAAAGAGGCAAACAGAATTACATATTCAGGTCCTAACCCATCTAGGACAGCGGTATACATAGTTGATTGCTAGTAGTTTAATGCTGCAAAGAATTAGGCTATTAGAGGTGTTAAAAGAATCTAGAATTGTCTAATTATCTTAAAGAATATTCGGAATATTAGAGAGGTCGATAAATAATACAGGCATATGAATGGACACAGAGAATGGTGGAAGGCAATACTTAGGACCATGTACTGAGATCCTCCCGAGTATTTCCTGAACATATGTATGCGCTAATAATAACACTGCGACTAGCCGAGGATTTGATCCCATGTCGTTTGGCTCCCTAACTACTGGGCATCCGGCTGTTGTGAGGCTCTTCTTGATAATGTTAGTAACCTTCTCATGTCTTGTAATGTTTCCCTAAGATTTACTGCACACAAGACCATGGTACCCGAACCGGTCTGCTGCTTCACTGCAACAAATACACTTGTGTTCGGCGAGAGTAGGGCTTCAAGTTGAAGAGCAATACCAATCCGGATGGCCTGTGGGTCGAGGCGTGTGCCAAAGCTGGAGTTGGGAACAGCCAACAGAAAGTCCCCTGTATGAGGAGCCCTCACTGCCAGGAGACGGGCTCTGTCCTTCCCTGACACACTATCAATCATTGTTGAGGCTATATTCTCCATTACTGAGCCATCCCAGTGCGACTCTTTGTAATTGTTGGGGGAAGCATGTCTGGTTTCAGAGCCCAGTAGATTATCCCAGATCATGGCTCCGTCAATGACCTTTTGATCCTGGACTCCAATCTGGTCCCTAAGATGTTCAGGGAGAATCGTGGCTACAAGCCCTCTGGATGCGACACATGAGGACAGAAAAGCAGGTAGTGCAATCTGTGATGACTTGCGGACACCAGTGTAGCTTGGTTCCACTGCCGGTCTTCTAGATTAAGGTTAAGTACCTATCATATTCGTGCAGTACAGGGTTATCACATAAAGGTGCACATCTTAGGAAATATGTCAACCTGGGGCAGACTAAAGAAGTCTTTGAGAAAGTACTTAGGCATCGTGGGTGTCAAGATTTCCTATTCCTTGTTCCAGTCTCCTCAACTCTTCCAGTTTCTTCCAGAGAATTCTGATAATGGTGTCACTTCCCAGAGGTGCTCCAAGCATGACGCTAATTATAGGCGCAATGACTGATGCTCCTGGTAGTTTTGTTCTCACTGTTTATCACTTGTTGACTGACTGAGATGATTTCTTATTTGGATGGATTCATGATGAGACCCATTTCCTGTCCCCGTGTCATCACCTGTGTAAGATCATCTAGAAGGAACTCATTTGTATCTGCTAGTGTGACATCATTCAGGAACCAGATGTTTAGCTCACTGGTCAGTCTGGCTCTGATTTCCCTAACCGCTAAACAGACGAGAAATGGTGCAAGAGGATCTCCTTGCTGAACACCCTCTGATGATGTGATTTCATATGGAGCATTGATTCCATGCTATATCCAGCTATATATGCTTGTATTTTATTATGATAAAAGTCATTTTATAATTTTAAAACTTTTATGTTTAGCTCTGGTATGCAGGATTTTACTGAGTACAGAATAAAGAAAAAAGGAGAATTGCAAATAAAGTACATTTAGGCTATAATCTCCTAAAATATATTTAAATGTTGATTAATTGTAATAGAACTGGTAATGTGTTGCTATCTTAAAGTAAAAATTTTATCGCATTTTTTTTTAGAAACAGTGTAGCTGAGACATTATCGTCTTGCAGGGAGCACTGCTGAATAGTCCTGAAGATTCAGGCAGACCCCGTCCCAACATACAGTTTGGTAAAGAAAATTGGATTCTCAGTTTCATACAAGCTCTCATCAACGTTCAGCAAGGATAAAGGCTGACATGCTGATATGTGGAACGAAGACAACAAAGCAGCATAGCCTACGTACAACGCTTCGAAGCTATTTTCATAGACATTGTAAACTTCTTACCACTCCACTGTGGGTATTTGAGTTGCGCTTTTGTGCATAAGCATTGCTGATGTTTTCAGTTCTGCAGATATACTTATTTTTTTGTAGGCATTTGGGAAAATTTCTGCCAGTTTCTCCAATGAAGACAGTCTTGCTTCCCCCACAAGGGATACGATGGGAATGCAGCTTTGAGCGTGGATGATTTTGTTACATATATGACAGTTTTAAAGGTAATTACAGCTACACCAATCATTAGATGAAAGATATAATTATAAAAAGTTGATACCAATAAATAACATCTGGGAGTCTCTCTTGAAAAATGTGTCACCTGCCAATTAGAGTTATATAAGATAATTTACTACAGAGGCATGAAGACTGAGACATTTAAACATCAGTGAGTGGAAGAAATTGTGAGATGCAGCAGTTGAAGACATGCACAGATGTGGATGGGGTCTAGTAGTGGAACTAGGAAAGGCTCATAAAGTGGTTCAAAGATCAGCAATAGAGTTGTAAAAGAAATGTAACAATGCAGCACGTGAAAACGTGGTCACATGTTGGTAGGAACCACTAGTGGAAGTAAGCCATGATCGTAAGATCTGCTAGAGATTTAGAAATGGAGTTATATAATCTCTGTATCAAAATTCAACGTTGTTGCTGTATCAAACACGGCAATCGGTTTCTAAGGTGCTTCTATGTCAGAGAGATACAGTAGAATCTTGAAACAGACATTGGTCATTGAATGACCAATGTCCACTAGTGGGCCCCACTCTCGTGTGAGTACGTCTTCAACTGCTTTATTTTTCCGCACCAAAAAGCTAGAAATTTAGCCATTAATTAACCAGTAACCCTTGACCTGTACACATTTATGTACTTCTCATAACCCATTAACCGAAACATCTCTCAGCTCTCGCAAGAAACTAGCTTGCAGGAGCCCTTGCCAGGAGCCTGTAACTGTTACTGACTACCATTAGCTAATCTTAGCACCTGCAGTCTGGCAATATTATTTCCAGTTTTGATTGAATTAGTTATGAAAAGAAGATACTTGAAGTTGGGATTTCACTTCCTCTTGATTCAGGTACCCATAAACTAAGCTATTAACCTCGTACACAAACCATGACATACTCAATATTGATTTTTTCTTAGTCAATACTGACTTCGTGGATTTAATGACAGCACATATCATCTTCAGTCTCTTCTTTTATTTATTGCATAACAAACAAAAAATCTACGCAGCTAATTGGTCACTCCTAAGTGTAACATGTACCTTAAACATCAAACTAAATACACGTCACTTATTTAGGGTATGTGGAAGATAGTGTGGCGGTAGTACCTTGGCGCTTTATATTAAAACACTTTAAAAACCAATTCAACCAACTTTAACCTTCAGTACAGTTCATCCTGGAGGAAGAAATTAATGACAATACCAGTACTGGGCATCACACTGACCATACAAGGACAGAGTCAAACTGTTTATAGGAAACCCACAAATAAGGATAACCTTACTCACTTTTAGTCATATATTGATCTAAAAAACAAGGAAGGAGTAATTAGGTATCCCTGAAGAGATACTTTCAAAACGTTAACAGAATTTTTTTTTCCTTTTTCTTCATTCAAACTTTCCATATTTTTCAACTTTTCAAGTTTCAAGCTTTGTTTGCTGTACCAGAAATAATTCATGCAGTTATTAGCGGGTGTAAGTGTTCCATGATCAAAGTTCTATAACCAGTTTCAAGTTTCCTGGAATAGGTCCAGATACTATTACAATTCTCTCATGCTCGACTCTTGCTGGTCACTGCATCCTAATTCCTCAAGATCATACAATGTAACTGAAGCATGTTGCTGCACATTCCAGAGTTTTATTAGAAAAATAGTTTGATTTTACCCACTAAAGTCATGTTAAATGTTTAAAAATATATATTTTTAACACCTATCTTTATTGGCTGACACATCTGAAATACAGGACAATTGTCTTACTTTGTATTGACGCAATTTTGACAATTTACTTAATTTAACTAGTTAGTAAAAACTTGGTATTGTTGGATTCCCAACAAAAATGTGATAAATCCTCGTCTAATAACTGTAGAATCTCTTCTGATCGGCTTGAAATATTAATGATGGTGTATGATAGTTTGAATTTCGTTTACCTTTATTTTGGGTTCAGTCAATTTCCAAATTTTATTGAAGAAATTATGAAAAACAGAATGGTAGAAAATTTTAATAGAATCTAAGTGAATATAACTCACTATTTAATTTTTAAAGTCTCAAGACTGTAGAAATCCTTAAATACATTGCTAGAAAGTTCACAGTTGCATATTCTTTTCTTTTATTTTTTTATAACTCTGGAAACCTTTAAATGAACACCTTGGAAAATGTCAAGGCTGGTGCACAGTAACCTTGGAAAATGTCAAGGCTGGTGCACAGTAACCTTGGAAAATGTCAAGGCTAGTGAGCAGTAACCTTGGAAAATGCCAAGGCTTGTGCACAGTAACCTTGGAAAATGTCATGGTTGGTGTGCAGTAACCTTGGAAAATGTCAAGGCTTGTGCGCAGTAATCTTGGAAAATGTCAAGTAACCTTGGAAAATGTCAAGGCTTGGTGTGCAGTAACCTTGGAAAATGTCAAGGCTTGGTGTGCAGTAACCTTGGAAAATGTCAAGGCTTGTGTGTGCAGTAACCTTGGAAAATGTCAAGTAACCTTGGAAAATGTGGTTGTTCAGTAAAAATGTCAAGGCTTGTGTGCAGTAACCTTGGAAAATGTCAAGGTTGGTGTGCAGGAAAATCAAGGAAAATGTCAAGGTTGTGTTCAGTAACCTTGGAAAATGTCAAGGTTGTGTTCAGTAACCTTGGAAAATGTCAAGACTGGTGTGCAGTAACCTTGCAAGGCGTGTGCAGTAACCTTGGAAAATGTCAAGGTTGGTGTTCAGTTGGTGTGCAGTAACCTTGGAAAATATCAAGGTTGGTGTGCAGTAACCTTGGAAAATGTCAAGATTGGTGTGCAGTAACCTTGGAAAATGTCAAGCTTGGTGTGCAGTAACCTTGGAAAATGTCAAGGTTGGTGTTCAGTAACCTTGGAAAATGTCAAGGTTGTCAGTAACCTTGGAAAATGTCAAGGTTGGTGTTCAGTAACCTTGAAAATGTCAAGGTTGGTGTGCAATAACCTTGGAAAATGTCAAGGTTGGTGTGCAGTAACCTTGCAAAATGTCAAGGTTGGTGTGTTGTAACCTTGGAAAATGTCAACGTTGGTGTGCAGTAACCTTGGAAAATGTCAAGGTTGGTGTTCAGTAACCTTGGAAAATGTCAAGGTTAGTGTGCAGTAACCTTGGAAAATGTCAAGGTTGGTGTTCAGTAACCTTGGAAAATGTCAAGGTTGGTGAGCAGTAACCTTCGAAAATGTCAAGGTTGGTGTTCAGTAACCTTGGATAATGTCAAGGTTAGTGAGCAGTAACCTTGGAAAATATCAAGGTTGGTGTTCAGTAACCTTGGAAAATGTCAAGGTTGGTGTGCAGTAACCTTGGAAAATGTCAAGGTTGGTGTGCAGTAACCTTGGAAAATGTCAAGGTTGGTGTTCAGTAACCTTGGAAAATGTCAAGGTTGGTGTTCAGTAACCTTGGAAAATGTCAAGGTTGGTGAGCAGTAACCTTGGAAAATGTCAAGGTTGGTGTTCAGTAACCTTGGAAAATGTCAAGGTTGGTGTGCAGTAACCTTGGAAAATGTCAAGGTTGGTGTTCAGTAACCTTGGAAAATGTCAAGGTTGGTGAGCAGTAACCTTGGAAAATGTCAAGGTTGGTGTTCAGTAACCTTGGAAAATGTCAAGGTTGGTGAGCAGTAACCTTGGAAAATGTCAAGGTTGGTGTTCAGTAACCTTGGAAAATGTCAAGGTTGGTGAGCAGAAACCTTGGAAAATGTCAAGGTTGGTATTCAGTAACCTTGGAAAATGTCAAGGTTGGTGTTCAGTAACCTTGGAAAATGTCAAGGTTGGTGTTCAGTAAAAAATGTCCAGTTGGAAAATGTCAAGGTTGGTATTCAGTAACCTTGGAAAATGTCAAGGTTGGTGTGCAGTAACCTTGGAAAATGTCAAGGTTGGTGTGCAGTAACCTTGGAAAATGTCAAGGTTGGTGTTCAGTAACCTTGGAAAATGTCAAAGTTTGTGTGCAGTAACCTTGGAAAATGTCAAGGTTGGTGTGCAGTAACCTTGGAAACTGTCAAGGTTGGTGTGCAGTAACCTTGGAAAATGTCAAGGTTGGTGTGCAGTAACCTTGGAAAATGTCAAGGTTGGTGTTCAGTAACCTTGGAAAATGTCAAGGTTGGTGTGCAGTAACCTTGGAAAATGTCAAGGTTGGTGTGCAGTAACCTTGGAAAATGTCAAGGTTGGTGTGCAGTAACCTTGGAAAATGTCAAGGTTGGTGTGCAGTAACCTTGGAAAATGTCAAGGTTGGTGTGCAGTAACCTTGGAAAATGTCAAGGTTGGTGTGCAGTAACCTTGGAAAATGTCAAGGTTGGTGTTCAGTAACCTTGGAAAATGTCAAGGTTGGTGTGCAGTAACCTTGGAAAATGTCAAGGTTGGTGTGCAGTAACCTTGGAAAATGTCAAGGTTGGTGTGCAGTAACCTTGGAAAATGTCAAGGTTGGTGTGCAGTAACCTTGGAAAATGTCAAGGTTGGTGTGCAGTAACCTTGGAAAATGTCAAGGTTGATGTGCAGTAACCTTGGAAAATGTCAAGGTTGGTGTGCCGTAACCTTGGAAAATGTCATGGTTGGTGTGCAGTAACCTTGGAAAATGGTTGGTGTGCAAGGTTGGTGTGCAGTAACCTTGGAAAATGTCAAGGTTGGTGTTCAGTTACCTTGGAAACTGTCAAGGTTGGTGTGCAGTAACCTTGGAAAATGTCAAGGTTGGTGTGCAGTAACCTTGGAAAATGTCAAGGTTGGTGTGCAGTAACCTTGGAAAATGTCAAGGTTAGTGTGCTGTAACCTTGGAAAATGTCAAGGTTGGTGTGCAGTAACCTTGAAAAATGTCAAGGTTGGTGTGCAGAAACCTTGGAAAATGTCAAGGTTGGTGTTCAGTAACCTTGGAAAATGTCAAGGTTGGTGTGCAGTAACCTTGGAAAATGTCAAGGTTGGTGTGCAGTAACCTTGGAAAATGTCAAGGTTGGTGTGCAGTAACCTTGGAAAATGTCAAGGTTGGTGTGCAGTAACCTTGGAAAATGTCAAGGTTGGTGTGCAGTAACCTTGGAAAATGTCAAGGTTGGTGTGCAGTAACCTTGGAAAATGTCAAGGTTGGTGTGCAGTAACCTTGGAAAATGTCAAGGTTGGTGTGCAGTAACCTTGGAAAATGTCAAGGTTGGTGTGCAGTAACCTTGGAAAATGTCAAGGTTGGTGTGTTGTAACCTTGGAAAATGTCAAGGTTGGTGTAACCTTGGAAAATGTCAGTAACCTTGGAAAATGTCAAGGTTGGTGTGTTGTAACCTTGGAAAATGTCAAGGTTGGTGTGCAGTAACCTTGGAAAATGTTAAGGTTGGTGTGCAGTAACCTTGGAAAATGTCAAGGTTGGTGTGCAGTAACCTTGGAAAATGTCAAGGTTGGTGTGCAGTAACCTTGGAAAATGTCAAGGTTGGTGTTCAGTAACCTTGGAAAATGTCAAGGTTGGTGTGCAGTAACCTTGGAAAATGTCAAGGTTGGTGTGCAGTAACCTTGGAAAATGTCAAGGTTGGTGTGCAGTAACCTTGGAAAATGTCAAGGTTGGTGTGCAGTAACCTTGGAAAATGTCAAGGTTGGTGTTCAGTAACCTTGGAAAATGTCAAGGTTGGTGTTCAGTAACCTTGGAAAATGTCAAGGTTGGTGTGCAGTAACCTTGGAAAATGTCAAGGCTGGAAAATGTCAAGGTTGGTGTTCAGTAACCTAGAAAAATGTCAAGGTTGGTGTGCAGTAACCTTGGAAAATGTCAAGGTTGGTGTGCAGTAACCTTGGAAAATGTCAAGGTTGGTGTGCAGTAACCTTGGAAAATGTCAAGGTTGGTGTGCAGTAACCTTGGAAAATGTCAAGGTTGGTGTTCAGTAACCTTGGAAAATGTCAAGGTTGGTGTGCAGTAACCTTGGAAAATGTCAAGGTTGGTGTGCAGTAACCTTGGAAAATGTCAAGGTTGGTGTGCAGTAACCTTGGAAAATGTCAAGGTTGGTGTTCAGTAACCTTGGAAAATGTCAAGGTTGGTGTGCAGTAACCTTGGAAAATGTCAAGGTTGGTGTGCACCTTGGAAAATGTCAAGGTTGGTGTGCAGTAACCTTGGAAAATGTCAAGGTTGGTGTGCAGTAACCTTGGAAAATGTCAAGATTGGTGTTCAGTAACCTTGGAAAATGTCAAGGTTGGTGTTCAGTAACCTTGGAAAATGTCAAGGTTGGTGTGCAGTAACCTTGGAAAATGTCAAGGCTGGTGTCAGTAACCTTGGAAAATGTCAAGGTTGGTGTGCAGTAACCTTGGAAAATGTCAAGGTTGGTGTGCAGTAACCTTGGAAAATGTCAAGGTTGGTGTGCAGTAACCTTGGAAAATGTCAAGGTTGGTGTGCAGTAACCTTGGAAAATGTCAAGGTTGGTGTGCAGTAACCTTGGAAAATGTCAAGGTTGGTGTTCAGTAACCTTGGAAAATGTCAAGGTTGGTGTTCAGTAACCTTGGAAAATGTCAAGGTTGGTGTGCAGTAACCTTGGAAAATGTCAAGGTTGGTGTGCAGTAACCTTGGAAAATGTCAAGGTTGGTGTGCAGTAACCTTGGAAAATGTCAAGGTTGGTGTGTTGTAACCTTGGAAAATGTCAAGGTTGGTATGCAGTAACCTTTGAAAATGTTAAGGTTGGTGTTGGAAAATGTCAAGGTTGGTAAGTAACCTTGGAAAATGTCAAGGTTGGTGTGCAGTAACCTTGGAAAATGTCAAGGTTGGTGTGCAGTAACCTTGGAAAATGTCAAGGTTGGTGTGCAGTAACCTTGGAAAATGTCAAGGTTAGTGTTCAGTAACCTTGGAAAATGTCAAAGTTTGTGTGCAGTAACCTTGGAAAATGTCAAGGTTGGTGTGCAGTAACCTTGGAAACTGTCAAGGTTGGTGTGCAGTAACCTTGGAAAATGTCAAGGTTGGTGTGCAGTAACCTTGGAAAATGTCAAGGTTGGTGTGCAGTAACCTTGGAAAATGTCAAGGTTGGTGTGCAGTAACCTTGGAAAATGTCAAGGTTGGTGTTCAGTAACCTTGGAAAATGTCAAGGTTGGTGTGCAGTAACCTTGGAAAATGTCAAGGTTGGTTGTGTCAGTAACCTTGGAAAATGTCAAGGTTGGTGTGCAGTAACCTTGGAAAATGTCAAGGTTGGTGTGCAGTAACCTTGGAAAATGTCAAGGTTGGTGTGCAGTAACCTTGGAAAATGTCAAGGTTGGTGTGCCGTAACCTTGGAAAATGTCAAGGTTGGTGTGCAGTAACCTTGGAAAATGTCAAGGTTGGTGTGCAGTAACCTTGGAAAATGTCAAGGTTGGTGTGCAGTAACCTTGGAAAATGTCAAGGTTGGTGTTCTGTAACCTTGGAAAATGTCAAGGTTGGTGTGCAGTAACCTTGGAAAATGTCAAGGTTGGTGTTCAGTAACCTTGGAAAATGTCAAGGTTGGTGTGCAGTAACCTTGGAAAATGTCAAGGTTGGCGTGCAGTAACCTTGGAAAATGTCAAGTTTGGTGTGCAGTAACCTTGGAAAATGTCAAGGTTGGTGTGCAGTAACCTTGGAAAATGTCAAAGTTGATGTGCAGTAACCTTGGAAAATGTCAAGGTTGGTGGGCAGTAACCTTGGAAAATGTCAAAGTTGGTGTGCAGTAACCTTGGAAAATGTCAAAGTTGATGTGCAGTAACCTTGGAAAATGTCAAGGTTGGTGGGCAGTAACCTTGGAAAATGTCAAGGTTGGTGTTCAGTAACCCTGAAAAATGTCAAGGTTGGTGGTCAGTAACCTTAGAAAATGTCAAAGTTGGTGTGCAGTAACCTTAAAAAATTCCAAGGCTGGAAAATGTCAAGGTTTGTGTTCAGTAACCTTGGAAAATGTCAAGGTTGGTGTGCAGTAACCTTGGAAAATGTCAAGGTTGGTGTTCAGTAACCTTGGAAAAGGTCAAGGTTGGTGTGCAGTAACCTTGGAAAATGTCAAGGTTGGTGTTCAGTAACCTTGGAAAATGTCAAGGTTGGTGTGCAGTAACCTTGGAAAATGTCAAGGTTGGTGTGCAGTAACCTTGGAAAATGTCAAGGTTGGTGTTCAGTAACCTTGGAAAATGTCAAGGTTGGTGAGCAGTAACCTTCGAAAATGTCAAGGTTGGTGTTCAGTAACCTTGGATAATATCAAGGTTGGTGTGCAGTAACCTTGGAAAATGTCAAGGTTGGTGTTCAGTAACCTTGGAAAATGTCAAGGTTGGTGTGCAGTAACCTTGGAAAATGTCAAGGTTGGTGTGCAGTAACCTTGGAAAATGTCAAGGTTGGTGTTCAGTAACCTTGGAAAATGTCAAGGTTGGTGTGCAGTAACCTTGGAAAATGTCAAGGTTGGTGTTCAGTAACCTTGGAAAATGTCAAGGTTGGTGTGCAGTAACCTTGGAAAATGTCAAGGTTGGTGTTCAGTAACCTTGGAAAATGTCAAGGTTGGTGTGCAGTAACCTTGGAAAATGTCAAGGTTGGTGTTCAGTAACCTTGGAAAATGTCAAGGTTGGTGAGCAGTAACCTTTGAAAATGTCA
This sequence comes from Cherax quadricarinatus, assembly GCF_038502225.1. NCBI lineage: Eukaryota > Metazoa > Arthropoda > Malacostraca > Decapoda > Parastacidae > Cherax > Cherax quadricarinatus. The sequence continues at coordinate 18,171,164 of NC_091372.1, read as the reverse complement.
AGGTTCGTGTTCAGTAACCTTGGAAAATGTCAAGGTTGTGTGCAGTTACCTTGGAAAATGTCAAGGGTGGTGTGTTGTAACCTTGGAAAATGTCAAGGTTGGTGTGCAGTAACCTTGGAAAATGTCAAGGTTGGTGTGCAGTAACCTTGTAAAATGTCAAGGTTGGTGTGCAGTAACCTTGGAAAATGTCAAAATTGGTTTTCAGTAACCTTGGAAAATGTCAAGGTTGGTGTGCATTAACCTTGGAAAATGTCAAGGTTGGTGTGCAGTAACCTTGGAAAATGTCAAGGTTGGTGTGCAGTAACCTTGTAAAATGTCAACGTTGGTGTGCAGTAACCTTGGAAAATGTCAAGGTTGGTGTTCAGTAACCTTGGAAAATGTCAAGGTTGGTGTGCAGTAACCTTGGAAAATGTCAAGGTTGGTGTTCAGTAACCTTGGAAAATGTCAAGGTTGGTGTGCAGTAACCTTGGAAAATGTCAAGGTTGGTGCTCAGTAACCTTGGAAAATGTCAAGGTTGGTGTGCAGTAACCTTGGAAAATGTCAAGGTTGGTGTGCAGTAACCTTGGAAAATGTCAAGGTTGGTGTGCAGTAACCTTGGAAAATGTCAAGGTTGGTGTGCAGTAACCTTGGAAAATGTCAAGGTTGGTGTGCAGTAACCTTGGAAAATGTCAAGGTTGGTGTGCAGTAACCTTGGAAAATGTCAAGGTTGGTGTTCAGTAACCTTGGAAAATGTCAAGGTTGGTGTTAAGAAACCTGTTCAGTAACCTTGGAAAATGTCAAGGTTGATGTGCAGTAACCTTGGAAAATGTCAAGGTTGGTGTTCAGTAACCTTGGAAAATGTCAAGGTTGGTGTTCAGTAACCTTGGAAAATGTCAAGGTTGGTGTTCAGTAACCTTGTAAAATGTCAAGGTTGGTGTTCCTTGGAGTAACCTTGGAAAATGTCAAGGTTGGTGTGCAGTAACCTTGGAAAATGTCAAGGTTGGTGTGCAGTAATCTTGGAAAATGTCAAGGTTGGTGTGCAGTAACCTTGGAAAATGTCAATGTTGGTGTGCAGTAACCTTGGAAAATGTCAAGGTTGGTGTGCAGTAACCTTGGAAAATGTCAAGGTTGGTGTGCAGTAACCTTGGAAAATGTCAAGGTTGGTGTGCAGTAACCTTGGAAAATGTCAAGGTTGGTGTGCAGTAACCTTGGAAAATGTCAAGGTTGGTGTTCAGTAACCTTGGAAAATGTCAAGGTTGGTGTTCAGAAAATGTCAAGGTTGGTGTTCAGTAACCTTGGAGAATGTCAAGGTTGGTGTTCAGTAACCTTGGAGAATGTCAAGGTTGGTGTTCAGTAACCTTGGAGAATGTCAAGGTTGGTGTTCAGTAACCTTGGAGAATGTCAAGGTTGGTGTTCAGTAACCTTGGAGAATGTCAAGGTTGGTGTTCAGTAACCTTGGAGAATGTCAAGGTTGGTGTTTGGAAAATGTCAGTTGGTGCAGTAACCTTGGAAAATGTCAACCTTGGAAAATGTCAAGGTTGGTGTGCAGTAACCTTGGAAAATGTCAAGGTTGGTGTGCAGTAACCTTGGAAAATGTCAAGGTTGGTGTTCAGTAACCTTGGAAAATGTCAAGGTTGGTGTGCAGTAACCTTGGAAAATGTCAAGGTTGGTGTTCAGTAACCTTGGAAAATGTCAAGGTTGGTGTTCAGTAACCTTGGAAAATGTCAAGGTTGGTGTGCAGTAACCTTGGAAAATGTCAAGGTTGGTGTTCAGTAACCTTGGAAAATGTCAAGGTTGGTGTTCAGTAACCTTGGAAAATGTCAAGGTTGGTGTTCAGTAACCTTGGAAAATGTCAAGGTTGGTGTTCAGTAACCTTGGAAAATGTCAAGGTTGGTGTGCAGTAACCTTGGAAAATGTCAAGGTTGGTGTTTAGTAACCTTGGAAAATGTCATGGTTGGTGTTCAGTAACCTTGGAAAATGTCAAGGTTGGTGTTCAGTAACCTTGGAAAATGTCAAGGTTGGTGTGCAGTAACCTTGGAAAATGTCAAGGTTGGTGTGCAGTAACCTTGGAAAATGTCAAGGTTGGTGTTCAGTAACCTTGGAAAATGTCAAGGTTGGTGTTCAGTAACCTTGGAAAATGTCAAGGTTGGTGTTCAGTAACCTTGGAAAATGTCAAGGTTGGTGTTCAGTAACCTTGGAAAATGTCAAGGTTGGTGTGCAGTAACCTTGGAAAATGTCAAGGTTGGTGTTCAGTAACCTTGGAAAATGTCAAGGTTGGTGTGCAGTAACCTTGGAAAATGTCAAGGTTGGTGTGCAGTAACCTTGGAAAATGAAGGTTGGTGTAATCTTGGAAAATGTCAATATCAAGGTTGGTGTTCAGTAACCTTGGAAAATGTCAAGGTTGGTGTGCAGTAACCTTGGAAAATGTCAAGGTTGGTGTTCAGTAACCTTGGAAAATGTCAAGGTTGGTGTTCAGTAACCTTGGAAAATGTCAAGGTTGGTGTGCAGTAACCTTGGAAAATGTCAAGGTTGGTGTTCAGTAACCTTGGAAAATGTCAAGGTTGGCGTGTAGTAACCTTGGAAAATGTCAAGGTTGGTGTTCAGTAACCTTGGAAAATGTCAAGGTTGGTGTTCAGTAACCTTGGAAAATGTCAAGGTTGGTGTTCAGTAACCTTGGAAAATGTCAAGGTTGGTGTTCAGTAACCTTGGAAAATGTCAAGGTTGGTGTTCAGTAACCTTGGAGAATGTCAAGGTTGGTGTTCAGTAACCTTGGAAAATGTCAAGGTTGGTGTTCAGTAACCTTGGAAAATGTCAAGGTTGGTGTTCAGTAACCTTGGAAAATGTCAAGGTTGGTGTGCAGTAACCTTGGAAAATGTCAAGGTTGGTGTTCAGTAACCTTGGAAAATGTCAAGGTTGGTGTGCAGTAACCTTGGAAAATGTCAAGGTTGGTGTTCAGTAACCTTGGAAAATGTCAAGGTTGGTGTTTAGTAACCTTGGAAAATGTCAAGGTTGGTGTTCAGTAACCTTGGAAAATGTCAAGGTTGGTGTTCAGTAACCTTGGAAAATGTCAAGGTTGGTGTTCAGTAACCTTGGAAAATGTCAAGGTTGGTGTTCAGTAACCTTGGAAAATGTCAAGGTTGGTGTTCAGTAACCTTGGAAAATGTCAAGGTTGGTGTTCAGTAACCTTGGAAAATGTCAAGGTTGGTGTGCAGTAACCTTGGAAAATGTCAAGGTTGGTGTTCAGTAAACGGTCGTGGTTCAACATGTACTTGCTTGTGTCATAAAGTCAATGTTATGTAACATAAAAATTGTTTTAAGTTATAATTTCAGATTTTTTTCAACCTGATGAAACACCACTTCATCCCACTGATGAAACACCACTTCATCCCACTGATGAAACACCACTACATCCCACTGATGAAACACCACTTCATCCCACTGATGAAACACCACTACATCCCACTGATGAAACACCACTTCATCCCACTGATGAAACACCACTACATCCCACTGATGAAACACCACTTCATCCCACTGATGAAACACACTACATCCCACTGATGAAACACCACTACATCCCACTGATGAAACACCACTTCATCCCACTGATGAAACACCACTACATCCCACTGATGAAACACCACTACATCCCACTGATGAAACACCACTTCATCCCACTGATGAAACACCACTACATCCCACTGATGAAACACCACTTCATCCCACTGATGAAACACCACTACATCCCACTGATGAAACACCACTTCATCCCACTGATGAAACACCACTACATCCCACTGATGAAACACCACTTCATCCCACTGATGAAACACCACTTCATCCCACTGATGAAACACCACTACATCCCACTGATGGAACACCACTTCATCCCACTGATGAAACACCACTACATCCCACTGATGAAACACCACTTCATCCCACTGATGAAACACCACTACATCCCACTGATGAAACACCACTTCATCCCACTGATGAAACACCACTTCATCCCACTGATGAAACACCACTACATCCCACTGATGAAACACCACTTCATCCCACTGATGAAACACCACTTCATCCCACTGATGAAACACCACTTCATCCCACTGATGAAACACCACTACATCCCACTGATGAAACACCACTTCATCCCACTGATGAAACACCACTTCATCCCACTGATGAAACACCACTTCATCCCACTGATGAAACACCACTTCATCCCACTGATGAAACACCACTTCATCCCACTGATGAAACACCACTTCATCCCACTGATGAAACACCACTTCATCCCACTGATGAAACACCACTACATCCCACTGATGAAACACCACTTCATCCCACTGATGAAACACCACTACATCCCACTGATGAAACACCACTTCATCCCACTGATGAAACACCACTTCATCCCACTGATGAAACACCACTTCATCCCACTGATGAAACACCACTACATCCCACTGATGAAACACCACTTCATCCCACTGATGAAACACCACTTCATCCCACTGATGAAACACCACTTCATCCCACTGATGAAACACCACTACATCCCACTGATGAAACACCACTTCATCCCACTGATGAAACACCACTTCATCCCACTGATGAAACACCACTTCATCCCACTGATGAAACACCACTTCATCCCACTGATGAAACACCACTTCATCCCACTGATGAAACACCACTACATCCCACTGATGAAACACCACTTCATCCCACTGATGAAACACCACTTCATCCCACTGATGAAACACCACTACATCCCACTGATGAAACACCACTTCATCACACTGATGAAACACCACTACATCCCACTGATGAAACACCACTTCATCCCACTGATGAAACACCACTACATCCCACTGATGAAACACCACTTCATCCCACTGATGAAACACCACTACATCCCACTGATGAAACACCACTTCATCCCACTGATGAAACACCACTACATCCCACTGATGAAACACCACTTCATCCCACTGATGAAACACCACTTCATCCCACTGATGAAACACCACTACATCCCACTGATGGAACACCACTTCATCCCACTGATGAAACACCACTACATCCCACTGATGAAACACCACTTCATCCCACTGATGAAACACCACTACATCCCACTGATGAAACACCACTTCATCCCACTGATGAAACACCACTTCATCCCACTGATGAAACACCACTACATCCCACTGATGAAACACCACTTCATCCCACTGATGAAACACCACTTCATCCCACTGATGAAACACCACTTCATCCCACTGATGAAACACCACTACATCCCACTGATGAAACACCACTTCATCCCACTGATGAAACACCACTTCATCCCACTGATGAAACACCACTTCATCCCACTGATGAAACACCACTTCATCCCACTGATGAAACACCACTTCATCCCACTGATGAAACACCACTTCATCCCACTGATGAAACACCACTTCATCCCACTGATGAAACACCACTACATCCCACTGATGAAACACCACTTCATCCCACTGATGAAACACCACTACATCCCACTGATGAAACACCACTTCATCCCACTGATGAAACACCACTTCATCCCACTGATGAAACACCACTTCATCCCACTGATGAAACACCACTACATCCCACTGATGAAACACCACTTCATCCCACTGATGAAACACCACTTCATCCCACTGATGAAACACCACTTCATCCCACTGATGAAACACCACTACATCCCACTGATGAAACACCACTTCATCCCACTGATGAAACACCACTTCATCCCACTGATGAAACACCACTTCATCCCACTGATGAAACACCACTTCATCCCACTGATGAAACACCACTTCATCCCACTGATGAAACACCACTTCATCCCACTGATGAAACACCACTACATCACACTGATGAAACACCACTACATCCCACTGATGCAGCTAACAAGATAAACCACTTCTTCTCAAACATAGGATCTAATCTCGCCAGTAAAATCCCATATACCAATGCCCATGCTGGGGACTACCTAGATGGGAATTTCCCAAATTCTTTCTATCTTGTACCAACTGAGCTCACGGAAGTTACCGCGATCATAAAGTCACTTAAAAATAACTCAGGGAATCTGTCTCACATCCCACCATTATTGTACATGAGAACGGCCCATGTCCTTTCGCATGCTATTACATTGCTTTTTAACAAGTCACTAGAAACTAGCACTTTCCTGACACTACTCAAGACAGCAAGGGTTACACCAATACATAATGGTGGTGACCTGACAGATGTAAACAACTATAGGCCAATATCAAACTTACTATTGCCATCCAAAATCTTCGAGAAACTCGTGCACAGGAGACTATATTCATTTATAACGTCACAAAACATTCTCAACCCCTGCCAATTTGGATTCAGGAAAAATAAAAGCACTAATGATGCAATTATAAAAATGCTAGACCTGCTTTACACAGCATTGGAAAATAAGGAATATCCACTAGGAATTTTTATTGACCTAAGAAAAGCGTTTGACACAGTAGACCACGGCATCCTACTCCACAAACTTGACCACTATGGTATAAGAGGCCATGTACTTGCATATTTTAAATCCTACCTTTCTAATAGGTATCAGTATGTCACCATTAAAGACACAGCTTCATCAATACGGCCACTTGATACTGGAGTTCCGCAGGTAAGTGTCCGTGGACCCCTGCTCTTCCTCATTTACATCAATGATCTTCCAAACATATCCCAACACCTGAAACCCATTCTCTTTGCTGATGACACGACTTATGTCATCTTCCACCCTATTCATGCCACCCTCAACACCATTCTTAACGAGGAGCTGCTCAAAATATCGACTTGGATGACAGACAATAAAATTACACTTAACACTGGCAAAACCCACTATATTATGTTTGGTAGCAGAGCAGGTGTTGCACAGCACCCATATCCAACACATAACAAAAAAATTATCCAGAAAGGTGGGGATCCTCTCCAAGATACGATACTACGTGCCGCAAACTGCCCTTCTCACACTATACCATTTACTTATATATCCATACCTCACCTATGCTATCTGTGCTTGGGGTTCAACTGCAGCAACACTCCTAAAGCCAATAATAACCCAACAAAAAGCCGCAGCACGAATAATCACTAAATCCCATCCCTGGCAACACCCCCCCCCCCACTCTTCATAGATCTAAACTTACTCCCTGTTCAGAGCATCCACACTTACTACTGTGCAATCTATATCTACAGGACCTTAAATTCCAATATTAACCTTGACCTAAAACGCTTTCTTGATAGTTGTGACAGGATCCACAGGCATAACACCAGACACAAACATCTCTATGACATTCCCCGTGTTCGACTAAACCTTTACAAAAATTCAATGTATTTCAAAGGACCTAAAATCTGAAACACCCTACCTGAAAACTCTAGAACTGCAGACACATTCATCACTTTCAAAGCTACAGTTAGAAAGCATCTTATCTCCCTGATCCACCCCGACAACTAACTACATGATAACCACCTGGTGGTTCACAATTACACTCACTCACCCACTGACTATAAACCCAGAAATACTAATCTTAATCTTAAAATAATAAATCTTAACTAGTCATAAGTTTGCCTATGATACTCCAATATACACTCTTTGTATTGTGCCAAAACAAAAGCATTCACATTGCTAAACTCACAAATTATGATGTAGTCACTAATCCTTAATACCATAATCTGTAAGGATTTGATGTTAAGAATTAATCTAAGTCTGCCTGAACACAAGAACACAAGAAAGGAGGAACACTGCAGGAGGCCTGTTGGCCCATACTAGGCAGGTCCTTTACAATTCATCCCACTAACAAAACATTTGCCCAACCCAATTTTCAATGCTACCCAAGAAATATGCTCTGATGTGAAAGTCCCACTCAAATCCAACCCCTCCCACTCATGTACTTATCCAACCTATATTTGAAACTACCCAAAGTCCCAGCCTCAATAACCCAACTAGGTAGACTGTTCCACTCATCAACTACCCTATTTCCAAACCAATACTTTCCTATGTCCTTTCTAAATCTAAACTTATCTAATTTAAATTCATTACTGCGGGTTCTCTCTTGGAGAGACATCCTCAATACCTTATTAATATCCCCTTTATTAATACCTATCTTCCACTTATACACTTCGATCAGGTCTCCCCTCATTCTTCGTCTAACAAGTGAATGTAACTTGTGTTCTTGTGTCGTTCCCAAGTTCTTCAAGATGGATAGTCATTTTCAGAGGTTCGTTGTCTTGGACGAGAAGAAGAGCATCATTCGAATGTCGAAGAAAAAGCTAAATGCTATGGAAGATTATGAAATTTGCCTTGAAAGATAGAGGGGGCCACTAGGACACCTAGCCATGCTAGGTGTCTTAGTGGCCCCCTCTGTAATTAGTGTTTTATAACATGTATACCACACAATACCCAAAACCTGTAAGCACCACATTGTAACCCTTATAGAGAATAAACTGGAATTGAATTAAATTGAATTTAACGTTAGAGGCGTAAGGGGTCTCAAGCGAGGTGAAAAGGGCGATTATGTATGTGGTGGTGGATTTTATGTTTATTTCCTGTGGAATGCAGGACACGGGGGGTGGGGGGAATTAGAATTAAGGCAAGTGCAGCTAGCATATACAGGACGGTCGGCAGGAACAAACTTCTTTACGGGGGACAGTGGAGAGTTTGTTTTCCAGAGCCCTACCCTGAGATCACGGTCAGTAGACTCCTTCAATTGACGAGCTAAGTATCTGTAAGGGATTGGCTTCCTTTTTTAAGAGGTTTTACAGTAGTTTTCGGTGGGATGTAGTGTATGGGGGACGGTTTTAGTGAAAGATGTGAGGGTTGGTAAGGTATGTAAGTAGTAGGGTTGTGTTGATGTACATGATTAGTGTGAAAGGTTCTTCCAACCACAGGAATGTCTGAATTATGGCCTTGTGATTAAAAGGGAGTTATAGAAGGAGAGGTTATATGAAGCAGTCAGGTTTAAAGATTGACTATAAAAGGTGGTATTGTTTGTATGGTAATAATCAGCAATATCTAGTTATTGTTGGCTGTTAGTGGCCAATAATAGTTTTTGTATAATTAAGAATAAATAGACATGTGTTATTATCTTGTGAACGAGGTTGGCAGATGTTGTTTTTAAAAGTGTTTTGATATCTTGTATTTTGACTTTTTGAGTGAAATGACAATGTTTCGAGATTGATACAGTCCTTGCATGGGGGTATGGTACCCAGAGTGACTCAAAGAGAGGGCCACAATAGAAGAGGGGGTGGTTGGGAAGGAGAGTGGAGTAAGTGGAAAAGGTAATGCCCAGGGGAATGGTCAGAAAGGAAAAAGTATTGAAATAAGGTGGGGAGGGAAACCTTAAACCGGCCTCAAGTGTGTAACGATAAATATTAATGGTTTGTGTGATGACGTAGAACGTGAGTACTTCCGGATGTTTTTGAATAGATATAAGGTTGATGTGGCTTTTGTGCAGGAACACAATTTTAAACTTGGTCATGAATTAGTGGTGTCTGGGTACCAGGCTTATGTGTTACCGTCTGAGCGTTTAAAAGGAGGAGTGGGTGTGTTGACCAGAGAGGCAAGCCCATTTGTATTGCACAGGAAAGAGGGGGGAGAGTATTACATGTGGAATGATAGTGGATGGGAGAGAGAGTGGCATTTGTGTGTGTGTATGCCCCAGCAGAAAGTGAAGTGAAAGTAAAGATGGATTTTGTGCGTGAGGAACTTGTGTACTTCCTACGCACGTTACCGTCTGTGGCGATTGTGGGTGGGGATTGGAATTGTGTAGTTAAGAGGGCAGACCTGGAACCCAGAAGAGTGGGATATTTTTCTTCAGTCTTAGGGGGCCTGAATAGAGATCTTCAGTTATGAGATGCTTTTGTGGGAGGTACGTGGGAGGTGGAACATACTTTTATAAGGCAGGGGTAGGCAGCTCATTTGAACAGGATATATTTATCTCAGAGGGTTTTGGTAGTCTTTCAGACCATTGAGATGGTGTCTTCTGATCATAGGGGGGTAATGGTGGAGGTGGAGTGGGAAGCTTTGACTCATAGGCAAGGAAGTTATTGGAAACTGAATACGATGGTTTTGGGGGATGGGGAAGGAGTGGAAGGTTTTGCAGTATTTTGGGAACAGCTCTGTGCAGAGGGAAGGACTGAGGAGGATGTGGTAGGATGGTCCAAGCGGGGTTGGACGAAGTACTCTGGGGCGACAAGCTATCGGCTTGCGTGCTGCAAGGACACAAGGTGCGACAGAAAATGACTGCAATATCAGGATTGCAAGTCATTTCTTCGGTGGAAGGTTTTCGAGAGGGTCAGGTATTATGGGAAATAACAGGGATGAGTGCATATGAAGATAAATGGTTTGAGGAATATTGGGAAAGTAGTGGGGTGGATGGTGAGGTTCTTGGGCAGGTATGTGAGCATGTGCCGTGCAAACTGGGGAGGAGTGATCGGGAGGCACTGGGTGGGGTCACTGAGGAGGAGGAAATATGGAGAGCCCTTATGGACATGTGGAAAGGAAAGGCGCCTGGGATAGATGGTTTACCAAGCGAATTTTATGTGCAACACTGGGGTCTGCTAAGGGGTTTCCTAGTAAGGTTAATGAATGCCATGAAAGACGGAGGAAAGATGGAAGAATCGCAGGCAACGGCGGTGGTGGTGTTGGTCCTGAAGGTTAAAAAGCAGTGTACCCTTCGGGATTACCGAGCCATTTCGTTGATATGTGCTGATTATAAGCTGTTCGCAAAAATTCTTGGGAATAGGCTTAAACGTGTTTAGGCGAGGGTGATGTTTGAGTCTCAGTTTGGGCTGCCGGGTAAGTCAATGGTCGAGGGCCACAGAGTCATAAAGGGGTTCCTGGAGGACATGGAAGGGGAAAGAGGGGCGTTGTTGGCATTGGATTGGCAAGGGGCTCATGGCAGGGTGGAAAGAGGGGCTTTGTGGGATATTATCCTCAGACAGGTGTTTGGAGATGAAATTGTGGGGTGGGTTGATACATTGTACTCAGGGGCGAAAGTGAGGGTGCAAGTCAATGGGTGTGTGTGGGGGAGGGAGTCAACGTGGAGCAGGGTCTTCGGTAGGGCTGTCCAATATCACAACTAGTGTTCGCATGTATTCAGGATCCTTTTTAAAGGATGGTGGAGGATCCTCTAAGGCATGGAGGGGGATGTTGTGTGGAAGCCTTGGCCTGGCTTGGTGGGTTATGTTGACGATACAACTATTCTGGTGTGCGAGGAGACAAGGTTAGGGGTTTTGGGGGGAAGTTGTACACATGTTCGGGAGAGCTACCAGGATGAAAGTAAATCTGGAAAAGTCAATGATAATAGGGCTTGGAGAGTAGGCAGGGAGATTGGAATGGGGATGTGATGTCGTGCAGCATCAGACTTGGAGTCTGAAAATCTGTGGTGTCATATATGAGGCTGACCTAAGCACTGCAAGGGTGAACAATTCGAAGAGGATGGTGGAACAGGTGCAGCGACGTTTGGGAATACTGCGACCTCACCATTTAACCCTTAGGCAAAGAGCAAATTGTGATCATTGTGTTATTATACAGTAAAGTCTGGTTTATTTCAGCAGTGCTGCTGTTAACAGGAACGGCAATCACGAGTATTCTTAGAATGGTGTTCAAATTCTTGTGGGGTTCAGGGTGTGACTGGTTGCGAAGGGAGGTAGTGACATTGCCTGCCGGTACGTAAGGGAAGGTTGGGTTTGTTGGACTTGAGAAAGCACGTGAAATATGTCTTCATTAAGAGGGAAGTGATGCGTGTAGGTGAATGGAGGTGGGGGCAGCTAAATAAGGTACATGATCACCTACGAAAATGGTATGGGGGAGCGGAAATGAAGGAATGTGAAAATGTGTTATGTGTCTTAGAGTTAGCTAGGGAACTGGGAAAAGTAAAGGTGGGAACTTTGTGTAAATTGTTAGAGGGACATATAGTGGTGCCGGTTGAAGGGATCTACCTCATGTATGCATGGGATGTAATATGGCAAAAATTTAGTATATTAAGGATACGACCTAGGGCCCATGAGGTTATGTATCGCTTCCTACAAGGTATATTGCCGACTGGAGCGATGCTCCAAGATAGGAGGGTCATCGAGAGTGGGGTGTGTAGCATATGTAGTGGGAAAGTGGGTATGGATGAGTAAGGTAGTAGCAAGGGTGGGGGATCAAGGTGTGTCTGTATTGCAAGCGTTGAGACTTGATATGGGTGGGGTGGATTAGGGTGTGGCAAGGGATTTATCATATATAATCGTGGACTACATATATGTTTTGTGGGGTATGAGGGGTAAGGAGGGTGGGGAAGTGCGGAGAAGGGCATTGACGGCGACGTTTTATCTAACTTTGTGTCACAATAGAGACATATATGGGAAAAGGTTGGGTGAGGTTTTTTCTGAAGGTTATAGAGGACTAACAATAGGGAATTTATATGCGTTATAATGGGATTTTAACTGCCGGGGTGAGTATCTTGGTAAAAAGGGGGAGGGGAATCAGGGGTATTCAATGGGTTGACCTCCTTGAGTGTGAAGTGATGAGTGGATGGGTGTGACTGGAGGTACACATGTGAACTGGATGTGATGGTGTGAAAGACCTACTTTTGTTTAGTTCTTTTGATGGGGAAGGTATAAATGATAGTTTAAATATATAATATGTACCTTTGTTTTAATGATGTAAAGTTCTGATCATGATGTGAATGTTGCATTTTGTGAAATTGGAATAATTTCATTGGAAGCGATTACGTCCGGCTTGTACTGGTCTTGCAAGTGAATTTTAACATTTCTTCAGAAGGTAATCCTTTCATTATGTTCCTTGAAACATTGAGGTTTATTTGCATTTTTTGTAACGTGTTCCTGCATCACTTTTGAAGTAATTACCTATTATGTAATCATGTGCGAATAGGATCAGTAACCTAAATTAATATCCATTGTATATTTATTTGTATGTAATACTAATTAGGCACGTGCTAGCAGGCACAGCGAAAGTCTAGTTTCGTGAAATGTGTGTTAAGGATGATGATCAGTAGTAACGAAGCTCATTTATAAATAAATTGCTAAATATAGGGTTATCCACTAAAGGGGTTAGTTATAAAAATTTTAAATGACGTCTTATCAACTTCCATTCCTAGACAACAACGGTAAAAAAAACTGTCGAATATGCAAGTCTGTGGTTGTTAAATTATCACATTTATTCCTTCGTATTAGGTTATTTTAAAGATCCCTTGAAGGAGGATTCTTGGCGCCGATAAGGACGGTAAGAAACCTCCAAGAACCCTAGAATTTGGATCTGATTTCTCCTTTCTTTTATCAGACCTGATTACATTCTATTTTCAAGGCTTTCTATGACCTACATGGATTAGGCGCCTCCCCTATGAATTTAATAATAATGTAGATATAACAAAGAGGTCCTGTTCTCGTGATGTTCATCTTGTTCTTAACACGGGGACACATCTTTTTTTTAAATAGAGGAACTGTTTTTATTACTATAGTTAACGTGAAGCATTAAACCCCTGTAAAACGTGCAGTATAAAGTAGTGGTGGGTCGATTCCCAGTCTGCTGATCACGAGTCAAATATATTCATGTCAGATGCACTCACGAGTGTTCCTTCGACACCACAAGATACAAATTATACACTATGTGAGAACATTTAAGTATATTTTTCACACGGTGTGTACTTTAAATTTTGTATTGATGGAACAGGGTGAATATCATTCACTGATTAAATTATATATTAATCCACCGCTTCTCCAAGTTGATAGATCTCCACGTTCACACTGATACATTACTTTTACAACAAATTCGTGCTTCTGTATGAGCGAAATTTCCTGAAAAGTTGTTGTTCTTCAATGTTTTAATTGTTAGACTTTATGATTCTAAATTAGACTCAAGTGCAACACTTGAGTATCTTTAATGAGGAAACGTTTCGCCACAGTGGCTTCATCAGTCCATACAAAGAATCGTGAAAAACAGGAGTAGTTTGAGGTAATCAGTCCCTCAGCCTTGAGTCGATGTAATCAGTCAATTAATCTTGAAAAGAATACAGCATATGTGGGAAGAAGTGGCTTATTTACTGTAGGTGCAGGAGTCGTAGGTGATACTACATTTGTCCAATGTGAAAGTAAGTCATGCCCAAGTGTTAGGTAATACAATATTACAATCTGGATGATTAAAACTTCAACTAGCCTGTTAATTACCATATTATTCTTAGCCCATCATCCAAACTGTAATAAGAATGTGTGTCCGGGAGTATAAAAATACACAATATTTTTAATCTTCACTAGTAAATTATAAAATAAGAGCATTATAAAAGACAACAAAGTATTCTTTGGTTTCATTATCACATTAAAATATCATAAACACAAGAATTATCACATTACAAAGCACCTTATCACAAACACGACTATCCGTTACTGACATTACTACAATTTCACCCGTGTCACAACTGACACTTAATTGACTACAATATTACAAACACACCCGTGTCAACTGACACGACACCTTTATAACAGTGTCATTCTCAGCGTTATAACATCTCAACTGTGTCCACATGACATCCTTGTCCCCATGTAAATCTTCACTCCTTCGCTACCGGGTCCACATGACACCCTTATCTCCGCGTTATAACACATTGTGTACACAAGACAACTTGCAGTGTCTGTCACCAACACCGTTGTGGAGGTCAGCCGATTAAGTCCAGTCGCTGCCATCAGAAAACTGTCCAATCGTAGTCTTTTTTTTTATATTTTATTTAAAACATAGAACAAATACAAGGAGGTATAAGAGTATAATAAAAAATAAAACATAATACTGGATATTAACAATAACCTCTAATACACAATCCCAGTACAGAAAATAAATGCTATACATAATGGCAATATCAGTCTCGTCCACAAATCAGGAGTCACTATTTAGTAAACATGATTCAATCTGCTGGAGTTGCTGCTGCAGTGCACCTTCGCTCTTGATATTGTCTCTGTCTATTAGTACATCCTCTTTTGCACATCATCTGACAGCACCATGAGTAAACAGAAGGCAGATACAAAGGTGGTTATCACGTCTCATGTTGATAAAAAGGACAACAGACAAGAGATAAAAGAAAATAAACCAAAGTTGAGGACCCCACTTCGTACTTCGTCTTCTAACTCTTTACTCGAATCGGACAGTTCCCATTTCTTGAAGACCCCAACAAATTTGTGCAGCACAGCTCCTGCAGGAACCCCTCGGACACCAGCTACAACTACACCATCGATGCTCAGAGGAAGTAAAGCACACTTATCTAGTACTGCCCTCACCACTCCACGCACACCTTCAACAACCATATTACTTGCATCAGATTCTCGAGGGACCACACCCTCTCATGCTGTACCGTCTCCAATGCCATGTTTTGTAAGAGGTGCAAGTATGAGGGTCAACCACACTCCTCTGCAGTCATCCATTACCAAGAACACACTAACTAATGCACCAAGTGCATCATTGCGCAAGCGACTCAGGCAAGAGGATGACATTCGGAGGATGGAGTCAAGTCCAGCTTGCACAGGTGTGAGATCCTCCAAAAATACGAAGGATATGGAAAGCGTCAAGAAGGAAGATGATGGAAAGAAGAAAGATAACTTGAATAGAGTATTATCTTCCTCAACACTCAATGTTCCAACGTCATTGAGAAGAGCCAGGGCATCGTGTAGCAGACTGTCAAGTGAATCCAGGACACCAACACTAACTAAACCTGTAGGCAGATCATCTAAACTTTCTGTTGGCTCCAGTACACCCACTCCGGGCAGCTCAAGAAGATCCAGCTCAAGTCATGCTAGACTCTCCAACCACAGCCAGACTCCCTCTGTTGGCTTAATTCATCTGACACCAGACATTGTGAGCAGTTTCCCAGGAAAGATCTCCACAAGCCCCAGTCCAGGTGTTGAATACATATATGGTGCTGCAGAGTCTACAACTGTGTTTGTTGGAGTCAGAGTTCGACCAATCAGCACAAGGGAAATGTTACCACCAGATGTGAAAAATATCATTGATGTTGCAGGCAATACTATATCAATTACAAGTGATAGTGGCACCGTTCACTCCTTCAGGTACGACCACTGTTTTAACTCCAGTGATCCATTGGATCCTCTGTATGCTTCACAAGAAGCCATATATATTACTGTAGCACAACCTCTCTTGGAGAAGGCATGTGAAGGTTACAACACTTGCCTTTTTGCATATGGCCAAACTGGCTCTGGGAAGAGTTATGCGATGTTGGGAGATGATTTATACAGTGAATCTGAATTAGAAGTTCCTTCAGCATTATCCCTCGCTTCTGTCGGGACCTTCTGAACCGAGCTGATTATTTGCATTCTCTTAACCCACCAGAAGGCCAGCTACCACAGTCTCGCATTGAAGTGAAGCTCAGTTACATCAAGATATACAATGAGCGTATATATGATTTATTAGCAAGTGGAGAACGTGGAACAGATTGCCGCGAGGCTCTAAGAGTTCGGGAACACCCTAAAGATGGTCCCTATGTGGAAGGGGTTGCTCGTCATTTGGTGTCATCTTACGACCATCTTCAGACATGGTTGTTGTTGGGAAATAAGGAGCATTCCATTGCCGCAACTGGTGTCAATGAGAAATCATCTCGTTCTCATGCTGTCTTCACTATCAAACTAACCCACATACAGGTAGAAGATGTTCAGGGTGAGCAGCTGGAGAGCAGTAAGGTGAGCATCATCAATCTGGTGGATCTGGCTGTTAGTGAGCGTGTTTGCAGCAGCACAGTCACAAGGAGACAGACTCAAGGAGGGAGTATGCATAAATAAATCCCATTTAACCCTTTGGAAAGTTATCACTGCTCTTGCAGAGAGTGAAGGACGACGAAGACCATTCATTCCATACAGGGAGTCAGTACTGACTTACCTGTTAAAGGAATCTCTTGGGGGCAACTCTAGGACTGCAATGATTGCTACAGTTTCCCCTTGTAATATCTACCTGGAAGAAACTTTGTCTACACTCCGATATGCTCAACAAACTCGTAAAATAGTTAACCATAACTACATCAATGAAGATCCTACAGCTGTGATTATTAGATCTTTAAAAGAGGAAGTTGAACGTCTTCGCCTGCAGCACTTAAGCAGAAACTCTTGTCAACTCTTTTATGGGGAAACTTTGGCAGATGAAGAGCAACTTGATCGAGATGGAGCAACTGATAAAGAAAAAGATCTCCTGGAAAGGGAGAATGCCATCAACCAAAAGGAAATAGAAAATAACATAGCAATCCAATACAAAGAGGAAGAAATAGAAGCGTTAAGGGAACAGCTACGATTCCAACAGTTGCAGTGCGAACAGCTTCTCACTGAGAATAATAGAAGTCTGGAGCAGCGGCTTGAAGAAGCAGAGGCTCAGCGACAGCAAGCTTTGGAAAGTCTGCGTCGACTTGGAATTGCAACTGAGAAGGAGACAGGTCCAGTGCTGATCAACCCAAGTGTGGATCCACAACTTTCAGAGACCCTCTCATATAAGCTTAAAAATGGAATCACTTCTCTTGGTCGCTCCAACAGTGATCTCACCCTCCGTGGACTCCACACAGATAATGTTCATTGTTCCATAAAGAATGAAAATGGTGATCTGCAACTACTTCCAGAGGCAGGCAGAGATACATATGTCAATGGCAAATTAATATCCTCTCCTCACACGCTGCATCACAACGATCGACTGGTGCTTGCTGGCATTTACTACTTCCGATTCGGCAGTATAGTTAAAGGCAGAGATTCTAACCGGGAGACTTCAAAGAAGATGGATTTTTACTTTACAAAAGAGGAGCTTTTAAAGGAGCAAGAACGAAGGTTGCAAAAGGAAGCGGAGATTGCTATTGCTGCCAGTAAAGCTGAAATGGAGCAAGAAACGTGTCGCCAGAGAGATCAGCTGATGCGTGATACTAAAGAAGCTCAGAGTCAGCTTATCAGCAAACAACAGTTGGTGTGCGAGTTGGAAGGAACACAAAACTAGAGACTGAAAAGCAGCTACTGGAGGAGCAGATCTTAAGAGGCAGAAAAAATAATAAGAGTCTCGACATGTCTCTTCCATCAACAGGATTTCCAAACTCTCAGTTATTGAAAGAGGTGCAAGCAGTGTTCAATGAGTCTGTTCAAGAAATAAGAAAGGACTTTACCCAACTCTATCCTCCCATGCTCAGATTTCAGATAAAAGAAGCCAATGAAATTTGCAAGAAGCTGAAGAACCCATATGAATTCACACTACAAGAAAAACTGAATTCTACACTACAAGAGTGAAGAACCCATATGAATTCACACTACAAGAAGTTTTGACAGAGTCCGGCCTTGAGGTAATAGTATTGATTAAGGACCTGCAGCACCTGATGACAGCCACACTCACCCTAGATGCCTTCCAGAAAAAGCTACAGATTTTGCGTGATATTGTCCAGAATGAAGAATATGATGAAGCATTTGAGGCCAGCCTACATTGGGAGCACACTGAGGATGTGAGCTGTGTTCCTGGGTTTATCAACAAGTTACTAGATTGCCCATCTCTCCATACACTGAATTCCTCCCTGAATTGTTCAATGAGTTCAACCTCATTATTCCTCTCTCCTTCAAACTCTACCAGGAGGAAGAGTAGCATGTTGTATGTAGGAGAACGTTGCACAAGTAACAGTGAAAGCAGTTCGTGTCATGGTTCTGTAACAGTAGCGGCAGCAATCCTCTGGCCCCTTACAAATTTGCCCCAGTCTTATACTTCATGTTCCCCACTTACTACTGCTTTAAATGCTGTTGCTGACTTGCATGAGGCTACACAGCACATCAGAGATCACATAACAGAGCCAGGCCACACACTATCAGATGACAATCTTAGCAAGCAGTTCATTCGCTTGTATCATTCAAGCCAAACAACAATTAACAGTTTGTTAGCTGTAGCTAATACTGAAAATTTAACAAAGTGTGTGGAAGGTGGGCAGTTGCAAGAGAAGCTGCGACGGGCTTCAGCCAAGATCACCAATGTTACTTGCAGACTCTTCCAGGGTGCAAAGAATGAAGTAGACAGTCTGATGGAAGAAGAAAGTAGCACCTTGATATCACTTGCACAGACACTTGTGGATGATATTGCAAAGTTGGCACTCTTCGCTACCACTCGTGTACCAACGAACACTAATTCAAACCAGGAGGGTTGTTGTCCAAGAAATTCACAGATGGGTTAAAAAGTGGACTTGATTTGTTGGTTATAATTTCTGGTAAAATAGCCAGTAATTCCACGGTACTCCTGGCTGCCAACCAGGAAGAACAAGACAGTTCTCAAGGCTCACAGAATCTTTCAGCAGCTGCTCACTCGGCCACATTTGCCATTGCTGCCTTTCTGAAGAAGTTTTCACAACTCAATGCTACCTTGGAGTATGATGAAAACTTGCCGGACGATGAAAAGATGAGCAAAATTGTGTCCTGGGTAAATAGTGTAGAATCTGCATCAGACACAATCACCCAGCTCACAGCAGCGATCTTAGTCATTGTGAATCAAGTTACATTATCACAACAAGGTAAATTTAATGTGAATGAGTTTGAGTGTACTATTAAAGAACTGAAGAGAAGACTGAAGGAGTTAATGAAGTTTGCTGGTCTTAGTCTAATGCCAATTGAGGGGTTATATAACATCTCTCTCTCCTCAACCTCTGATCTGGAAAACAGCAGAGAGTTAATGGATAACCTACTTACTGTCTATTCGTGAAGTTGAAGGCCTTAAAAATACTTTAAATAACTTTAACAAATCGCTAACACTCAGAGAATTAAAAAGCAATACCTTCAGATGTAATAAAAAACTTGTGACTCGGTGGCCAAGAAACAGTAAAGAATACCAACAACACTTGGAAAATTTGCAGCACAAGTCTGGGATGAAGAGCTCTCTATGATGTTCTTCAGAAGCTCCCATAGAAGAAAAGCGGGTTAGATCTGACATAAGCTCTGCTTCAGTTTCATCAGTCAGTGGCTTGGAAGAAACAGACACTGTTGATGTCTAAGTATAAAGTATATTTAATAATTATATTTAAACACATGTACACTCGTCTTTCTTTCACATGCACACATGCAGTCTTATATATTCAGCTCTCTATTATTATACTCTCCTCCCTTTCATACGCCATCTCGTACACCTCTCATACGCTTACCTCACACTCGCCTGTCATACACTCAACATTCTTAAGTGCATTATTCTCTTTCATAGACACTTCTCTCTCGTACATACTCGTCTCTCTCAGACACACTCGTCTCTCGTGCACACTCGTCCCTCTCGTACACACTCGTTCCTCTTGTACACACTCATCTCTCTCGTACACACTCGTCTCTCTTGTACATATCCTTTTCTTTCATACAATCCTTCCCTCCTCCCTCCCTCTTTGCTCCCCTGCTTCTCTGCTGCCTCATATCTCCTCTCCATCTTATTATCCTTCCACTGCCCATTCAGTTTGTTTTCTGCAAATAAATCTCTCACTCCTTGAGCTACAAGTAATCACATACTCTGCTGGAATGGACTCCAAGTGGAGGTAATGTATTTTACTACTAAAAAGTTAAAAGCAACAATCATACATGTGTGTACACACATTTACATATATTTATTTGTGCCATTACTAAAATTGCTTCCATTTAAGAAGTAATACACTGAGATGCCACTTTTTTCTTGACACTTTCAGTTTAAAATCATTTGTTTCACCCTTCATATATTTATGGTTCCACTGTACACCAAATTTTTTTTTTGCCTGATTCATTTTTAATATTTATACACATTGTATTGTTTTTCTAATTATGATTTGTTTCTAATATGTATTGAAGTTGAACCCTTTAGGCCCCAACAAGTCAACTTGTGTGTGTGTCAGACTGAGCTGCATCACACTGATGTTTGGTCCTGTCTGGTAATGGTAATATTACAACCAAAAACACAACCCACAACATATCCTACAAATCCCTCATTTAACAAATAATTACTATTGCCAGTGCTGACACACAGCTGACGTTTCACCCCCCCCCCACACATTAAAATATACATATTTAGATTCACCGTTCTAAGAAACATACCATTAATTATCCTAAAATTTAGAATCATATTCTGACCTCATCAAAAAATGAGTATTTACCAAAAGTTGGTGAAGCATGAACAACAAAAACACAAAAACATGAAATTACAGAGTAAAAACAGATATGAACATTACATTCCTATACACTCATACACCTTTATAAGTAGAAGAATATACACCTACAATATATAAATATCAATATTAATGTAACAACCATGAAATTCAAGCTTTTATAACAACATTACATAACGTGAAGTTTATGCTTTAAAATGCAATAAAATACACCACAAGCTACATTATCATTAAAATACTAGGATGTGTAAATATATTAAAAGAATACAAGACTAGGACATGAATAAAATTCTCCAAATGGTTCAACGTGATTTCAGTAAGATAACACCATACCAAACTCCTTATAACAACTAACACGCCACATACAAACATACCAAATATTAAGGACATCCTCCAAATCTCGGCCAACTTTTTATTTTTCAACCGATTTCTTTTATTTTTTGGCGTACTTTTAGAGGTGCATATGTAGAAGAATGTGACAAAGTTTCAGTATGATTGGCCAACAAACAACAGAGAAAAAAGAGTTAACATAATTTTGATATATGGCAGCATGACCTGACAAATTGGCACTACGAGTGGCACTTCCGACAATCCCAATTGTTAGAATACATGTAGCACGACTTTTTAAAATAGCCATTTCATCTATCTTATTATCATGGTAAAAAAACAAATACATTTGACAGAATTTTTGGCATCCACCAAAATATCTGCTTTTTACCCCTCACAAAATCAAAAATATTTGAGATATTCCAAAACTCAATAGTCAATCACACTTTGTTTTATATTGTGTGAAAATCATTTCAATACAATCATTAATAATGGCGTAGTAAAGAGAAATAAGTGAATAAGTTACTTCCGAGATATAGGCCTAGAACGCCGGCCAGCCCGCCGTCTCAATTTTTTTTCTCGCGAAAATCGCATTTGTTTCGGTGTATTTCTCAGTGAACTGATGTTCTAGTGCAGTTATCCTCTTCAAAACACCGTTTTCTATCACTCACAGACCAAACAATACAACATGGACACGAGGAGTAACTCATATATATCGAAATATTGCTTGTGGACTCTCGCCATATTATGGCCTATTTTATTCAGTCTAGAGTATATAACATGTTTGTTTGTTATTTATAGTGTTTATTATATCATATTAGATCAATTCTGATAGATAAATAAGCCGTATAGTTGATATATAAGCTGATATAAGCGTAATAATGAAGTGATTTCACCTGGCACTCTCTGGAGGGGGAGTACTGCCGAGTGTTCCCAGATGGCTCCCGATTGGCTGGCACTCTACTGATAAGCTCCACCTACTCTTATATGATGCCAAATAATCAAATATTATATTAGAAAGAATAATGCAAAGAAAGAGCGATAAGAAAAACAAGGAAATAATTCCAAAAAATACATTGGCTGAGAGCAGACGCACATCGCTGTCACCATACCTGATATAAATGACTATAATTTCTTGTAGAAACGTCGTAGAACATTGGCTGGGACCAAGAGAACATGTAGGCCAGGATGAATTACAGCAGTTGGATATGCTGAATGTTGAAGACAGAGTAAAACAACTGAAGATAAATCATGTTTATAAAATTGCTCACAAAGTGTCCAGAATATCTTGCTGTCAATTTTGTCAAGGTTGGGAACCAAAGCAATCATAGTACTAGGGGGAGAGAGCACAACTTTGTAGTACCCACAGTCATTGGCCAGGCGTCAAACACCTTTTATTGTACAGCAATAAAGGAATGGAACAGACTACCCGCACATGTCAAAACCAGTCATAGCATGAACCAGTTCAAGAAGACTGCCAAAAAGTGTCTGATGAATGTAGCTACAGAAAGGGAGGGGAATGATTTTCTATTTTTTAGCTAACATACGTGTAAATTTTACCTTATTCCTAGTAATGACACGTATTGTAGATAGTCTTAATGACCCTCGTGTAGTAGATAGTCTTTTTAGTATGATAATAAGATGTTATCTTCATTGTAGATTCTTGTACCATTGGGTTGCCAAAGAGTTAAGCTATTTTTCTATATGAATAACTCAATTTCCATTATTTTTCGAATTTTTCTTGAGAGCGCGCTGAAAATTCCCAACGTACTTTGCAAGATTTTTAACTGTGGAGCTATTGTCAATCTTAATTAAGATTCAGAATCATCTGATTTTTTTTCATTCAGGAGACCTTGCAGACGTAGCAAGATTAGGTGGAATTTAAAAAAAAGCTGAAAGATGAGGTGAATCATAGAATTGATGAGGAGAAAAGGGTGAGCGGTGCACTTAAGAGTCTGTGGAGACAAAGAACTTTGTCCTTGGAGGCAAAGAGGGGAATGTATGAGAGTATAGTTTTACCAACACTCTTATATGGGTGTGAAGCATGGGTGATGAATGTTGCAGCAAGGAGAAGGCTGGAGGCAGAGGAGATGTCAAGTCTGAGGGCAATGTGTGGTGTGAATATAATGCAGAGAATTCGTAGTTTGGAAGTTAGGAGGAGGTGCGAGATTGCCAAAACTGTTGTCCAGAGGGCTGAGGAAGGGTTGTTGAGGTGGTTCAGATATGTAGAGAGAATGGAGCGAAGCAGAATGATTTCAAGAGTGTATCAGTCTGTAGCGGAAGGAAGGCAGGGTAGGGGTCGACCTAGGAAAACTTGGAGGGAGGGGGTAAAGGAGGTTTTGTGTGCGAGGGGCTTGGACTTCCAGCGGGCAGGCGTGAGCGTGTTTGATAGGAGTGAATGGAGACAAATGGTTTTTAATACATGACGTGCTGTTGGAGTGTGAGCAAAGTAACATTTATGAAGGGGTTCAGGGAAACCGGCAGGCCGGACTTGAGTCCTGGAGATGTTAAGTACAGTGCCTGCACTGTGAAGGAGGGGCGTTAATGTTGCAGTTTAAAAACTGTAGTGTAAAGCACCCTTCTGGTAAGACAGTGATGGAGTGAATGATGGTGAAAGTTTTTCTTCTTCGAGCCACCCTGCCTTGGTGAGAATCGGCCAGTGTGCTAATAAATAAATATTAAAAAAAAGTAAGAGCTTAAGGCTCACCCAAAATTCATTCCTTTTTTTCAGAATTAACTATAGAAAACTTAATATATTAAATATCTCTCTGCATAAACTGTACTACAGCACTAAAACCACTTCTTTCAGTATGGTAGTAACTGATTCCTGATAATCCTTTTATCCAGAATCACTGTGATAATTTACTAAAATTTACTAAAAAATTGGGACTTGATTCATAAAGCCCCAATTTTTTAAATATTATGCAGAAGATCAAGTTTACTCGTACTGTGCTATTATTTTGACATAGTAATTAAAATTTAAAGAAACATAACTGTAGTAACAAGTCTCATTCTAGATGACAGGAACATTTCAGACACCAACTGTCACTCTAGTGAATCTCAAGGTGATTGACGAGGAAATTTCCAGCATCAGTCCTCTGCACTGAAAGGTACTGGCCAACAATGGGCTGTGGCGACTTCAAGATTACTCTCTTATCAGGCTGTCCTCGTCCGGTGAATGTTCCCAGCAGCGTGTATGATGTAAAATTGCCCGCTTGCTCTGTGGTTCCTACCCTCACCTCGATGTTGAGAAACTGCGTTTGAGCCCAACTATTTTTCTGGGCGATAAAGAGAACTTCATTCACATTCACGGGACGTTTTAAATCTAAGAGGAACCAGGGTTGGTTTACATTGGCTGTACAAAAGCAATCGTTCTCAGTCTCAATATCGATTCCATCAACAAGGTGACCGTTCACTCTAGTTCCGTCTTGAGACGGTGACGAGGTGATTGAGGCACAAAATGCTTAATAAGGAAGGAGGGAGTGACTAGTATAACAGACATGGATGCTGTTTTTACTTGTTGGTATGTAGGAGCCCGCGACAACGAGGCTTGTGAGTTGGCACCCGAGGACTCCATCGTGGCACCAGGCTTCACACCACTTCAGAGGCACACATGTCATGGCACAATTCATGAGATCTGGAGTTAAATTAGTCTGTTGAACCGTGTAGTTGAACTTAGACGACTCGACGGTGACGCTGCACCATAACTGAAGGTCCTGCCCAAGAATGTGCTGGGCAATCGCTGTAAACCACCACAGCAAAACATGGGTCATCCTGAGAGCAACGAAGAGTCTGTTGATTTGACCTCACAATGGCAGTGCACTATATTTAGGTGATGTATAGATCACGTGAACAAAGGGCTTGGACGACCTAGAGAGTTCAGTGAAAGGCTCAAATCAGATGAACAACCTTCATCATCAGCAATCATTGAGAGACTATTACAACCCAGGAGTCCAAATGGCCTGTTATCCTGGGTGTAAAGGGAGCAAAACAAACACAGCAGAATACTTTTGACTTACATTATCCTTCACCAATTTAGAACAGAAGTATGTACACTATATACGCTATGCACTGCGATACGTATTAGTTCACTCCACGGTAAGCAAGGCAGAATATAAGCCACTAGAGAGCATATCGTGCTTCAACCAGCTCTAGAATGGGAATGACAAGGGCAGACAGGAGAGTGGTACCCACATAACCTCTGCGATTACCAAAACCATCTTCTCATTGGTTGGAACCTGGGAGCTGGTTGAACGACGGGGCCCATCGTTAACCCTCAGTCACCTGGTTCACTAGTTGGAGGAGATAGCCTATAAATGAGGGTGTGTACATGTGCCGAATAAAGGTTACGTACTCTTTGCATGCCACACAAAAAGGCAAACCCTAAACTCAGAGCGAGACAGTAGACAGTCGGGCTAGCTTAGGTCCAAGACACAGGCAGACGGTAGCCCGCATCCCCTCACTAAAAAGAAAAAAACCCACACCAGGGGATAAAAAAAAGAGCTTGGAAGGGGTTACCACAAGTAACCTAACACGTCCTAACCTAATATATAATTATAAGTAATATTGTTAGACTCTAGATAAAGAGTCTGCCAACATATTTTCTTTGCCGGCAATATGTACAATTTTCAGAAAGTATGGTTGCAGTCTCAGCATCCATCTAATGAGCCTTGTGTTGTGGTTCTTCATGGTTTGGAGATATACTAGAGGATTGTGGTCACTGTAGACAGTGACCACCTGTGAAGTTTGTCCCACGTATACATCAAAGTGCTTCAAAGCCAGTACTAGCGTGAGGGCTTCTTTTTCAATGGTAGAGTAAGCCCTCTGATGCGCCGAGAAGTAGGCTACAGGCTGCAACTCCTTGGCCCCGTTTTGCAACAGTACTGCCCCAACCCCAGACTCGCAAGCATCAACCTGTAATGAGAAAGGTTTGGAGAAGTCTGGAGACAAAAGAATGGGTGCAGTACACAACAATCTTTTTGCTTTGTCAAAAGCACTTTGACATTCTGGGGTCCAATTAAAGGGAACTTTGTGACTGGTAAGAGAGGTAAGAGGGGCTACAATGTCTGAAAAATTCTTACAGAATCTTCTGTAAAATCCTATCATGCCTAGGAAACGTTGAAGAGATTTCCTATCATGTGAAACTGGGTAATCTTTAATGGCAAGAACTTTAGCAAGTTCAGGAGCACTACCTACTTCGTGGCCTAGAAAAGTGGCAGTGGCCTGGCCAAAGGAAGACTTAGATAAATTAACAGTTAAATGGGAACTCTGAAAGGTCTCAAAAAGAGCCTTAAGTCTAAATAGATGTTGATCCCAAGAATTAGACACCAAAACAATATCATCCAGGTACGCTGCGGTGCCTTCAAGTCCTTTAATAGCCTGATGGATAAGTTTCTGGAATGAAGAGGGGAAGTTTCTCATTCCGAAGAGGGTAACTATATATTGATGATGACCTCCTGGAATTACGAAGGCAGAGATTTCCTTCGCCTTATCCATCAAAGGTACCTGATAGTAACTTTTAAGGAGATCTAACTTGGACACAAAAGTAGCCTTACCCACAACGTCGATTACGTAATCCAGACGAGGAAGAGGGTAAGCATCAGTGATTGTGAAATAATTCACCTTACGGTAGTCTGTACACATACGAAACCCTCCATCAGCTTTTTTAACAAGGATGCACGGTAAAGCCCATGGACTAGATGACTCCTCCACTAAACCATGCTCTAACAGAAATTCTACTTCCTGCTGAAGTAGCCTCTGCTTTTCAGGATTAGCTCTGTAGGGGGAGAGTTTAATAGGTTTAGAGTTTCCCACGTCTACATCATGATAACTTAACGTACATTTTTTTCGGCACATCCTAAAAAAATATCAGGGTATGACTGTAGAAGCACAGTTAAACTTGTTGCTTGAGTTTCAGATAGCCCCACCATTAAAGGGCTAGGGTCCTTGAAGAGGACAGACAGAGTTTGGAAGTTTAACATTACTTTCAGAAATAGAGTGCAAAGAGTCAGAGTCGTCCTAAGAGGTGGAGGACAGAGTCATTACCGGGACTTTATCTGGTGTATGAAAAGATTTTAATTGATTAATGTGGTAAGTTTTAGTTTTTGAGGTCTTATCAAGGGGAGCTACAACATAATTTAAATCAGATAATTTACTTACAATTTGCATAGGTTCCGTAAATCTTGCTTTCAATGTGTTGCCAGGTATAGGTCCCTGCACCAACACCTTGTCTCCTGGATGGAAGGAGCAGAATTGTGCATTTCTTTCATACCTCTGTCTCATCTTATTTTGAGCTGCCTTTAGGTTAGCCTTGGCTAACTGACGTGCCACCTGCAACCTTGAAGAAGGGTTGTAGAGTGTTAAGCTAACGTCTTCTCTCATCCATCCATCTTTGAGCACCCGAAGAGGACCTCGTACGTTGTGCCAAAGATCAGCTCAAACGACTATACCCGGTAGACTCTTGCACGGTTTCTCACACTGAGAACAGCAACAAAGGTAGTGATTCATCCCAGTCTGTAGGAAAATGCATGCAAAAACTTCTCATCATGGTTTTTAACGTGGTTTTAAACTTTAAGAATAGCTTTAGTAATAATACTGCGCAAGGGAATTGCTTCAGGGTATCTAGTTACTCTATCCATAATGGTAAATAAATACTGATTTCCCGACTTTGACCTAGGTAGTGGACCTACACAATCTATAATTAAATCTGCAAAAGGTTCTCCATCAGCACGTATAGGTTGAAGAGGTGCAGGTTTAATGGGATGTCCAGGTTTCCCTACTTGCTGACATTCTCGGCAACACAGGATATGATTCTTCACATCCTGCTTTAGTTTTGGCCAATAAAATTCTTTTGTGATTCTATATAATATTTTAGTAATTCCTAAGTAACCTCCTAATGAAGTATTATGAGCTATGTTCAATATTTGAGGTCTAAACTTTGTTGGAACTACTAACCTGTCTGACAATTGCCGGCCCTCTACCTCCTTACCAGTCTCAGTGCAGATCAAATAGTCGTTTTTAAGTTTATACTTGACCGGATGATCCAAAGAGGATTTACCCATGTCTTCCTGGAAAGCGAAATTTAAAGAAGGGTCCTTTCGTTGTTCTTCCCAGAAGGACAGGCCCTCAGGCATGGAAACAGAGATATCTGGCAATCCTGCAACCTTGGAATAGGATGGCTTGATCTGGATCTGTTCACTTGATCTACGAGGCTCTGGCCAGTTTTCCTCGTAAAACAATGAGGCTATTCCAAGATCGGAGTCGTCCAAGGATAGGTCAACATTCTCGACAGACAACCCTTGGGATGTTGCCCGAGTTATGGCCAACACCGTAGAAGAATTAATCATTATGGGTTCAGGACATACACTAGTAGTGGTAATGTTATTACCCAGTAATAACATGGCATTTTACATGGGGAATCCTTCGGATACACCCACAGTCAAGTACCCAGTGTAATATTTGCACTGTACATAAATTTTATGCAAAAAGACAGAATATATAGCTCCTCCAAATGCTTCCCCCCTTGGGGACATCCCCAAGACCTTATTAATATCCCCCTTTTTTAATAACCATCTTTCCCCTTTACACTTGACGGGCTCCTCATTTTTCGTTAACAAGTGAAGTAACTTTAAAAGTCTTCAATCTTTCTTCAAAAGGGAAAATTTCTAATGCATTTTTAATTTAATTCCACGCGAATGTTTTTAATTTAATTTTGTCCAACTGGGAAAAATGGGGACCAGAATTGAGCTGCATAATCAAAGGGGGCCTTTCTAAATGTATAAAACCGCAGTATGACCCCTGGACTTCAGATGCTTTCACTTTTTATATAAATCCCAGTAATCATTTTCCAAATAATTTTGGGGTTAGGCATTGCTGTCTTGGTTTTAAGGTTGCCACCAAACCCCAAGTCCTTTTCCCAAACATTAAGTTCTACATTATTTAACTTATAAAAATAGGGGTTTTGGGGTAACCCCGAGCCCCAGAACTTTGCATTTATCTACTTGAACTGCATCGCCAATTTTCTTCTGGCCAAAAGGGGTTTTTAAAACCTCCTAAATTCCAACATTACGTTTGAATCAATTATCCTAATAATTTTTATCGGCGAATTTTTAAACCTAGAACCCTTTAACAAGATCAGGTTTTAATAAAAAAAAACGGGGGCCCCAAAACTGATCCCCTGGAAACCCCCCTTTTTACCGATCCCCCCCGGATTTAACTCCCTTTAGGAACCCCTTTTGCTTCCTGTCTGTGAGCCATGATTAAACCACGAGAGCACCCCTTCCCCAATGCCATGAGCGCCACTTTCTTTAACAGTCTTTTCGGAACTCATCAAAAGCCCACTAAAATCTAAGTAAATAAATCAAATTTTTTTTTGTTAAAACCTCAAAAGCTTTACTGAAGAAAGAATAAATTAGTTAGACAAGACCGGCCTTTGTGAATCCATGCTGAGATTCCCTTTAAACGTTTCTTACGAGATGGCTTTTTTATAATCTCCCTTATAATTGACTTTAGAATTTGGGTTTCAATTTTATTTCAGGGTTTTTTGGGGGAATTTGATTTGTAATGACTTGTCCCCCGTTTTAAAAAAAAGGGAAATTTAAATTTGCCTTTCTTCCTATACGATACTAAAATTTTTTGAAGAGATAAATTAAAAATATTAGTTAATGGTTCACAGACTTCCATTTTGCATTCCTTAAGAACCCTTGAAAAAACCTCATCAGGACCCGGTGACTATTTTGCTTCAATCGGTCTATCTGCTTCACAACCATTTCACTAGTGACTGTGACGTTACATAATTTATCTTCTTCTGATCCACTATAAACATTAATTACCCGAATATTATTAGTGTCTTCTTGTGTAAAAACCGAGAGAAAATAATTATTTAAAATCGAGCACATTTCATTCTCTTTGTTAGTAAGATGCCCATAGTTATTTTTAAGGGGACCTATCTTATCTCTGACTTTTGTTCTATATACCTGGAAAAAACTTTTTGGGTTAGTTTTAGAATCCCTAGTAACTTTAATTTCATAATCCCTTTTAGCTTTTCTTATCCCCTTTTTAATGTCCCTCTTAATGTCAATATACTGATTCATAAGATGACCCTCGCCTCTTTTGATACGCCTATAAATTCCTTTCTTATGCCCTAGTAGATATTTCAGCCTATTATTCATCCATTTTGGGTCATTTCTATTTGATCTAATTTCCTTATAAGGGATAAACGTTCTTTGAGCAGCATGTATTGTGTTCAGAAAACTGTCATATTGATAGCTCTCTTCGTTACCCCAGTCAACAGATGATAAGTGTTCTCTAAGCCCATCTTAATCTGCTAAGCGAAAATCTGGGACTGTTACTGAGTTATCCC
The DNA here is from genome assembly GCF_038502225.1 of Cherax quadricarinatus. Taxonomy (NCBI): domain Eukaryota; kingdom Metazoa; phylum Arthropoda; class Malacostraca; order Decapoda; family Parastacidae; genus Cherax; species Cherax quadricarinatus. The sequence goes on along the minus strand of NC_091372.1, from coordinate 18,140,333 downwards.
TACTATCATACTTCCATTCAATTCTAAATGTAATTGATTTGTGGTCGCTAGCACCCAGTTCCTCTGAAACTTCTAAATTATTAACAAGGGATTCATTGTTTGCCAGAACTAAGTCAAGCAGGTTATTTCCCCTTGTAGGTTCTGTCACAAACTGCTTCAAAAAACAATCCTGAACTACTTCTAAGAAATCGTATGATTCTAAATTCCCAGTCAAGAAATTCCAATCAATATGACTAAAGTTAAAGTCTCCTAGAATTACTACATTATCGTGCCTTGTGGCCCTAACAATTTCCTCCCATAGTAGTCTCCCCTGGTCCCTATCTAAATTTGGGGGACGGTATATCACACCTAAAATTAATTTTTCATGCCCCTCTGAAAATTCTATCCAAACAGACTCTGTATGTGTTACTTCAGACTTAATACCCGTTTTTATGCAACAGTTCAAGCGATCTCGGACATACAATGCCACCCCACCCCCCTTCCCGATACTTCTATCTACTTGGAACAATTTAAAACCCTGAATGTGACATTCTGCAGGCATGTCCCGACTTTTTGAATTAAACCACGTCTCAGTAATGGCAAATACATCTATGTTACCTGCACTAGCAACTAGTCTCAACTCGTCCATCTTATTCCTATTTGTGTAATAAATATTTAATGACCCTCCTCTCTCTTTACCCTTCCTGCTCCTTTCTGTTATTCCACTAAACATATTACTGTCCTTGTCAATTAGTGCCACTGGCTTTCCAATATCCACCTCATTTTGCCTATTACTAGTTCTCCTAGTACTCATGTTACTACCCTGCGACTTCCCAGTTTTCCCGCCAAAACCCATACCACTAACTATTCCTAGTTTAAAGACCTAACAGCTCCCTGCACTGCGTTGGCCAGTGCTTCCACCCCACACCTAGATAAGTGAACCCCATCCCTGGCATACATGTCATTTCTGCCATAGAAGAGGTCCCAGTTGTCAATGAATGTTACCGCATTTTTCTTACAGTATTTGTCCAGCCAGCAATTGACACCAATTGCTCTGGACAACCATTCATTTCCAACTCCTCTCCTTGGCAAAATGCCACATATGACAGGTTTCCCACCCTTCCTCCTAATTATCTCTATTGCTGACCTATACCTGCTAATCAGGTCCTCACTCCTACGTCTGCCAACATCGTTGCCTCCAGCACTGAGACAGATAATAGGATTGCTCCCATTACCTCTCATGATGTCATCCAGACGGCTAACAATATCCTTCATCCCAGCCCCAGGAAAACACACTCTCTGCCTCCTACTCCTATCCTTCAAGCAGAATGCCCTATCCAGGTACCTAATCTGGCTATCCCCAACAACAACAATGTTTTTACCTTCCTTGGCGTCGTCCGTCGTGATGCTCCGAGTAGTCGACTCACATTCGCCAGGTAGCATTACACCACTTGTAGAATTCGTCAAGACGTTCTCGATGGTCTTCGTTGGGGTTTCTAGGGATGTCTTGCTCACGTCTGCCAATGCTTCTTTGGTGCTCGTTGTGGCATTCCCAGTAGAACACTCACATTCGTCAGGTAGCACCGAGAATGAGTTGGAAGTTTCCACGGTAGTCTTCTGGTTTCTCGTTGTTTCTGCCTCTCCAACCGTTTTCTTGATCTTCAGCTTGGTTCCATGTTGCCCGGCCACTGACCAAGCTCCCCTCTTAACCTGGGGACTCACAACATCCCTTTTTCTACTTTTTTCAGGGACATGTTACTAGGGATATTAGAGATTTTCCCAATGGGTTGGGGTTTGTGGGGGCAGTAGGGACGGATGTGACCTACTTGGTTACACATGTAGCAGACGACAGGTTTGCCTTTAACTCCCTGCTGACGTTGCAACTGGTGTCGCTCTGGCTGGTGTCTCTCTAGATACTGTTGTCGAGTTGCATCATGTTTAGTAGTTTGTCTCTCACCAGGTGGATCATAGGTTGAGAAGCGTGGCTCACCAGGTGACTTAGTTTGCTGACGTAGACGTTCTCCCTCCGGCTGACACTTCATTCTCCAAGGTTGACGATCTCTGCTCATGCCAGGCTGTTGAAAAGAGAGATGGGACCGCTCGGACAAGGAGCGGTTAGTTTCAAAGGTATCAGCCAACCTGGCTGCCTCCAATGCAGTGGTTAAGTCTCGAACCTCTGGTCCCACAGACTCCAGCAGGTTGTCAATCAGAATAAGCTGCACAAGATCATCGAAGGTAGCAACACCATTTGCTTTATACCAGCTGGTAAAAGCTTTGGTCTGCTGTCGCACAAAATCAACCAGGGATTGACCAAGCTGTCGTTTGCTTAATTTAAACAACTTTCTGTACTTAGCTGGGATTCATGTATATGCTCCCAAAACTGTGGTCTTCACTATTTTATAATCGGAAAAGTCAGTGTCATTTAACACTGATGTAAATTATTGTGCCTTACCAAACAATGCTGTGTGAACCAACGATGCCCAATGCTGTTCCGGCCACCTCAAGGCTCGAGCCTGATTTTCGAAAGCTTCGAAAAATTGTTCTGGTTCGGCCTCATTGAAGCGGGAGACAAGCTGCGCTGCTTTCTGTAAACTAAAGTCATTTAGAAGATACAAAAACAGCCTCCTTTCTTTTTTCCCTATCAAATTCTTCTTTTGCAAATGCTCTGTTTCCTAGTCTGCTCAAGATTGATTTTTGCCAGCTCAAGTGCCAATGCCGCTGATTCACCTTGAGACAACCCTGCTGCACTAGACTGACCATTTTGCTACGTTGATATATCATCTTCCTCCTGCGAGAACATAGGAGTTTTGTTCCTAGCTCCCATAGAGGGAGGAGTCTGATGCGCCATCTATTCTTCTCGAAGTTTGTCGGTGATCAGTGAATGCAGTTGTGCAGCTGTGAAAGTGCATTTGTAATCAATGCCAATGGAACGAGCAATTTGCCAACAACGCTGTAGGGACAATTTAGGTAGGTTAAACAAGGTATATGCCGACACCAGACGTCTGACTCGTCTAGGTGGCATACCCCAATATACAAGATATTTGCTATGCACAGTACGATTGCAGAATACCCCAAAGTAACACGTTATTTGTAGAACATGCTTTGCTATGCACAGTACGATTGCAGAATACGTATACAAGGTGGATATGCAATAGCAAAGCTGACTGCAAAATCTTCACACCGAACAAGCTAGTAGCGAGCTGTTAAACAATCACACAATAGTAAGGCTGACCATAACAAAGCAACTGAAATGCAAAATTTGTAAAGCGTTGGCAAAGCTAATGCAATGCCAGACAGCAAGCTACACACTGTTCCACAAGATTGACCGTAGTGAAGCGAGCACACTGAACAAGCTAGTAGCGAGCTGTTGAACAAACATACAATAGCAAGACTGACCATAGCAAAGCAACTGACACGCAAAGTTTGTAAAGCGTTGACAAAGCTAATGCAATGCCAGACAGCAAGCTACACAATGTTCCTGCTACCAGCTTCACACTAGGCTCAATCCTTTCTCTAAGTCCAGCTCCAGCTCCCGGACAGGCCCCCATATTACAACCCAGGAGTCCAAATGGCCTGTATCCTGGGTGTAAAGGGAGCAAAATAAACACAGCAGAAAACTTTTTACTTATATTATCCTTCACCAATTTAGAACAGAAGTATGTACACTATATACACTATGTACAGCGATAGGTTTTAGTGCACTCCACGGTAAGCAAGGCAGAATATAAGCCACTAGAGAGCAGACCGTGCTTCAACCAGCTCTTGAATGGGAATGACAAGGGCAGACAGGAGAGTGGTACCCACATAGCCTCTGCAATTACCGAAACCATATTCTCATTGGCTGGAACCTGGGTACTGGTTGAACGACGGGGCCCATCGTCAACCCTCAGTCACCTGGTTCGCTGGTTGGGGAGATAGCCTGTAAATGAGGGTGTGTACATGCGCCGAATAAAGGTTACATACTCTTTGCATGCTACAGAGACTAACGTCATTCGAGATGTGCAGCGGGTGTATACACACACACACACACACACACACACACACACACACACACACACACACATACACACACACACACACACGTGCGCACACACAACAGAGGGTATTAACAGTAAACAGTTCATGCCACAACACCAGGTTGAGCAAAAGCCTCACTGGTGTCTCCAGTAAATCTAACATCTGGATGAGCTGGTAGCGACCAACACACACACACACACACACACACACACACACACACACACACACACACACACACACACACACAACAGAGGGTATTAACAGTAAACAGTTCGGGCCACAACACCAGGTTGAGCAAAAGCCTCACTGGTGTCTCCAGTAAATCTAACATCTGGATGAGCTGGTTTATCTGGAGAGAGTTTATCTGGAGAGAGTTCCGGGGGTCAACGCCCCCGCGGCCCGGTCTGTGACCAGGCCTCCTTAGGTCAGTGTCCCAGGATGCGACCCACACCAGTCGACTAACACCCAGGTACCCATTTTACTGATGGGGAACATAGACAACAGGTGGAAAGAAACACGTCCAATGTTTCTACTCTGGCTGGGAATCGAACCCAGGCCCTCACCGTGTGAAGCGAGAGCGTTAACCACCAGGCCACCAAACGACAAACCTTTCTATCGAAAAATATAATTATTCCTTTTATTCTGAAATTTATTTTTGCCATTTGTAGTAGGTAAAGTTGTAGTCACTTGTATCGATGCAGATTGTCAGCAGGTGGCCCGGTGGCCCGGTGACTGAAGATCCCACTTCACACACGGAGGGCCTGGGTTCGATTCCCGGCGGGTGGAAACATTTCGACATGTTCACCTACCAGCAAATAGGTACCTGGGTGTTAGTCGACTGGTGGGGATCGCATCCTGGGGGACAAGATTGAGGACCCCAATGGAAATAAGTTAGACAGTCCTTGATGACGAACTGACTTTCCTGAGTTATCATGGGTGGTTAACCCTCCGGGGTTAAAAATCCGAACGAAATCATTGGAAGGGCAATGAGTTGATAAAACTTTTAAAATATTTCTAAAAGAATAATTTGACTGTCCGTTTGATGTACAGAAACTACTGAGTTGAATATATAGAAGTTGTCCTATTTAGAAGTGGTCCTTTATAGAAGTGATCCTACATAGAAGTGGTCCTATATAGAAGTGGTCCTATATATAAGTGGTCCTGTATAGAAGTGGTCCTATACAGAAGTGGTCCTATATAGAAGTGGTCCTATATGGAAGTGGTCCTATACAGAAGTGGTCCTATACAGAATTGGTCCCCTCCAGTGTTAGTGTTGTGATCCATAGCCTGGCCGAAGCAAGTTAATTAGTGCTCCTCCTGTGGCAAGTTGTACACATGGGATATATCCTCACCACCTCCGTTCTCTCTCTGCAGCAATATTTGCACTTCTCAGGTTCTCCGGTATACATTATATAAAACATGTCTTCAGGTCTCCACCATTTCTAGATGGCTGGGAATGATTGGGTTTGAGAAGAACCTGCGTGGGGCCGCTATTATTACAACAGACATGCAGACAGGATCCTGGCTAATAAACCAGCGAGATCTAATTACAAACCCATCGCTTTTACTAGAGATATTTTTAAGTTGCTGGAACGCTTGATTAACAAGAGCTTAATATTGCTTTAAGTAAACCGAAACTGTCTACCTCTCCACTCAATTGCTTTATGTAAAGGTCGTTTTACTAACTACCCATTATTAGTCTTTTTCGATCTAAGATACAGCTAATGATAATACCTGATATTATATTACCTTGACACAAGCCCATCCCTTAGGCATTACCTATCACGTCCACTAACCCCACTGACTGTACTCCCCTACCCACAGCCCCAGTATGACCCTTACTGGTTATAAATGCCATTTGTATATTAAACTTGAATGTTCTTCAGTCTGTTATACTTGTAAACAACGTGATATACACTTGTTTTGCTACAAAATATTTATGGTCACATTCTCTTTGTTTATGTTGCAGTCTAAATATATTAGTAAACCTGGTTGCTCACTCTCTGACGAACTAAGAAAAAGAGGAGTATTAGTCTTGCTGATACTATAAAGACTTCTTCTTTACCGTTTACTGCAGCAGTCCTAATACACATGAACCTTAGTTCAGACGCTGTTTCGCCCTAGATGCTTTACATTACCTTACTCCTATCATCAGAGCCC
>NC_091372.1:18078280-18134077 GCF_038502225.1 Cherax quadricarinatus | reverse complement strand
CTCAAAGATTTTTATGATATGGGATCTTAGTGCTATCAGTCTGTAGTTCTTTGCAATTGCTTTACTGCCACCTTTGTGGAGTGGGGCTATGTCTGTTGTTTTTTAGTGAGTTCGGGATGACCCCTGTGGTCATGCTCCCTCTCCATAAAATGCTAAAGGCATGCGATAGGGGCTTCTTGCAGTTTTTGATGAACACAGAGTTCCATGAGTCTGGGTCTGGGGCAGAGTGCATTGGCATGTCATTTATTGCCTTTTCAAAGTCTTGTGGAGCTAGGAAAATATCCGAGATTTTTGAGATGACCAAACTTTTGGTCTCATTCATAAAGAATTCATTTGGATTGTCGAACCTTAGTCTGGGCAGGGGCTCGCTGAACACCGAGTCATATTGGGACTTTAGTATCTCATTTTTTGGCTGTCATCTGTGTATGTCCCATCCCAACTGGATGTTGTTTTTCCTGTAGATTTGGCAAAAGAGAAGCATTTTTTTTCAAATTCATTTATGGCTTTTGGTTCTTCCTGTGATTCCTGTCTTCTGTAAGATTTCTTCAGCTTAAGTTCGATATTTGCAATTTTACTAACCAGTGCCTCCCTTCGTATTTCAGATATATTGGCCCCTCTCAACAGCTCTGTGACTCTTCACCTTTGTCTGTATAGGAGCATCTCTCTCTTTCTAGTTTACATCTTCTCTTTCTTTTTCTTAGTGGGATGAGTCTTGGGCAGATCTCAAGATTCACAGAGTTCATTTTTTTCTCAGCAAATGTTCGGATCCGTGTTGTTTAGAATATTTTCCCAGCTTGTTTCATTTAGGACATGGTTGACTTGATCCCATTGTATTTTTTTGTTACTGAAATTGACTTATCACATTTTGCTCGTCAGGAGCCCTGTGCATACATGTCAGTATCTCTATTATGTTGTGATCTGAGTGTATTGTCTTTGATACGGTTATATTACGTATCACATCGTCGTTCTTAGTGAAGATGAGGTTCAGTGTATTTTCAAGTCTTGTAGGCTCTAGTATTTGCTGGTTTGAGGTGAATTTGGTGCAGAAATTGAGCAGTTCGTGTGTGTGTGAATTTTCATCTGAGCTGCCTCCTGTGGTGATCTCTGCTGAAACATTGTTTGCTATAATCCTCTATTTTAGGTGTCTCAAGTTGAAATCTCCTAGTGGTAAGATATTTGGGGCAGGAGTTGGGAGATTTTCCAGAGACTGGTCAATTTTCTGAAGCTGCTCCTGGAATTGCTGGGAAGTTGCGTCTGGGTTGGGGGATTGTATAGTTGTGTAGAGAACGCAGTAAAGGAGTGGAAACCAAGGCGAGGAACACTAAAATTTGCTAGTCAGTGTTTTTAGCCACTGAATTATGAAGGCTGTAATAAATTTCCTAACAAATAGAACACAAAAAGTAATAGTCAACAGAGTAAAGTCTGAGGCAGCTACAGAGAAAAACTCTGTTCCACAAGGCACAGTACTCGCTCCCATCTTGTTTCTCATCCTCATATCGGACATAGACAAGGATATAAGCCACAGCACCATATCTTCCTTTGCAGATGATACCCAAATTTGCATGACAGTGTCCTCCATTGTGGACACTGCAAGGCTCCAGGTGGACATCAACTAAATCTTTAAATGGGCTGCAGAAAACAATGTGAAGTATAATGATGAGAAATTTCAATTACTCCGATATGGTAAACATGAGGAAATTAAAACTTCATCGGAGTATAAAACAAATTCCAGCCACAAAATAGAGCAAGAAACTAACGTCAAAGACCTGGGAGTGATCATGTCGGATGATCTCACCTTCAAGGACCATAACATTGTATTAATTACATCTGCTAGAAAAATGAGAGGATGGATAATGAGAACCTTCAAAACCATGGATGCCAAGCCCATGATGACACTCTTCAGGTCACTTGTTCTATCTAGGCTGGAATATTGCTGCACACTAACAGCACTTTTCAAGGCAGGTGAAACTGCTGACCTAGAAAATGTACAGAGAACCTTCATGGCGCGCATAATGGAGATAAAACACCTCAATTACTGGGAGCGCTTGAAGTTCCTGAACATGTACTCCCTAGAATGCAGGAGACAGAGATATATGATTACATACACCTGGAAAATCCCAGTGGGACTAGTACCAAACTTGCACAAGAAAATCACTTCCTTCGAAAGCAAAAAACTCGGCAGACGATGCAACATTCCCCCAATGAAAAGCAGGGATGTCACTAGCAAGATACGAAACATCACAATAAGTGTCAGGGGCCCAAGATTGTTCAACTCCCTCCCAGCATACATCAGGGGGATTACCAATAGACCCCTGGCTGTCTTCAAACTGGCACTAGACAGGCACCTAAAGTCAGTACCTGACCTTGCCGGGCTGTGGTTCGTACTTTGGGTTATGTGAGGCCAGCAGTAACAGCCTGGCTGATCAGGCCCTGATCCACCATGAGGCCAGGTCACAGACCGGGCCTCGGGGGCGTTGACCCCCAGAACTCTCTCCAGGTATACTCCAGGTAAGTAGCCATATTTATACACTAAAAATATTACTATATATCTCAATACCGCAATAAACATTTGGCGTTTATAATGATGTTCCAGAATCTAGTGCGTTGGCTGAACGTGGAGCCGTTCCAAGAAGTGTCTCACAGAAGTGCTCGGGCATACCTTTTGCTAATATGGACCGCCACTTCTTTGGCTCCTACTCCTGTTCCTCTCAGGACAGCACTGGGGCCGAAGTGTCGGGGCTTCATATTATCTCTATATGCAAGGAAGGTATAAAATACCGACAATATGAAAGTTAAGACACATGTGCAACATCTGGATATCTTTATTGTAGACGTTTCGCCATCCAGTGGCTTTATCAATACAGATTCTAGGACATAATTGGAAGACAGTAGAACTATATACAATAGATGAGGTAATTAGTCCCTCAGCCTTGGAGTTAGTGTTCACAGCATCGTGGTGGAGGAGAATCTGGAGCAAAGGCAGTTCAGAGGACATCTACAAGACCTTCTTCAAGGCTGCTACAACTAACCCATCTCTTTGGGAAGGACCTACTACCACTGGGGAATCCCACCTACCAGTGACTATGTCCTCGTCTGCTGCCCGTCCTTATCCACTGACGCCTATATAACCGCCAGTCTTCTTGCCTTTGCTCCAGATTCTCCACCACCACGATGCTGTGAACACTAACTCCAAGGCTGAGGGACTGATTACCTCATCTATTATATATAGTTCTACTGTCTTCTAATTATGTCCTAGAATCTGTATTGATAAAGCCACTGGATGGCGAAACGTTTACAATAAAGATACCCAGATGTTGGACATGTGTCTTAACTTTCATATTGTCTCTATGTGTTCAGATGGCTTTACTGTTTTCTCAACAACTTCAGGTAAACATATCTTACACACGAGGAAAATTTACTTTAGATTTAAAAGCTAAAAATGTTTATATCATTATTTTGGAAAGTAATATGTATTCATAACCTTAGAAATTTGAGAATAATGTGATCACTGCCCATACCCAATCTTGTGTGTCCACTACTGTTCCCAGTCTCATTTCTTCATTGCTACCCATTCCCAGTTTCATGTGTCCAGCACTGTTTATTCCCAGTTTCATGTATCCAGCATTATCCATTCTGTTTCATGTATCCAGCATTATCCATTCTGTTTCATGTATCCAGCATTATCCATTCTGTTTCATGTATCCAGCACTATCCATTCTGTTTCATGTATCCAGCATTATCCATTCTGTTTCATGTATCCAGCATTATCCATTCTGTTTCATGTGTCCAGCACTATTCATTCTGTTTCATGTATCCAGCATTATCCATTCTGTTTCATGTGTCCAGCACTATCCATTCTGTTTTATGTATCCAGCATTATCCATTCTGTTTCATGTATCCAGCATTATCCATTCTGTTTCATGTATCCAGCACTATCCATTCTGTTTTATGTATCCAGCATTATCCATTCTGTTTCATGTATCCAGCACTATCCATTCTGTTTCATGTATCCAGCATTATCCATTCTGTTTCATGTGTCCAGCACTATCCATTCTGTTTTATGTATCCAGCATTATCCATTCTGTTTCATGTATCCAGTATTATCCATTCTGTTTCATGTATCCAGCATTATCCATTCTGTTTCATGTATCCAGCATTATCCATTCTGTTTCATGTATCCAGCACTATCCATTCTGTTTTATGTATCCAGCATTATCCATTCTGTTTCATGTATCCAGCACTATCCATTCTGTTTCATGTATCCAGCATTATCCATTCTGTTTCATGTGTCCAGCACTATCCATTCTGTTTTATGTATCCAGCATTATCCATTCTGTTTCATGTATCCAGTATTATCCATTCTGTTTCATGTATCCAGCATTATCCATTCTGTTTCATGTATCCAGCATTATCCATTCTGTTTCATGTATCCAGCATTATCCATTCTGTTTCATGTGTCCACCACTATCCATTCTGTTTCATGTATCCAGCATTATCCATTCTGTTTCATGTATCCAGCACTATCCATTCTGTTTTATGTATCCAGCATTATCCATTCTGTTTCATGTATCCAGCACTATCCATTCTGTTTCATGTATCCAGCATTATCCATTCTGTTTCATGTGTCCAGCACTATCCATTCTGTTTTATGTATCCAGCATTATCCATTCTGTTTCATGTATCCAGTATTATCCATTCTGTTTCATGTATCCAGCATTATCCATTCTGTTTCATGTGTCCAGCACTATCCATTCTGTTTTATGTATCCAGCATTATCCATTCTGTTTCATGTATCCAGCATTATCCATTCTGTTTCATGTATCCAGCATTATCCATTCTGTTTCATGTATCCAGCATTATCCATTCTGTTTCATGTATCCACCACTATCCATTCTGTTTCATGTATCCAGCATTATCCATTCTGTTTCATGTATCCAGCATTATCCATTCTGTTTCATGTGTCCACCACTATCCATTCTGTTTCATGTATCCAGCATTATCCATTCTGTTTCATGTATCCAGCACTATCCATTCTGTTTTATGTATCCAGCATTATCCATTCTGTTTCATGTATCCAGCACTATCCATTCTGTTTCATGTATCCAGCATTATCCATTCTGTTTCATGTGTCCAGCACTATCCATTCTGTTTTATGTATCCAGCATTATCCATTCTGTTTCATGTATCCAGTATTATCCATTCTGTTTCATGTATCCAGCATTATCCATTCTGTTTCATGTGTCCAGCACTATCCATTCTGTTTTATGTATCCAGCATTATCCATTCTGTTTCATGTATCCAGCATTATCCATTCTGTTTCATGTATCCAGCATTATCCATTCTGTTTCATGTATCCAGCATTATCCATTCTGTTTCATGTGTCCACCACTATCCATTCTGTTTCATGTATCCAGCATTATCCATTCTGTTTCATGTATCCAGCACTATCCATTCTGTTTTATGTATCCAGCATTATCCATTCTGTTTCATGTATCCAGCACTATCCATTCTGTTTCATGTATCCAGCATTATCCATTCTGTTTCATGTGTCCAGCACTATCCATTCTGTTTTATGTATCCAGCATTATCCATTCTGTTTCATGTATCCAGCATTATCCATTCTGTTTCATGTGTCCACCACTATGTATTACCACTGTGCAGCATCATTCAGTCTGCTGTGTTCAGCAATATCCATCCTGGTGTATAAAATATTCTCCATCCCAAGCATCGTGTGCCCAGCAACGTCTTTTCTCAGTTTTATGTGTCCAGCAGCATCCATTTCCAGTCTCGTGTCCAGAACAATCTATCCCAAATCTTGTGTCTTCAGCATTATTCACAAGTATTCTGAAAAGATTAAGCTTCTCTATTCCAAATATTATTTTAAAACACTGCTTTCCTAAACTTTCAGAAAGTTTGCTACGTCCCGAAGAAGATGACAGAAAGGGAGATGAAGACGAGTCGTGGGAATTTATTTCGCCAAGACTAATAGGTAAAACTTATCAAAAACTCATTTAAAGTCCTTTCTAAAATTTTCTCTTATACGTTTAAAGATATATTTGCTTCATTTAAGTTAACATAAAATTTTGTACCAAAAGAATCTTAGAAAACTTACCTAACCTTATTACAAAAACTGCAATTTAATTTAGCCTAATCCAACAAAATATATTATAGATAAGATTGCAATATTTTAATAATAAACGATCACAAAGAAACATATTTTTTTCGTTAGGTTCAGAATGATTTTCGCGAAATTATTGCATACACAAATTTTAGCTTGCCTTATATGGCAAAAAAGGCATTATATATATATATATATATACAGTGGACCCCCGCCTTACGATATTAATCCGTTCATGAGAGCTCATCGTAAGACGAAATTATCGTACGGCGAATTAATTTTCCCCATAAGAAATAATGGAAATCAAATTAATCCATGCAAGACACTACAAAGTATAAAAAAAATTTACCACATGAAATATTAATTTTAATACACACAAACTTAAGAAGGCATGCACTAAGAATACAATACATGACACTTACCTTTATTGAAGATCTGGTGATGATTGATGGGATGGGAGTGTGGAAGTTGTTATTGTTTAGAAGGGGAATCCCCTTCCATTAGGACTTGAGGTATCAAGTCCTTTTCCGGGGTTACTTCCCTTCTTCTTTTAATGCCACTAGGACCAGCTTGAGAGTCACTGGACCTCTGTCGCACAACATATCTGTCCACAGAGGTCTGTACCTCCCATTCCTTTAAGACTTTCCTAAAATGGGCCATAACATTGTCATTGTAATAGTCACCAGAACGGCTTGCAGTAGCTGTGTCAGTGATTTTCATCCACAAAGGTTTGCAGTTCAACCCACTTTGCACACATTTCCTTAATCTTTGAAGTAGGCAACTTCCTCAATTTCTCATTGGCCAAGCCAGTGATGATCCTTTTCAAATCACTTGTTCTCTCTAGGCTGGAATACTGCTGTACATTAACATCTCCATTCAAAGCAGGTGAAATTGCAGATCTAGAGAGTGTACAGAGATCCTTTACTGCACGTATAAGTTCTGTAAAGCACCTTAACTACTGGGAACGCTTGGAAGCACTTGACTTGTACTCGTTGGAATGCAGGAGGGAGAGATATATCATAATCTACACTTGGAAAATCTTGGAAGGAATGGTCCCAAATCTGCACACAGAAATCACTCCCTACGAAAGTAAAAGACTGGGCAGGCGATGCAAAATGCCCCCAATAAAAAGTAGGGGTGCCATTGGTACACTAAGGGAAAACACCATAAGTGTCCAGGGCCCAAGACTGTTCAACAGCCTCCCATCAAGCATTAGGGGAATTACCAATAAACTCCTGGCTGCCTTCAAGAGAGAGCTGGACAGATACCTAAAGTCAGTGCAGGATCAGCCGGGCTGTGGCTCGTACGTTGGACTGTGTGAGGCCAGCAGTAACAGCCTAGTTGATCAGGCCCTGATCCATCGGGAGGGCTGGTCATGGACCGGGCCGCGGGGGCATTGATCCCCGGAATAACCTCCAGGTACCTCCTCTGAAGCAGGTTCCTCATGCCTGGCCTCTTGTTGTTGAAGATGATCTAGCAGCTCATCAGTGGTTAGTTCTTCATTGTCCTCCTCCACCAACTCTTCCACATCCTCCCCACTAACCTCCAACCCCAAGGACTTCCCCAATGCCACAATGGATTCCTCAACTGGCATACGCTTCTCAGGGTTAGCCTCAAATCCTTCAAAATCCCTTTTGTCTGCACATTCTGGCCACAGTTTCTTCCAAGCAGAGTTCAAGATCCTCTTAGTCACTTCCTCCCAAGCCTTACCGATAAGATTTACACAACTGAGGATACTAAAGTGATCTTTCCAAAACTCTCTTAGAGTCAATCGAGTTTCTGTGGTCACTACAAAGCACTTTTGAAACATAGCTTTTGTGTAGAGTTTTTTGAAGTTTGAAATGACCTGCTGGTCCATGGGCTGCAGGAGAGGAGTGGTATTAGGAGGTAAAAACTTGACCTTAATGAAGCTCATGTCCCCAGAAAGTCGCTCTGCCAAGTCTGTAGGATGACCAGGAGCATTGTCTAATACCAGGAGGCACTTAAGGTCCAATTTATTTTCCATTAGGTAATTTTTCACAGTGGAGGCAAATGCATGGTGTAACCAGTCACAGAAAAAGTCCCTAGTGACCCATGCCTTACTGTTTGCCCTCCACATCACACACAAATTAGCTTTGAGGACATTGTTTTTCCTGAACACTCTGGGAGTTTCAGAGGAATACACCAATAAAGGCTTCACTTTGCAATCACCACTAGCATTAGCACACATCAAGAGAGTAAGCCTGTCTTTCATAGGCTTATGTCCTGGGAGTGCCTTTTCCTCCTGAGTAATGTAGGTCCTGCTTGGCATTTTCTTCCAAAACAGGTCTGTTTCGTCACAATTAAACACTTGTTCAGGTTTTAGTTCTTCACTGTCTATGTAATCCTTGAACTCCTTCACATATTTTTCAGCCGCTTTTTGGTCCAAACTGGCAGCCTCACCATGTTTTATCACACTATGTATGCCACTACGATTCTTAAATCTCTCAAACCAACCTTTGCTGGCGTTAGTTGCAGGCATTTTTATAATTAAATCGTCATGCAACTTCCTAGCCTTTTCACATACGATCCCTTGAGAGATGCTATCTCCTGCTATCTGTTTTTCGTTTTTTTTTTATTATCACACAAGCACCTAAAGTCAGTTCCTGATCAGCCGGGCTGTGGCTCGTACGTTGGTTTGCGTGCAGCCAGCAGCAACAGCCTGGTTGATCAGGCGCTGATCCACCAGGAGGCCTGGTCACAGACCGGGCCGCGGGGGCGTTGACCCCCGGAACTCTCTCCAGGTAAACTCCAGGTAAACACCGGCCGATTCCCACCAAGGCAGGGTGGTCCGAAAAAGAAAAACTTTCACCATCATTTACTCCATCACTGTCTTGCCAGAAGGATGCTTTACACTACAGTTATAAAACTGCAACATTAACACCCCTCCTTCAGAGTGCAGGCACTGTACTTCCCATCTCCAGGACTCAAGTCCGGCCTGCCGGTTTCCCTGAATCCCTTCATATATGTTACTTTCCTCACACTCCAACAGCACGTCAAGTATTAAAAACCATTTGTCTCCATTCACTCCTATCAAACACACTCATGCATGCTTGCTGGAAATCTAGGCCCCTCGCACACAAAACTTCCTTTACCCCCTCCCTCCAACCTTTCCTAGGCTGACCCCTACCCCGCCTTCCTTCCACTACAGACTGATACACTCTTAAAGTAATTCTGTTTCGCTCCATTCTCTCTACATGTCCGAACCACCTCAACAACCCTTCCTCAGCCCTCTGGACAACAGTTTTGGTAATCCCGCACCTCCTCCTAACTTCCAAACTACGAATTCTCTGCATTATATTCACACCACACATTGCCCTCAGACATGACATCTCCACTGCCTCCAGCCTTCTCCTCGCTGCAACATTCATCACCCATGCTTCACACCCATATAAGAGCGTTGGTAAAACTATACTCTCATACATTCCCCTCTTTGCCAGTGTTTACAAGCCAGCCAGTGCAGTCGCATCCAATTCAAATTCAAATTCAAAGTTTATTCTCTATAAGGATTACAATGCTGAGTTTACAGAAATTTGGTTATTGTTTGGTTTACATGTAGTAAAATTGTGATTACAGAGTGTACCACTAGAACGCTTAGCATGGCTAGGCATTTCGGGCATACTTAGTTTTATTCTTAATTGTAAAATATTACAAAATATTACAAATTATGAGGTAAGTTGGTATTATGGCTAAGTGACTAAATACTAGTTTGTGAGTTTAGCAATGTGAATGCTTTTGTTTTGGCACAGTATATAGTTTCAGTATTGGAGTATCACAGGATTCATTATTTTAAGACTGAGATTAATATTTCTGTTTATGGTCAAATGAGTGAGCATACATTCGGTACATGTCATATTATCACAGTGTTTTTAGTGATTGTACCTGCAAAATAAGTCACCATGGGCCCCAAGAAAGCTTCTAGTGCTAACCCTGCGGGAAAAAAGGGTGAACAATCCAAATGAATTCTTTATGAACGAAACTCGTGGAACTCAGTGTTCATCAAGAACCGCAAGAAGTCCCTATCGCGTGCCTTCAGCATTTTATGGAGAGGGAGCATGGATACAGGGGCCATCCCACACACACTAAAAACAACAGACATAGCCCTACTCTACAAAGGTGGCAGTAAAGAAATTGCAAAGAACTACAGACTGATAGCACTAACATAAAAATCTTTGAGAGGGTTCTAAGAAGCAAAATAGCCAACCTCCTAGAGACCCATCAGTTACACAACCCAGGGCAACACGGGTTTGGAGCAGGTCACTCCTGTCTGTCCCAGCTACTGGACCACTATGACAAGGTCCTGGATGCTGTAGAGGATAAACAAAATACAGATGTAATATACACAGACTTTGCAAAAGCTTTCGACAAGTGTGACCATGGTGTAATAGCGCACAAAATGCGGGATAAAGGAATAACGGGAAAAGTTGGTAAATGGATCTACAACTTCCTGACAAACAGAACACAAAAAGTAGTAGTCAACAGAGTAAAGTCCCAGACAGCCATGGTAAAAAGGTGTTCCACAAGTTACTGTACTCGCTCCCATTCTATTCCTCATCCTCATTTCTGACATAGAGATGTCAGCCATAGCTCCATGTCTTCCTTTATGGATGACACCTGGATCACCATGACAGTGACCTCCATCGAAGACACTGCAAGACTCCAAGCGGACATCAACCAAATCTTTAAATGGGCCACTCAGAACAATATGAAGTTCAGCAAGGAGAAATTTCAACTACTCAGATATGGAAAACTTGAAGAAATTAAAAATGTGTCAGGGTATACCACAAATTCTAACCTTACAAGAGAGCGGAAAAGTAATGTGAAGGACCTGGGAGTGATAATGTCTGAGGATCTTGCCTTCAAGTACCACAACAATGTATCTACCTCATCCACTAGGAAAAGGACAGGATGGATAAAGAGAACCTTCAAAACTAGTTATGCCAAGCCCATGATGATTCTCTTCAAATTACTTGTGCTCTCTAGGCTGAAATACTGCTGTATATTAACGTCCCCTTTAAAGGCTGGCGACATTGCAGACCTGGAGAGTGTACAAAGAACTTTCATGGCACACATAAGATAATGCACCTAAATTACTGGGAACGGTTGAAGGTCTTTGATCTGTATTCCCTCGAATGTAGGCGAGAGAGATACATGATAATATACACCTGGAAGTTCCTGGAGGAATTGGTACCAAACCTACTCACGAAAATCATTCCACATGAAAGCAAAAACTCGGCAGGAGATGCAACATTCCCCCAATGAAAAGCAGGGGTGCCCGAGTACACTGAGAGACAACACAATAAATGTCCGGGGCCCAAGATTGTTCAATTGCTTCTCAGCATACGTAAGAGGGATTACCAATAGACCCCTGGCTGTCTTCAAGAAGGCACTGGACAGGCACTTAAAATCAGTACCCGACCAACCGGGCTGTGGTTCATACGTCAGCTTTCGTGCGGCCAGCAGTAACAGCCTGGTTGATCAGACCCTGATCCACCATGAGGCCTGGTCTCAGACCGGGCCGCTGGGGCGTTGACCCCTGAAATCCTCTCCAAGT
Source organism: Cherax quadricarinatus (assembly GCF_038502225.1). Taxonomy (NCBI): domain Eukaryota; kingdom Metazoa; phylum Arthropoda; class Malacostraca; order Decapoda; family Parastacidae; genus Cherax; species Cherax quadricarinatus. Next base: position 18,122,387 of record NC_091372.1, on the reverse strand, counting down.
AAACTCCAGGTCCCTGACCTCTGCTTGGCTGATTTCATAGGACTGAGAAATTACCTGTGTGGACTGAACTAGTATGACCTGACTATAGGTCAGGTAGGTGGTTGCCAATATGACGTTTACCAGAGCATAGTTCTAGCTCCTCAGACAACTTATGTTCCAAATAGGGAAATCAGATCAAACAAAAATGATCCTAAATGGATGAACAATAGATTAAAACATCTCATTGCTCAAAAGAAGGGCATATATAGGTGAATCAAAAGAAGAGAGGGACAGTTAGGAAATCAATATATTCACTTAAAGAGAGAAATAAAAGGAAAAGGGGGACTAAGAAAAGCAAAAATAGATTATGAGGTTAAAGTTGCAAGAGAATCGAAGACTAACCCAAAAGGATTCTTTCAGGTATACAGAAGTAAGATTAGGGACAAGATACACCCACTCAAAAGTTACCGACAGTAATAATCAAATGAAATCAAATCAAAGTTTATTCTCTATAAGGATTACAATGCGGGGTTTACAGATTTTGGTTATTGTGCGGTTTACATGTTATAAAATACTAATTACGGAGGGGGCCACTAGGACACCTAGCATGGCTAGGTATTTCGGGCAGACTTAGATTATTTCTTAACCCTAAATTATTCCAAATTGTGGAGTAATTTGACTAAATACTAAGTGACTAAATACTAGTTTGTGAGTTTAGCAATGTGAATGCTTTTGTTTTGGCACAATACATAGTTTCTATATTGAGTTTTTAACACTTACTTCCTCTCGATTTTTACACAGGAAGATGATAGCTGTATTCCAGAAGTAATAAATTATGAAGAACAGGACAACAATAAACTATGCACGATTAGGGTTACAAGTGACATGGTCCTTAGACAAATAGATAAATTAAAATCTAACAAATCCCCAGGTCCTAATGAACACTATGCAAGGGTTCTAAAGGAATGTAAAGAGGAGCTTAGCAAACCTTTGGCTAATCATTTCAACATATCACTACAAACTGGCATGGTGCCTGATAAGTGGAAAATAGCAAAAGTGATACCTATTTTCAAAGCAGGTGACAGGTCCTTAGCTTCGAACTATAGACCAATAAGACTAACCTCCATAGTGGGAAAATTTATAGAATCAATAACTGCCAAGGCAATTCGTAGCCACCTTGAAAAGCATAAATTGATCAACGAATCTCAGCACGGTTGTACAAAAGGGCGTTCCTGCCTTACGAATTTATTAACTTTTTTCACTAAGGTATTTGAGGAGGTAGATCATGGTATTGAATATGATATTGTATATATGGACTTCAGTAAGGTTTTCAATAGAGTTCCACACCAGAGGCTATTGAGGAAACTTAGGGCACACAGAATAGGAGGAGAATTTTTCGCTTGGATAAAGGCATGGTTGATAGATAAGCAGCAGAGAGTTTGCATCAATGGGGAGAAATCAGAGTGGGGGCACATCATAAGTGGTGTACCACAGGGGTCAGTGTTGGGCCCCTTGTTGTTCATAGTTTATATAAACGACATTGAAGAGGGAATAGATAGCAACATAAGCAAGTTTGCTGATGACACCAAAATAAAGCTCTAATTAGGACACTAGAGCACTCCAGGAATATTTGAATAAAATGATGCAGTGGTCGGAGAAGTGGCAGATGCACTTTAATATAGACAAATGCAAATTTCTAAACATTGGACAGGAAAATAACCATGCCACAAGTAAACTAAATAATGTAGATCTTAATACACATATTACTGTTTGCGAAAAGGATTTAGGAGTTTTGGTTAGCAGTAATTTAAAACCAAGACAACAGTGCATTAGTGTTCGCAATAAAGCTAACAGAATCCTTGTTTCATATCAAGAAGTATAAATAATAGAAGTCCTCAGGTTGTTCTTCAACTCTATATATCCTTGGTTAGGCCTCATTTAGACTATGCTGCTCAGTTCTGGTCACCATATTACAGAATGGATATAAATGCTCTGGAAAACGTACAAAGGAGGATGACAAAGACGATCCCATGTATCAGAAATCTTCCCTATGAGGATAGACTGAGGGACCTGAATCTGCACTCTCTAGAAAGGCGTAGAATTAGAGGGGATATGATCAAGGTGTATAAATGGAAAACAGGAATAAATAAAGGGGACGTAAATAGTGTTCTAAAAAAATACCTAGCAAAGACAGGACTCGCAGCAATGGTTTTAATTTGAAAAAATACAGATTCAGGAAGGATATAGGAAAGTACTGGTTTGGTAATAGAGTTGTGGATGAGTGGAACAAACTCCCGAGTACAGTTATAAAAGCTAAGACGTTGTGTAGTTTTCAAAATAGGTTGGATAAATACATGAGTGGGTGTGGGTGGGTGTGAGTTGGACCTGACTAGCTTGTGCTACTTGGTCAGATGCCGTGCTCCTTCCTTAAGTGAATGTGACTGACTTGACTAGGTTAAGGCATTGGCCAGTGGGAGAATTGGACCTGCCTCGCATGATTCAGTAGTTATTTTATGATGAAGGTCAGGAAATCTTTTTCGAAGTGACGCAGTATACCAACTTAAAATAGTTTATACGAGTTTGGTGCCATTATAAAAGTCCAAGGATAGTATTTAATTTCTGACATGAGTAAATTGATTTATCATAGCTTATTGTAAGGGCAGCACTGAGAGTGGACCGGGCAAATATTCTGTTAGTTTACCTGGAGTTTACCTGGAGAGAGTTTCGGGGGTCAATGCCCCCACGGCCCGGTCTGTGACCAGGCCTCCTGGTGGATCAGCGCCTGATCAACCAGGCTGTTGCTGCTGGCTGCACGCAAACCAACATACGAGCCACAGCCCGGCTGATCAGGAACTGACTTTAGGTGCTTGTCCAGTGCCAGCTTGAAGACTGCCAGGGGTTTGTTGGTAATCCCCCTTATGTGTGCTGGGAGGCAGTTGAACAGTCTCGGGCCCCTGACACTTATTGTATGGTCTCTTAACGTGCTAGTGACACCCCTGCTTTTCATTGGGGGGATGGTGCATCGTCTGCCAAGTCTTTTGCTTTCGTAGTGAGTGATTTTCGTGTGCAAGTTCGGTACTAGTCCCTCTAGGATTTTCCAGGTGTATATAATCATGTATCTCTCCCTCCTGCGTTCCAGGGAATACAGGTTTAGAAACCTCAAGCGCTCCCAGTAATTGAGGTGTTTTATCGCCGTTATGCGCGCCGTGAAAGTTCTCTGTACATTTTCTAGGTCGGCAATTTCACCTTATACAGTGGACCCCCGCATAGCGACCTTAATCCGTGCAAGAGGGCTGGCTGTTATGCGAAATGTTCGCTATGCGAATGAATTTTCCCCATAAGAAATAATGGAAATAAAATTAATCCGTGCAAGACACCCAAAAGTATGAAAAAAAAAAAAATTTTTACCACATGAAATGTTAATTTTAATACACACAAACTGAAAAAGGCATGCACAATTACATGACACTTACTTTTATTGAAGATCTGGTGATGATTGATGGGATGGGAGGAGGGGAGAGAGAGTGTTAGTGTTTAGAAGGGGAATCCCCTTCCATTAGGACTTGAGGTGGCAAGTCCTTTTTTGGGGTTACTTCCCTTCTTCTTTTAATGCCACTAGGACCAGCTTCAGAGTCACTGGACTTCTTTCGCACAACATATCTGTCCATAGTGGCCTGTACCTCTCGTTCCATTATGACTTTCCTAAAGTGTTTCACAACATTGTCAGTGTAACAGTCACCAGCACGGCTTGCAATAGCTGTGTGAGGGTGATTTTCATCAAAAAAGGTTTGCACTTCAAGCCACTTGCACACATTTCCTTAATCTTTGAAGTAGGCAACTTCTTCAATTTCTCTCTCCCCTCCTCTGAACCAGTTTCCTCAGGTCTGGCCTCTTGCTCTTGAAGTTGATCTATCAGCTCATCAGTGGTTAGTTCTTCATTGTCCTCCTCCACCAACTCTTCCACATCCTCCCCACTAACCTCCAACCCCAAGGACTTTCCCAATGCCACAATGGATTCCTCAACTGGCATAGGATTCCTCTCAGGGTTAGCCTCAAACCCTTCAAAATCCCTTTTGTCTACACATTCTGGCCACAGTTTCTTCCAAGCAGAGTTCAAGGTTCTCTTAGTCACTCCCTCCCAAGCCTTACCTATAAGGTTTACACAATTGAGGATATTAAAGTGATCTCTCCAAAACTCTCTTAGAGTCAATTGAGTTTCTGAGGTCACTACAAAGCACCTTTCAAACAGAGCTTTTGTGTACAGTTTTTTGAAGTTTGCAATAACCTGCTGGTCCATGGGCTGCAGGAGAGGAGTGGTATTAGGAGGCAAAAACTTCACCTTAATGAAGCTCATGTCCCCATAAAGTCGCTCTGCCACGTCTGTAGGATGACCAGGGGCATTGTCTAACACCAGGAGGCACTTAAGGTCTAATTTCTTTTCAGTTAGGTAATCTTTCACATTGGGGGCAAATGCATGGTGTAACCAGTTATAGAAAAAGTCCCTAGTGACCCATGCCTTACTGTTTGCCCTCCACAGCACACACAAATTATCCTTGAGGACATTCTTTTGCCTGAACGCTCTGGGAGTTTCAGAGTGATACACTAATAAAGGCTTAACTTTGCAATCACCACTAGCATTGGCACACATCAACAAAGTAAGCCTGTCTTTCATAGGCTTATGTCCTGGGAGTGCCTTTTCCTCCTGAGTAATGTAGGTCCTGCTTGGCATTTTCTTCCAGAACAGGCCTGTTTCATCACAATTAAACACTTGTTCAGGTTTCAGTCCTTCAGTTTCTATGTACTCCTTGAATTCCTGCACATATTTTTCAGCCGCTTTGTGGTCCGAACTGGCAGCCTCACCATGCCTTATCACACTATGTATGCCACTACGCTTCTTAAATCTCTCAAACCAACCTTTGCTGGCCTTAAATTCACTCACATCATCACTAGTTGCAGGCATTTTTTTAATTAAATCCTCATGCAACTTCCTAGCCTTTTCACATATGATCGCTTGAGAGACGCTATCTCCTGCTAGCTGTTTTTCATTTATCCACACCAATAAGAGTCTCTCAACATCTTCCATCACTTGCGATCTTTGTTTCGAAAACACAGTTAAACCTTTGGCAAGAACAGCTTCCTTGATTGCCGTTTTCTTGGCCACACTAGTAGCAATGGTTGATTTTGGTTTCTTGTACAACCTGACCAGGTCGGTGATACGCACTCCACTTTCATACTTATCAATGATCTCTTTCTTCATTTCTATAGGAATTCTCACCCTTATTGGTGTAGGGTTGGCACTAGAAGCTTTCTTGGGGCCCATGGTCACTTATTTTCCAGAAACAGCACCGAAAACACTGTAATAATACGAAATATTCCGATTGTATGCTTGAATGTTACCGCGGAGGCTGGCTGGTAAACAATGGCACAGGCGGCACATGTGAGGCTGGCTGAGGGCGCACATTGGACGCGTCTCGGACGAAGGCCGCTGAGCGGGTTTTTGTCCACTATGCGGGGCAAAATTTTAGCGATAAAAGCGTCGCTATGCGGATTGTTCGCTATGCAAGGCCATCGCTATGCGGGGGTCCACTGTATATATATATATATATATATATATATATATATATATATATATATATATATATATATATATATATTATATATATATATATATATATATTTATATATATATATATATGTATTTTCAGTGGACCCCCGCATAACGATGGCATCACATAGCGATTTTTCCGCATACCGATTACTTTTATCGCAAAATTTTTGCCGCGCATACCGATTAAAAACCCGCTTACCGATTTTCGTCCGAGACGCGTCCAATGTGCCCTCAGCCAGCCTCACATGTGCCGGCCGTCCCATTGTTTACCAGCCAGCCTCCGCGGTAACATCCAAGCATACACTCGGAATATTTCGTATTATTACAGTGTTTTCGGTGCTGTTTCTGGAAAATAAGTGACCATGGGCCCCAAGAAAGCTTCTAGTGCCAACCCTGTGGTAAAAAGGGTGAGAATTAGTATGGAAATTAAGAAAGATTTTGAAGGGTTTGGGGCTAACCCTGAGAAGCCTATGCCAGTTGTGGAATCCATTGTGCCTACTTCAAAGATTAAGGAAATGTGTGCACAGTGGGTTGAACTGCAAACCTTTATAGATGAAAATCACCCTGACACAGCTGTTGCAAGCCGTGCTGGTGACTATTTCAATGACAATGTTGTGGCCCATTTTAGACAAATCGTAAAGGAACGGGAGGTACAGAGCTCTATGGACAGATTTGTTGTGCGACAGAGGTCCAGTGACTCTCAAGCTGGTCCTAGTGGCATTAAAAGAAGAAGGGAAGTAACCCCGGAAAAGGACTTGCTACCTCAAGTCGTAATGGAAGGGGATTCCCCTTCTAAACAGTAAGAAGATAATGCTCTCCCCTCCTCCCATCCCATCAATCATCACCAGATCTTCAATAAAAGTAAGTGTCATGTAATTGTGCATGCCTTTTTCAGTTTGTGTGTATTAAAATTAACATTTCATGTGGTAAAAAAAAAATTTTTTCATACTTTTGGGCGTCTTGCACGGATTAATTTTATTTCCATTATTTCTTATGGGGAAAATTCATTCGCATAACGATTATTTCGCATAACGATGAGCCCTCTTGCACGGATTAAAATCGTTAACCGGGGGTCCACTGTATATATATATATATATATATATATATATATATATATACATATATATATATAAATATATATATATATATATATATATATATATATATATATATTCTCTCCAACCCTTTCGAGGACGACCCCTACCCCTCCTTCCTTCCCCTATAGATTTATATGCTTTCCATGTCATTCTACTTTGATCCATTCTCTCTAAATGACCAAACCACCTCAACAACCCCTCTTCTGCCCTCTGACTAATACTTTTATTAACTCCACACCTTCTCCTAATTTCCACACTCCGAATTTTCTGCATAATATTTACACCACACATTGCCCTTAGACAGGACATCTGCACTGCCTCCAACCGTCTCCTCGCTGCTGCATTTACCACCCAAGCTTCACATCCATATAAGAGTGTTGGTACTACTATACTTTCATACATTCCCTTCTTTGCCTCCATAGATAACGTTTTTTGACTCCACATATATCTCAATGCACCACTCACCTTGGCGTGGATTGTTGGTAGGCATTTATTTAATTTATAGATTTACCCTTCAGGGAAGGAGTAAGTAGTTTTACTGTTAGTACACTAATATTAGGTTTACTAAGGCAAATGTAGATAATAATAATGTAGACCTAAGACCTTAACATAGGTAGTAATAGGCCGATAATGTAGGCAAACACTAGGTTAAGTTAGCTAGGGAGAACTGGCAGCCCTAGCTTGAATGATGAGGCGCGGGTCTCAAGGACACAATAGCGTCCTTCTTAAGACAGACACCAACTGGACAAGACGTGCCGTGATCAGCAGACGGCGCCCCCCCCCACGTGTCTTCACATTTGAGACCTGGGGAAATCTGGTAGAGGCACCTCGATGTACCGTAGATGACCTCCTCCGTCAGGCCCATACAGTAAGACAAGACCTCCACTATTTCTCATAGATTTTTGGCCAGTGTCTGGGGAGATTGTGAGTTGAGTTTTATCTGTGGGCCCAGTGTGCAACAGGCAGAGCATGCCCAGTAAGTACCAGTGTCTCAAGGCAGTCTGGAAGCTAGTGTCCATGTCTGCATAGTTATACTAGGGGATACATACCCTCTTGGATATATTGATTGAATATTACAGGAATTAAGGCTCCCAGTTGCACGTGGTTTCTGAGGGAAAGTCCAGAGGGGCTAAGGCTAAGCTTAGGGAAGTTGAAGATCAGAATATATGCTGCAACACCAAGTAAGTTAGTCCTTTATACGTGCATGCAGGCGAGTTTCTTGCAACATCAATCATTTGTGAAAATCTGTCCTATAAGCCACTTGTGAGGCTGAGGTACCCACCTCAGAGCTCGGTGTCAACAGAGTTTGCCAGGGTAGGTGACTCACTTGGAGGCAGTCCACACAAATTTTCACAAAAGTGGTCCTTCGAAAACCGTGATGTGGAATAGCTAGGTTAAGCTATCATAGCTAGGCCACAGTTAGGAACCAGTTTAACAGAGTTAGGTTAAGTTAGCACTCCTAGGCCCAGAGTTACACAGAGGCTAGGCCAAGCTGACTATACACAGAAGTTATTATTTGCAGTAATTTACAGGCAGGCCAGGTAGGCTAGAGAAGCTTGTGAATTTAATTATTTACAGTGATTACAAGTAATCCAGAGTAGGAGACTTGTGTTGATTACTTACAGTGGATTTGCAAGGTAGCCACAGTTAGGCTAGGCTTGTGCAATATTTACAACAGTTATAGTAGCTAGGACAGATTTAACCTAGTTATTATTTACAGGGAGTTATAAAGCCAGGTTTAAACTATAGCACACTAGCTAGGTTAGGATTTACCTTATCTAACCATCCATGCTAGACAGAGTAAACTGGGCAGTTAGGCCAAACTATTTACATACATTATTCATTTACTGTTTCACAAGTTGAATTGTTGATTTTACTTGTGCGAATTAAGTGATTTTTTAATTTGTATACTGCATTTTTATTGTGTGATTTTCATTGTCTTTGATTCATTTTAATGTGGGATTTGTGAATTGTACCTGAGACTAGGTTAAGTCCTGTAATTATTTGCTTACATTGTACAGGAAATTGCTAGGTTAAGCTTTCACATCGATACACATTTTGATTGGGATTTGAGAGCTAACAGTGTACATTTTAAGTCAGAGTAGAGTCAATATAATAAAGGGAGTTGTCAAGCTTGTTGAGAAGCCTTGAGACTCGTTCATTCTTGCCTAATACCGTTTGTGCTGTGGGGTGGGCTAATTGAAGTACAAATTAGTACCGTGATCTTAACTAAACCGCAACTATGGTAGGTGAAGATGTAGTGCCAGCTGTCCCAGCTCTAAGTCAATTAAAGAGGTCTATGGGAGCCTATAAGGGGCGCCTGAGCAAAGCATGTGAGGAGTGTCATATGGTCAGGCAAGATCAGGACGTAGACTGGGAGGAACTAGAGAGTTGCCTGAAACCTTTGGAGCAAAGACTGGAGGCCTTTGAGAGATCATTTATCCTTTATGAGACAGAGGCCTATACTACAGGTGAATCTGATAATATACAGTCGAAGTAGCACGGACGTACTATGACGAACGAAGGGCAGAGGGTAAAGCAGAGATGAGACTCTGCAGGCAGTTAATAAAGACTTTGAAGGCCAGTACAGCAGAGGCAGGAAATGTTTCAAGGAACATGAACAACAGCACGCCTGTTAATGTGTTGCCCAGATTGCCCCAGTTGAATTTACCAACGTTCGACGGAACCTTAACAGAGTACATTGCTTTCTGGGATCAGTTTAAAGCCCAGGTAGATGACAGAGACAATTTGTCAGATGCCGTCAAATTACAATATTTACGTTCACAGCTCAAGGGTAAAGCCTTGGACTTGGTCCGGCATTACCAAACCACCGACACCAATTACCAACATGCCAAAGACCAATTAAAGGACATGTTGGCAACACCGAGGAGATAAAGGTAGCTATACTTTATCGGTTGTTGGATCTAGAGGCTTGTCGCCATGACCGTCAGAGCCTAGAGAAGTTCCGAATCGAAGTTATGAGTTTGACGAATAGTCTTAAAGATTTACATGATTGGGGTAAGTCGGAATGGTTCATCAGTCAGGTGATTCAGAGGAAACTGGCCGGCACTACAGTGCACGAGTTGCACTTAAAATATCAGACGAATAGGTTCACGATACAACAGATCATTGAGGGGTTGGGAGATCTCGTTTCTCATTTGAGTATAGGTGTGAGAGAAGAGTCACCACCATCGCCATATAAAAACCCAGAAAGTCACTCGAAGATCTCGAGAGATCAGTCTAAAGCTCGTACAACTAACGTTGGAGTGTGCTATGGTAAAGAGGTGTCTAAGGTAAGAACCTCTAAGCAGAACCTCAGAGGCACTCGTGCCAGAATATGCGTGTTCTGCGAAGGCGAACATGCTAGCACGAGTTGCTCGGAGTATGTAACACTGAGTAGTAGGCAACAGAGACTAAGGGAGTTGAGACTCTGCTTCAAGTGTTGTGGGGAACACTTTGCGAGAGACTGTGGCACCCAGCTCAGTGAGTGTCGAGTCTGTTGCAAAGGTAAGCACCATACTGCACTGTCCCAATAATTTAAGGGAACCCCATGCTAGTAGGGATATCTCACAGGTAGAGATAGAAAGTGAGTCAGAGCCTGAAATGGTAGCCAGCATGATTAGTGGGAGTAAAGTCTCTAATCCGAGTGAGAATCACGGAGGTGCTGCCCTACCTACAGTCATGGCAAAGGTTGTGAATGGGCACAGGTCCGAAACAACCTGATTATTCTTTGACCCAGGAGCACAAGTATCATTGATAACAAAGAAGTTGGGGGCTAAATTAAAGTTGAAGGCCACAAGGAAAGTTAGTATGATGTTGGAACGGGCTGTAAGTCAGGTCCCACCCAAATCTTATGATGTGGTGGATGTCACAGTCAAATTAGGTGGACATCGAAGAGACATTACAGCCTTGGTGGTAGAGACATTACCCACGGCAATTACAGCGAGAGGTCTTGCTGCAGCAGCTAAGCGATTGAAAGACCTTGATGTGAAGCTGGCAGACCAGGGAATTACCACTGACACAGTCAGAAATGTAGGTATCCTGGTGGGAGCCAATCATACAGATGACTTCCTGTCTACACGACGGACGTTTAAGGAAGGAATTGGTTTATACAGATCCCCAGTAGGATACATCATAGGCGGCAGGATTCCACCTGAATTCCCTGCCACGCCAGATAGAGGAGAAGCTGTTCCCATGATAGCTGGGGAGTAGTGATAATGAATACCAGTATACACGATGAACCGCCAGGGAAGCTGAACCAGGCAGGGAGTGACGAACACTCGGCCACCTTGGGAAAACACTTTTACAGGGTACATAAAGAGGGAGATAGATTGCCTTTAAATCCAGGGAACCTCGTAACAGTGGGAGGAAAGGCTACCAAGGTGTGTGGGCCCACTGGGAGGGCCTGCGGGAGGCAGACTTGATCTAGACTTAGTGCCTACCTTCGCCGGCGGGAGGATGTGGAAATTTATTTGGTCCCTAAAGTTCTACAGGACAGATCTAGCATGGCCATAATGGGACAGCTGAGCTGTCTGGCCCTTAAACCCTCCCAAACAAACAGCATTCTCTCTATTTTGGCATGGATTGTTGGTAGGCGTTTATTTAATTTATAGATTTACCCTTCAGGGAAGGAGTAGGTAGTTTTACTGTTAGAACACTAATATTAGGTTTACTAAGGCAACTGTAGATAATAATAATGTAGACCTAAGACCTTAACATAGGTAGTAATAGGCCGATAATGTAGGCAAACACTAGGTTAAGTTAGCTAGGGAAAACTGGCAGCCCTAGCTTGAATGATGAGGTGCGGGTCTCAAGGACACAATAGCGTCCTTCTTAAGACAGACACCAACTGGACAAGGTGTGCCGTGATCAGCAGACGGCGCCCCCCACGTGTCTTCACATTTGAGACCTGGGGAAATCTGGTAGAGGCACCTCGATGTACTGTAGATGACCTCCTCCGTCAGGCCCATACAGTAAGATAAGACCTCCACTATTTCTCGTAGATTTCTGGCCAGTGTCTGGGGAGATTGTGAGTTGAGTTTTATCTGTGGGCCCAGTGTGCAACAGGCAGAGCATGCCTAGTAAGTACCAGTGTCTCAAGGCAGTCTGGAAGCTAGTGTCCGTGTCTGCATAGTTACACTAGGGGATACATACCCTCTTGGATATAGGAATTTCTGTGGTGCAGGCAGGACACTAATAACGATTGAATAATGCAGGAATTAAGGCTCCCGGTTGCACGTGGTTTCTGAGGGTAAGTCCAGAGGGGCTAAGGCTAAGCTTAGGGAAGTTGAAGATCAGGATAAATGCTGCAACACCAAGTAAGGTAGTCCTTTATACGTGCATGCAGGCGAGTTTCTTGCAACATCAATCATTTGTGAAAATCTGTCCTATAAGCCACTTGTAAGGCTGAGGTACCCACCTCAGAGCTCGATGTCAACAGAGTTTGCCAGGGTAGGTGACTCACTTGGAGGCAGTCCACACAAATTCTCACACACCTTTTTTTCCCTCATCAATTCTATGATTAAGCTCATCCTTCATAAATCCATCCGCCGTCACGTCAACTCCCAAGTATCTCAAAACATTCAATTCTTCCATACTCTTCCTCTCCAATTTGATATCCAATTTTTCTTTATCTAAATCATTTGATACCCTCATCACCTTACTCTTTTCTATGTTCACTTTTAACTTTCTACCTTTACACACATTCTCAAACTCATCCACTAACCTTTGCAATTTTTCTTTAGAATCTCCCATAAGCACAGTATCATCAGCAAAAAGTAACTGTGTCACTTCCCATTTTGTATTTAGTTCCCCATAATTTAATCCCACCCCTCTCTCGAACACCCTAGCATTTACTTCTTTTACAACCCCATCTATAAATATATTAAACAACCATGGTGACATTACACATCCCTGTCTAAGACATACTTTTACCAGGAAGTTGTCTCCCTCTCTTCTACACACCCTAACCTGAGCCTCACTATCCTCATAAAAGCTCTTTACAGCATTTAGTAACTTTATATATATATATATATATATATATATATATATATATATATATATATATATATATATATATATATATATATATATATATATATTCTTGTAGCAAGAACTCATTTAAAATTAAATCCTTTCTGAAATTTTCTTTTATACGTTTAAAGATATATTTTTTCATTAATAATGTAAAAAATTTTAATTTTGCACCAAAAGAATCTTAGAAAACTTACCTAACCTTATTATAACAAGAACAATTTATTTTAGCCTAACCCAACTAAATATATTTTAGATTTGTTTACAGAAATTTAATACTAAACAAGCACAGTGAAATATATTTTTTTCGTTAGGTTCAGAATGATTTTGGCGAAATTATTGCATACACAAATTTTCACTTGTCCTATATGGCAAGATGAGCGTTGCTATTTAAGCCAAGATCGCAAGTTCTGCCTATTCGGCATGACATATATATACAATATATATATATATATATATATATATATATATATATATATATATATATATATATATATATATATGCAAAACAACCACTCTGAAAGAATAGAGAAATTCCAAGCGCTTTCGTGACTACTCACATTATATATATATATACATATATATATATTATATATATATACATATATATATATTATATATATATACATATATATATATATTATATATATATATAATATATATATATATATATATGTATATATATATATATAATATATATATATATATATATATATATATATATATATATATATATATATATATATATATATATATATATATATAGACCATTTGAAAAAACACTCTGTCGCTTTGTTCCAGGCATGATTGTGGGTATAATAGTGTGCGTGTTCATCGTGACTGGCATTATCTGCATTATCTACCCTCGACTTCGAAGTCTCAACACTCAGAAATCTATAAAGCAGCCGCAAGAACAAAAAGATTAGAATGTCACCGAATGTACAATTTCCCTTAATCCACAAATTTTGGATCAGAACCTCTTCAAGGGGGGCTCCTTGTCGTGGTGAAGAGGCTCTTGGTCTGAGGAATTAGACCTGTTCGTCTCCTTCCTCAGACCGAACCTAATTACCCCCCAATCCCCCCTTCCCTATCCCATCCTCCCCTTTTTCCTTTCCTCCTCCTCCTCCCCACCCCTCCTTTTTGCCCTTCCTCTTTTTGGCCTTTGGGATTTTTTCCCACAGGCGCACTAGTTCCAAGGTAGGGGAAAGGGTACCGGGGTCCATCCCATTCCATTGAGGTTCTTGGCGGTGGCGTAGTTTGCCGTGGAATCTAGATCACCTGGGGATGTCCTGATCCCTCTCCGGTATCCCAGAGGGTGGCTTTGGGTGTCTTTCGGGCGACAGATGTATCTCTGGAAGCCACCTTTCAGATTCCGGGGGTGGTGGCCGAAGGAGGTATGCTTTGTGGTGGATATCCAGCCACCCTCTCTTTTGTCCACCGAGGTAGCTCGGCAGATGTGAGGTTGCTATCCAGGATTGCTGGTTTACCGGCATGAAGGGTAGGATATAGCACGGGTTCCATGCTGCATCTGTGTCACTTGTGGTGCTGAGGTCCTCTTTGGCATGGAGGGAGATTTCTGTCCCTTTCATTCCTCCTAGTAACTATCCCTCCCTGGTCCCCCCTTTTTTATTTTTTTTTTTATTTTTATTTTCTTTTCTTCTTTCTTTTTTTTTTCCTCAAAAACAAAAAGAAAGAAGTAGCCTAACCATGGAGTTCCCAATCCATGACCCTGCTACCCCCGGACCCCTTCTTGTTACCGCACCCCGTTCTGGCCTCACCTCATCTTTTGGCCACTCTTTGGACACTCCTAAGGCCCCTGTACCTCTTGCTGGTGCTGTTTTGTCACCTGCTTCAGGTACCGGGGTTTTGACTGACTCCTTCAATTTGTCTGACCTCCACTCTCCTTTGACTATGCTTCCAGCCTCTCCCTCTATGGTGCGGCAATTTTCAAATCGCCAGCCTGTCCCACGTCCGACCAACTCTGGTCCCACTTCAAACGCCAACGACAATCTCCTGATGATGTTACTTCGATACTTTCCCATTCTACTCAGAAAAGACAGACACATCATGCACTCCCTCTCCACACTCAGTTTTGGACCACACAATGGACTAAATTCTTTACTTTAAAACCGACTACTTCTACTGCCTATCTTTCCGACCATAATATTGGCAAAGCGCTCCTATGCCATGTTGGTAGAGATATTTCATTTCATGCTCTCAAGAATGGTATGCGCATCATCACTGTCCAGAATGCTACCCAAGCTCATGATTTTTCTCTCCTTTCGCATATTGATACTACTCCTATCACTATTGAAAAACATCATTGTCTCAATTCTTGTAGTGGTACTGTCATTCTGCCTCATACCATAGTCCAACAGAATTTCCAGACATGTGGCAATGACATTCTTGAACAGCTGGTACTCCAGGACCTCCCAATCCTCAAAGTAGACACTTATGTCCTTCCTGCCCATGGGCAGAGACGATACCCTTGCAATGTGGCTCGATTAACTTTCAACAGCCGTGAACCCCCGTCCTCTGTTTATGTTGCAGAACATTGGTTACAAGTTCGAAAGGTGATCCCTACACCGCAACAGTGTAGAAATTGCTAGCATTTTGGTCACCCAGCGAAATATTGCAGATCTATAGCTGAATGCCCAGTCTGTGGCGCCAATGACCATTCTAATACGTCTTGCAGTCGACCTCCCTCTTGCCTTAATTGTCATGAGGCTCACGCTTCATACTCTCACAGTTGCCAGGTCTACTTAAATGAGCGTGAAATCCATTGCCTCAAAGAAACAGAAGGTCTCCCTTATGCTATGGCAGTTTCTCATCTCCAACTCCAAGGGAGACTACCCCGTGGTGTTTCTTATTCTCGTGTTTCAAAATGTCCCCACACTTCTGGGGTCCTATCTTCTGCAGCCTCCTCTGTTGTTACCCCTCTCATATTCACTTCTGTATATAATTTTTTGCTGTCTTGGGCTCAGACGTCCCTACTTCAACACCTCAGTCTGTTCTGACATCTTCAAGTTCTCACTCACAAGCCCTGGTATCGACAAGATCTCGTACGACACCTAATACCAATCGCCCCTCTACTTCTCAGAAGTCCAAAAAATCCCCTTTGCTCAAATCTTCCTTGCCCCCTCCTTCCCTTCTTCCACCCTCACATTTTACCTTTCCAGTCTCTGTACCTGGTTCTTTCCCTCTCTCTGGCTCTATTACAAGTGTGGAGGTTCAACCCCATCCTCGTTCTGTGCCTCCCTTCCCTGTCCCTTCCCAAGTATCTCCCTCTTCTGCCGCCTCCCAGGTTTCTGCCTCTTCTGTCCCCTCCCACACTTCTTCTCCAGTCCCCAACACACTTTCGTCCCCCCCTACTTTAGTATAGTCCATTACTGTCCCAATCTTTACTCACCCTCCTCCTTCTATCTCCAATATTGTCTCCCATACAATGTCTTTGAATCAGAAACACTTGATGCTATTTCAGAATATACTGCAGAGACTAAACCTTCAATGGACACTGATCCACCTCCTGTTCCTTCTCTTCGCTCTGCTCCATCTCCAAAACTCATTTCTTTGCAACACTCCATTCCTTCGCTGCTTGAATGTCTTCCACCGCATGTAGACTTTTCAAACCCCTCTAGTCCATAGGTGCCCTTCCCTATGGATTATAGGTATCTTCCTCGTTGCCAATCAAGGCCCATTTACAGAGGAATATCCGCGGCCTCAGGGATAATCGGGGTGAGCTTCAGATGTTGCTTTCCAGGTTTTTTCCCTGTTGGTGTTTGCTTACAAGAACCAAAATTACACTCAGCTGTTTTCCAACCTATCTCAGGCTATAATTTATTGTACTCTTCAGATCCTTTCTCAGATGGGACCTTTAATGAAAGTGTATATATTACATCCATTCTTTTTGTCTGCATTTAGCCTTGTCGTAATGATATTCCGTACTGATCTAATGGGTGGTGATCTAGGACCCTTTCATCTACTGCTCATGTCTGTTGTTTTTAGTAACTGAGGGACGACCCCCGTGCTGATAGGGGCTTCTTGTTCTTGATGAACACAGAGTTCCATTCTGGCCCTGGGGCAGAGTGCCATGTCACCTAAGTCATTTGGCGTCAGGATAACATCGGATAGGCTATAATTTATTGTACTCTTCAGATCCTTTCTCAGATGGGACCTTTAATGAAAGTGCCCTTCTTCTGCGCAATGATATTCCGTACTGTCAAATATTTATCCATACCTCACTGCATTACACTGCAGCCCATATCCACTTGAATAAGTGGTTTACAATATGTTCTTTATATCTCTCTCCTTCTCAAGCATTTTCTATCCCAGATTTTGCCTTTCTTGTTTCATCCTTACTACCACCACTTCTGTTACATGGCGATTTTAATGCCCACCATTCCTCTGGATGGGTCTCATTGTGACTCACGTGGCATTCAGTTGGAGGCTTTTCTCGCCTCTCACCCCCTCCATGTTTTAAATATGGGTACTCCCACCCATTTTGATCCTTGTACTCATACTCTCTCTTGCATCGATCTATTGGTCTGCTCTTCCTCCACTGCACTAGACTTTGCCTGGTCTGTTCTACTGGACTTATATGACAGTGATCATTTTCCAATTACTCTTACTTTGCCTTCATATTCACCACCTTTCCGTAGCCCTCACTGGCAATTTGATCAGGCAAATTGGGACCTTTACTCACTACTCACTGCTTTTAGTGAGGTTCCTTCTTCATCCTCCATTGATGAGCTCCTACACCTCTTCTCGACAACAGTTTTAACTGTAGCTTCTCATTCTATACCCCAAACCTCAGGCAGGCATTCTCAGAAGTGCATGCCTTGGTGGTCTCCTGCTTGTGCTCATGCAGTACGTTTGAAACGAACTGCATGGGGCAGGTACCGGTGCAATAGAACCGATGAGAGACTTCTTGATTTTAAGCAGAAGCGTGCAGTCACTCGCCGTGCCATCTGTGATGCTAAACGCACTTGATGGTGAGATTATGTTTCCACCATCACCTCTGCTTCCTCTATGAGTGCAGCCTGGAAAAAAGTGAGGAAACTGAGTGGTAAATACTCTCCTGACCCGGCTCCTGTTTTATGGGTCACCGGTGTTTCTATCAAACCCTCTTGACGTTGCCATTGAAATTGGCACTCATCTGGTCCATATTTCTCGGGGGCTCCATCTATGCCCCTCGTTTCTTTCCTCAAAGTCTGCCAGAGAGTTAGTACCCTTGAACTTTTCTTCTCTCAGAGAAGAACACAATAATGTACCTTTTACACTTTGGGAACTGGAGGCAACACTCTCAGCTTGCCGATCATCGGCAGCTGGGACTGATTCCTATTTTGATGGTACAACATTTAAATCAGTCAGCCCTTGCAGTCCTCTGACACCTCTTCAATCTTATTTGGTCACAAGGAGTTCTTCCCCAGCTGTGGAAATCTGCCATTGTTCTCCCTTTCCACAACCCAGGTACTACGGGACATGATGCCTCCCACTATCGTCCCATTGCTCTTACCAGTGCAGTTTGCAAAGTGATGGAGCATCTGGTAAATTGACATTTAATGTGGTATTCAGAGACACACAACAGTCTCTCCACTTGTCAATATGGCTTTCGTAAGGGCCGATCTACCATAGACCCCTTACTATGCTTGGATACATTTGTTCGTAATGCATTTGCGAATAATTACTCAGTTATTGCCATATTTTTTGACCTTGAGAAGGCATATGACACAACTTCAAGGTATAATATTTTGGCCAAAGCCCACTCCTTAGGCCTCCGAGGCAATCTACCATCCTTCCTTAAAAACTTTTTAACTGACAGACATTTCCATGTTCGAGTCAATAATGTGCTCTCCCTGGGCTTCGTCCAAGCTGAAGGTGTCCCTCAGAGATGTGTTCTGAGAGCAACACTTTTTCTCCTTGCTATAAATGATCTGGCCTCTGTTCTTCCACCCAATATTTGGTCATCACTCTATGTTGATGACTTTGCTATTGCTTGTGCAGGCACTGACTGTCACCTCATTACAGTTTCTCTCCAGCATGCAGTCGACCGTGTTTTCCAATTGGGCCACCATGCATAGGTTTAAATTTTCCAGTGCCAAAACTCATCAAATTACTTTCACTAGATGCTCTGTCATCTCCGATCATTCTTTGCACCTCTATGGCTCCCGTATCTCTGAACGTGATACAGTCAGGTTTCTAGGTCTTCTCTTTGACCGTACGTTATCCTGGAGACCTCACATTACCTCTCTGAAGGCAACCGGTCACAGCCGGCTGAACCTTCTTAAAACCCTTGCTCATCTTTCCTGGGGAGCTGATTGTCCAACTCTGCTTCGCCTACATTCAGCTCTCATTTTATCAAAACTCGATTATGGTGACCAGATCTATTCAGCAGCCTCTCCTGCTACTCTCTCTAGCCTTAACCCCATCCATCACCAAGGATTACGTTTATGCCTTGGTGCTTCTCGCTTTTCCCCTGTTGAGAGCTTCAATGCAGAAGTGAATGTTCCATCCTTGTCTGATCGCCATGATGCCCATTGCCTTCGCTACTGTGTAAGCTGTCACAATCTCTGCAATCCTTCCATTTATAGAATGGTCACCGATATTAGCAGACATTCTTCATTTGTTTGCCGCCCCTGTCTGCTCCATCCCTTCTCTCTTCACCTACATTCACTCTTGTCTTCCCTTCAGTTACGACCTTTATATGTTCATGTAGCATCTCACTTTTCCCTACCCCTCTGGGAAGTTCCAGCTGTTCGAGTCTGTTCTTTCTCACTCCCTTGCTCGAAAGCCCAACTGCCTATGATGGCTTCCCGCTCACTTTTTCTTGACCACTTCCACTCTCATTCTCATGCCATCACTGTGTACACAGATGGCTCTAAGTCTTCTGACAGCATCGGATTCGCAGCAATGTTTCCAGACAGCATCGTGCGAGGGCATTTACTATCTTTGGCTAGCATTTTTACTGCTGAATTGTATGCCATTCTTGCAGCACTTATTCATATCGCATCTATGCCTGTGTCATCATTTGTGGTTGTCTCAGACTCTCTTAGTGTTCTACAGGCTATACAGAAATTTGATACACCTCACCCCCTAGTTCTCTATATCCAACTTTGGCTATGGCGTATCTCTACCAAGCATAAAGATATTGTTTTTTGTTGGGTCCCTGGTCATGTTGATGTACAGGGCAAAGAACAGGCAGACACTGCTGCGTGATCAGCAGTACATGACCTACCAATTTCATATAGAGGTGTTCCATTTCTGGACTATTTTGCTGTAATAGCTACCCACCTTCACACCCATTGGCAACAATGTTGGTCAACTTTACTCAGTAACAAACTTCATTCTATTAAACCAAGCATAGGTTACTGGCCATCTTCTTGTCATCAGTGACGAGGTTGGGAGACTACTCTCTCCCGCCTTCACATTGGCCACACTCGTCTTACTCATGGGTATCTCATGGAGAGGCGCCCTGTTCCTCTCTGTGAGCAGTGTCAAGTTCCCGTATCAATTAGCCACATTCTGTTGGACTGTGCTCTCTATCAACGAACACGCAGAATTTACCTCCAACGTCATCTCCGCTCTACTACTCTCTCTTTACCTTCCCTTCTTGCTGATGGACCCTCCTTTAATCCTGACTCTCTCATTGACTTCTTGACAATGACTGATTTGCTCCACAAACTCTGATGATGATACCTTTCGCACTCCCCTCAGCCCTTTCTACCTCAGTCTCTTGCTGCCCTCTACCCTTTCACCATCCACTGCCCCGCTGTTCTCCATAACCTATTACTCATCCATCTCCCTTTTGCCACCTGATACCCTCGCTTCCTTCCTGCCCTGCAGCACTGTATAACCCTTGTGGTTTAGCGTTTCTTTTTATTATAATAATAATTTTGTATCAGAATAAGGAAGACACAAATTAGGATAATTAAATGTGCAAAAAACTTTTTAAAAGCTTTCAAGACCCAAAAATAAAATGAATACTCTTAGAACAAAATACATGTATTCTTAAATATTGTCTGTTCAATTAATGATGAGCAGAAGTATCCCTTCATAAGCCTGCAGGCCTATGACAGTGCCCCTTGATAAGCCTGCAGGCTTATGACAGTACCCCTTCATAAGACTGCAGGCCTATGACAGTACCCCTTCATAAGACTGCAGGCCTATGACAGTACCCCTTCATAAGACTGCAGGCCTATGACAGTGCTCCTTCATAAGACTGCAGGTCTATGGCACTGCTTCCTCATAAGACTGCAGGCCTATGACAGTGCTCCTTCGTAAGACTGCAGGCCTATGGCAATGCTCCTTCATAAGACTGCAGGCCTATGACAGTGCCCCTTCATAAGACTTCAGGGCTATGACAGTGCCCTTTCATAAGACTGCAGGCCTATGACAGTGCCCCTTCATAAGACTGCAGGCCTATGACAGTGCTCCTTCATAAGACTGCAGGCCTATGACACTGCCCCTTCATAAGACTGCAGGCCTATGACACTGCCCCTTTATAATTATTATTATAATAAAAAAGAAGCACTAAACCACAAGGGCTATACAGTGCTGCAGGGCAGGAAGGAAGTGAGGGTATCAGGTGGCAAAAGGGAGAGGGATGAGTAGTAGGTTATGGAGAACAGCGGGGCAGTGGATAGCAAAATGGTAGAGGGCAGCATAAGATTGAGGTAGAAAGGGCTGAGGGGAGTGTGAAAGGTATCATCATCAGAGTTTGTGGAGTAAATCAGTCATTGTCAATGAGATTATTATTATTATTATTATAATCAAAGGGGAAGCGCTAAACCCGGCGGATTATACAGCGCCTAGGGGGGGGATGTGGAAGGCATTCAGGCTTAATTCGGGGAACTGGAGCACAGATCCAATTCCCTAAATCAAGAGCCCCTCACCAACATCAAGGAACCTTCCTTGAGGGGAAGTCAATGAGAGAGTCAGGCTTAAAGGAGGGTCCATCAGCAAGAAGGGAAGGTAAAGAAAGAGTAGGAGAGAGGAGATGACGACGGAGGTAAATTCTGCATGCTCGTTGATAGAGAGAGCAGTCTAACAGAATGTGGCTAACCGATACTGGAACCTGACACTTCTCACAGAGAGGAACAGGGCGCCTTTCCATGGGATACCCATGAGTAAGACGAGTGTGGCCAATGCAAAGACGGGAGAGAGTAGTCTCCCAACCTCGACACTGATGACAAGACGACCAGTTACCTATACTCGGTTTAATAGACTGAAGTTTGTTACCAAGCAGATTAGACCAACGTTGTTGCCAATGGGTGTGAAGGTGGGTAGCTATTACAGCAAAATAGTCCAGAAATGGAACACCTCTATATAAATCTGGTAGGTCATGTACTGCTGACCACGCAGCAGTGTCTGCCTGTTCATTGCCCTGTACGTCAAAATGACCAGGGACCCAACAAAACACAATATCTTTATGATTGGTAGAGATGCGGCGTAGCCAAAGTTGGATACGGAGAACTAGGGGGTGAGGTGTATCAAATTTTTGTATAGCCTGTAGAGCACTAAGGGAGTATGAGACAACTACAAATGATGACACAGGCATAGATGAAATACGGATAAGTGCTGCAAGAATGGCATACAATTCAGCAATAAAAATGCTAGCCGAAGATAGTAAATGCCCTCGCATGACGCTGTCTGGAAACACTGCTGCGAATCTGATGCCATCAGAAGGCTTAGAGCCATCTGTGTACACTGTGATGGCATGAGAATGAGAGTGGAAGTGGTCAAGAAAAAGAGAGTGGGAAGCTACCATAGGCAGTTGGGCTTTCAAGAAAGGGAGTGAGAAAGAACAGATTCGAACAACTGGAACTTACCAGGGGGGTAGGGAAAAGTGAGATGCTACATGAACATAGAAAGGTCGTAATTGAAGGGAAGACAAGAGCGAATGTAGACGAAGAGAGAAGGGATGGAGCAAACAGGGACGGCGAACAAATAAAGAATGTCTACTAATATTGGTGACCATTCTATAAATGGAAGGATTGCGGAGATCATGAGAGCATACATAGTAACGAAGGCAATGGGCATCATGGCGATTGGACAAGGATGGAACATTCACTTCTGTATAGAGGCTCTCAACAGGGCAAGAGCGAAAAGCACCAAGGCATAAACGAAATCCTTGGTGATGGATGGGGTTAAGGCTGGAGAGAGTAGCGGGAGAGGCCGCTGAATAGATCTGGTCACCATAATCGAGTTTCGACAAAATGAGGGCTGAATGTAGGTGAAGGAGATTTCGACGATCAGCTCCCCATGAAAGATGAGCAAGGGTTTTAAGAAGGTTCAGCCGGCTGTGACAGGTTGCCTTCAGAGAGGTAATGTGAGGTTTCCAGGATAACGTACGGTCAAAGAAAAGGCCTAGAAACCTGACTGTATCACGTTCAGGGATACGGGAGCCAGAGAGGTGCAAAGGATGATCGGAGATGACAGAGCATCTAGTGAAAGTAATTTGATGAGTTTTGGTACTGGAAAATTTAAACCCATGTGTGGTGGCCCAATTGGAAACAGGGTCAACCACATGCTGGAGAGAAACTGTAATGAGGTGACAGTCAGCACCTGCACAGGCAATGGCAAAGTCATCAACATAGAGTGATGACCAAATATTGGATGGAAGAACAGAGGCCAGATCATTTACAGCAAGGAGAAAAAGTGTTGTGCTCAGAACACATCCCTGGTGGACACCTTCAGCTTGGACAAAGCCCAGGGAGAGCACATTATTAACCTGAACACGGAAATGTCTGTCAGTTAAAAAGTTCTTAAGGAAGGATGGTAGATTGCCTCGGAGGCCTAAGGAGTGGGCTTTGGCCAAAATATTATAACTCCAAGTAGTGGCATATGCCTTCTCAAGGTCAAAAAATATGGTAATAACCGAGTGGTTATTTGCAAAGGCATTATGAACATATGTATCCAAGTGTAGTAAGGGGTCTATGGTAGAACGGCCCTTAGGAAAGCCATATTGACAAGTGGAGAGACTGTTGTGCGTCTCTAAATACCACATTAAACGTCGATTTACCAGACGTTCCATCACTTTGCAAACTGCACTGGTAAGAGCAATGGGACGATAGTGGGAGGCATCATGTCCCGTAGTACCCGGTTTGCGGAAAGGAAGAACAATGGCAGATTTCCACAGCTGGGGAAGAACTCCTTGTGACCAAATAAGATTGAAGAGGTGTAAGAGGACTGCAAGGGCTGACTGATTTAAATGTTGTAACATCCGAATATGAATGTCGTCAGGCCCAGCTGCCGATGATCGGCAAGCTGAGTGTTGCCTCCAGTTCCTGAAGTGTAAAAGGCACATTATACTGTTCTTCTCTGAGAGAAGAAAAGTCCAAGGGTACTAACTCTCTGGCAGACTTTGAGGAAAGAAACGAGGGGCATATATGGAGCCCCCGAGAAATAAGGACCAGATGAGTGCCAGTATCACTGGCAATGTCAAGAGGGTTTGCTGTATCAACACCCATGACCCGTAGAACAGGAGCCGGGTCAGGAGAGTATTTACCACTCAATTTCCTCACTTTTTTCCAGACTGCACTCATAGAGGAAACAGAGGTGATGGTGGAAACATAATCTCGCCAGCAAGTGCATTTAGTGTCTCGGATGACACGGCGAGCGAACGCACGTTTCTGCTTAAAATCAAGAAGTATCTCAGCAGTTCTATTGTACTGGTACCTGCCCCATGCAGCACATTTCAAACGTACTGTACGAGCACAAGCAGGAGACCACCAAGGCACGCACTTCTGAGAATGCCTGCCTGAGGTTTGGGGCATAGAATGAGAAGCTGCGGTTAAAACTGACGTCGAGAAGAGGTGTAGGAGCTCATCAATGGAGGATGAAGAAGGAACCTCACTAAAAGCAGTGAGTTGTGAGTAAAGGTCCCAATTTGCCTGATCAAATTGCCAGTGAGGGCTATGGAGAGGTGGTGAATATGAAGGCGAAGTAAGAATAATTGGAAAATGATCGCTGTTATGTAAGTCCGGTAGAACAGACCAGGCGAAGTCTAGTGCAGTGGAGGAAGAGCAGACCGATAGATCAATGCAAGAAAGAGTATGAGTATGAGGATCAAAATGGGTGGGAGTACCCGTATTTAAAACATGGAGGGGGTGAGGCGAGAAAAGCCTCCAACTGAATGCCACGTGAGTCACAATGAGACCCATCCAGAGGAAATGGTGGGCATTAAAATCGCTAAGTAACAGAAGTGGTGGTAGTAAGGATGAAACAAGAAAGGCAAATTCTGGGATAGATAATGCCCGAGAAGGAGAGAGATACAAAGAACATATTGTAAACCACTTATTCAAATGGATACGGGCTGCAGTGTAATGCAGCGAGGTATGAACAGATAGTGGACGGTACGGAATATTGCATAGAAGAAGGGTACCCTTCCCCCTACCTAGGAACCAGCATGCCTGTGGGAAGAATCCTACAGGCAAAAAAGAGGAAGGGAATAAGGGAGGGACAGGGAGGAGGAGGAGGAGGAAAGGGAAAAGGGAGGGTAGGGAGGATGGGATAGGGAAGGGGGGATTGGGGGGTAATTAGTTTTGGTCTGAGGAAGGAGACCATTAGGTCTAATTCCTCAGACCAAGAGCCTCTTCACCTCGCCAAGGAGCCCCTCTTGAAGAGGTGCCCCTTCATAAGACTGCAGGCCTATGGCAGTTCTCCTTCATAAGTCTGCAGGCCTATGGCAGTGCTCCTTCATTCTTTTCTAATGTTCAAAACGTCTTATGACACACAACAATTACACAGACACTCACTCTCCCAGGTAGAGACAGTTCAGTATGAGAGTTAATATCAACACCTTCATGTCCCTGTAAAAACAGACTACTGCAAGACCATCAAGAACTGTGAAGGCCCAGGAAGCTCTGCTTTGCCGAGATAATTCTCTCTCAACCAGCATGGAGCTGCCTTCTCTTCCTACCCCTATAAATACCTCGACTCTTCTATTATTATACTGTATCTGCTAAAGAGGGTCTCAGCTAGAGGTTGAAATATACACATAAACATTCTACCCCTTTTATGTCCCGTGTTTTTCCCCACCACTGGTTACTCTCATTATATTTTGATGTACTATTATAAATGTAACTGATAAATCGCTTAATAAAAATGTCACTGAATATAGTGACGTATTTCTTACCTGTCTTGTAAGATGTTCTCTCTTTATGATTGCTATCATGTTGGCTTCAC
Organism: Cherax quadricarinatus; assembly: GCF_038502225.1. NCBI lineage: Eukaryota > Metazoa > Arthropoda > Malacostraca > Decapoda > Parastacidae > Cherax > Cherax quadricarinatus. The sequence goes on along the minus strand of NC_091372.1, from coordinate 18,096,485 downwards.
ACCTGCGTCATTATATTGCTTCACACCTGCGTCATTATATTGCTTCACACCTGCGTCATTACTGCTTCATGCCTGCTTTCATGACAGCCTCTCATCTGACTTTATTACAGAATCATGCCTGCCTTTATTATTCCATCATGTATGCCTTCATTACTGTTTTATGCATGCCTTTATTTTTGCTTCACATATGCCATAAACACTTTCACATTTGTATTCATTATTGCTTCACACATGCCTTCATTATTGCATAACACAGTTTGGTAATGTTGTCAGGAAACAGGACAAGAGTTTCCTGACGCGAGTCTTAGTCATATGATGACCTGCAGCTGGAGCTAAACAACTGACCGAAGCTTTCTACTGGCTTACCGATCCACCCCTTTAAAATTTATGGTCATAGTTATAACCAGTCTTCTATTGCCTTACACCTGCTTTCATTATTTCAAACAAGCCATCACTATTGCTTAACACACATCATTATTGCTTACGTCATATCTTCAGTGGTGGTTCAACTTACCAACACAAACAGTAAATGCAGCAATCAAGAGAATGAAATAAAGTATACCTTTTTCTTTAAAATATGTATTACCTATTACCAAACCCCCTTTCTATATACATTTCAAATGCCCCCCCCCCTATTATCATTTACATCTGACACCCCAAACTTACCTACCACACCATTTCACCCACTTCAGTGTTCATGTACCCGACTACAACTACTCAGAACTTCCCACGGTGGCCTTGTGGCTTGATCTCTCACTTCACACACGGAGGGCCCGGGTTCAATTCCCGATGGGGTGAAAACTTTTCGACGTGTTTCCTTACACCTGTTGTCATGTTCACCTAGCAGCAAATAGGTACCTGGGCATTAGTGGACTGGTGTGGGTGACATCCTGGGGGACAAGATTGAGGACCACAATGGAAATAAGACAGACAGTCCTCTTTGATGCACTGACGTTCTTGGGTTATCCTGGGTGGCTAACCCTCCGGGGTTAAAAATCCGAAGAAAATCTTATCTCTTATCTTATCACACACTCAACATCTCCCACAATCTCTCTCTCTCTCTCTCGCTTCTCTCTCTCTCCTCCAGGTGCATAAACACTTAAAATCCACTTTTCTCATCCAACTCTTATTTTAATCCATATAATCCTTGAATGTATGCATTTATATTTCCTCTTCTTCTTCCATAATAGATTCTTCAACATTATTACTACCTCTTCATTAGCTCTAACTCTCTCAAATACACCTTAACTAATCTCATTTATTTCTCCTAAATGAAATTCCCCTACCCCCTTCAGCTTTGTTTCCCTTAGAGCAAGTACATCCAACTTGTCATTCATAACACTGGCAATCATCTCTTATTATCTGTACTACATCCACAATCATTCAAATATCACAGGTTTTCTTATTTTTAGTAATTTATGCAGGAGAAGGGGTAACTAGCCCAGTGCCCCCGGCCTTGTAATCGCGTCTTATGACATGTATGGCTTGTAGAGGATAGATTCTTTTCCACTTTCCCATGGAGATGAAAGAAATAGATAAGAAACCATACCACAGGCGAGATTGAACCCGCGGTCAGAGAGTCTCAAAATTCCAGACCGTCACGTTAGCGACAGTTTGGTTTGTTTGGCATGGTTTGTTTGCAGTCGTGTCATTACGATTTCGTGAGTCATAGATAAGAATAAGAACCAGAAAATAGAAGAAAATTCAGACCGGTGTGTATACATATACGTTGTGGCATGCTAATAGTATTTTACATTTTATTCAGTGTAAATTACAGGGAACAATTGAAGTCCCTTGATTTGTATTCCCTGGAATGCAGGCAAAAGATACATGTTAATACACACTTGGAAAATCATAGAGGGATTAGTACTAAACTTGCACATGAAAATCACTCCCTATGAAAGAAAAAGACTCAGCAGGAAATGCAACATTCCCTCAATGAGAAATAGGAGTCCACAAATACACTAAGAGGCAACACAGTGCATGTCAGGGGCCCAAGACTGTTCAACTGCCTCCCAACGTACGTAAGGGGAATTACGAATAGACCCCTGTCTTCAAGGAGCTGGACAGGCACCTAAAGTTAGTACCTAATAATCCAAGCTGTGGTTCGTACATTGGTTTATGTGTGGCCAGCAGTAACAGCCTGGTTTATCAGACCCTGATCAACCATGAGACCTGGTCTCAGACCTGGCTTCGGGAGCATTGACCCCCGAAATCGTCTCCATGTAAACTCCAGATATGTCACACACCCATAAAGGCATGCCTTCCAACCAGGAAACCAGGTGCTAAGGGTTTAATGATTAGGGGCCCCATTGTTATACCAGTACCTTGGTTCAACCCACCAATCTCAAGGAAGCCTGCCAAAGCTGTGGAGCGATGCGAGATGCTCGTGAAGCAGTTTTGGCAGACTTGCCTTCACTGCTGGTTGCTACAGTTTTCACAGTGTCATGTGCTTACATTTTTGACTTACTGAGCATAGCTGCAAATACTGTACATAGGCTATACAATCACAGTAAATACCAGCTTATTTTGGTGAACGAAATACAATCATTTATTCTCTCTGCTGCCTTTTTGCTCGTTCATAATTGGTTACCATGATATGGCAAGGAGTGCAGGCCAATAGTCAACACTTGTGCTCGTAACATACATGAACATGTATATGCAGTGTGATCTAAGTTTAAGTAAAAGCAGCAGGATGTACCTGTTTTATTGAATGAGGTGACTACTGTGAAAAGCTCTGTTCCACAAGGTACAGTACTTGCTCCCATCCTCTTCCTCATATCTGACAAACTTACACTAAACATTGACAAAACCTACTTCATTCAGTTTGGTAACAGAGCTACAGATGTCCCTCTTAACATAATGATAAACGGATCACCTATCACAAAGCTAACAGAGGGAAAATTCTTAGGAATCCACCTTGATAATAGACTCAAATTTCATACACATATACAACAAATTTCTAAGAAAATTTCCAAGACCGTAGGCATACTATCAAAGATATGGTACTATGTTCCACAGTCAGCCCTCCTGGCCCTATATCACTCTTATTTACCCCTATCTCACCTATGGAATTTGTGCATGGGGCTCAACAACAATTAACCATCTCAGACCACTAATTACCCAACAAAAGGCTGTATTCAGAATGATAACAAATTCCCACTACAGGCAGCACACTCCACCAATATTCAAAACACTAAACTTATTCACCATACAAAACATCCATACTTATTACTGCACCTATTACATACATAGAACACTTAACTCTGATATTAACCCTCCCCTCAAATATCTCCTTGCCAACCTCAACAGAACACATGACCATAACACAAGGCACAGATCACTCTTTGATGTTCCTCGTGTCCATCTCACACTATGTAAAAACTCAGTGCACATAAAAGGCCCTAAAATCTGGAATTCATTACCTGTAAATATAAAAGAAACACTACCTGTTTATAAATTCAAGTCTCTTCTCAAAGATCACTTACTCACCCAAAACCAAATAAATACTGAATAACTGAACCTTATAAATTGTATTTCTTAAATGTTTCTCACAATTATATCACATAAATGTTAAACCTAAGACCCAATCTAACACTGTTATTATTTAAATACACTACCTAACGGAATACTCCATTCTACTGAATGTACAGCAATGTAAGCAACCATATGACCTGTCTTTGTAATACTCATTTGTGCTTTATTGTTATCTGTTTACAATAATGTTTTATCACTGATTACATCATTGCTTAGTTAATCTTACGTTAATTTTAAGCCTGCCCATAATGCTATGCATACAAGTGGCTTTGGCATGCTGCTCTTACCTGTATTTTTTTGTACCTCTGTATGTATGTTCAAATAAATAAATAAATAAATAAATAAATAGAAAGGGATGTAAGCCACAGCATTTTGTCTTCCTTTGCAGATGACACCATGATGGTGGCACTTCTTTTTATTATTTTTGAAAAAAAAAAAAAGAAGGAAAGAGAGGAACAAAAGAGAGGGACAGTTACTAGAAGGCATGGAAGGGCCAAAAGTTCCTCCTTTTATCCAAGAGGACCTCGAGATCGCTAGCAACGCAGATGCAGCGTGGAACCCGTGTCATACGCTACCCTTCACACCAGTAAACCAGCGCTCCGGGATAGCAACCTCACATCCACTGAGCCACCTAAGCAGACAAAAGAGAGGGCAGTTGGACACCCACCACAAAGCATACCTCCTTTGGCTGCCACCTCCCAGAACTGACAGGCAGCCTCCGGAGACACACTCATCACCTGCAGGACACCCTACTGTACCTCTCAGAAATCCAGGAAGAGAGCAGGGCACTTCCAGATGATCCAGATTCCACAGCAAACTACACTACTCTCAAGGGACCCCATGGAATGGGATGAACCCCAGCACTCTTCCCCCTACCTAGAAACCATAATGACAGAGGGGAGGACCCCAAATACTACAAACGGGATGGGAAAAAAGGGAGGGTTGGAAGGGAAAAGGGGGAATGGGGAGAGGGGGATTGGGGGGTAATTAGGTTATGTCTGAGGAAGGAGACCAAAAGGTCTAATTCCTCAGACCAAGAGCCTCTTACCATGCCAAGGAACCCCCCTTGAAGAGGCATAAAATGGAAACCTGTAATTGTTTAACCTAATGGTAGGATTGCTGATGTCTTTTTTTCTGACTCAAACATGCATGATTTCAGGTATGCCTTGCTACTTCTACTTACACCTAGGTCATACTGCATGTGCATGTACAAGCATATATATACATACCCCTCTGGGTTTTTTTCTATTTTTTTTTTCTAGTTCTTGTTTATTTCCTCTTATCTCCATGGGGAAGTGGAACAGAATTTTTCCTCCGTAAGTCATGCATGTCGTAAGAGGTGACTAAATTATTATTATAATCAAGGGGGAAGCGCTAAACCCGGAGGATTATACAGCGCCTGGGGGGGGGGGGGAATGTGGAAGGCATTCAGGCTTAATTCGGGGAACTGGAGCACAGATCCAATTCCCTAAATCAGGAGCCCCTCACCAACATCAAGGAACCTTCCTTGAGGGGTGAGGTGACTAAAATGCCGGGAGGAAGAGGCTAGTAACTCTTTTTCCTGTATACATTACTGAAGTTAAAAAGAGAAACTTTTTTCTTTTTGGGCCAACCTGCTTCGGTGGGATACGGCCAGTAGGTTGAAAGTAGTTCTGATAGTTAAATAGACACTTTTTAGCACTCAATCAACAGAACAGAAAATATACTAGCAAAATATCAAGGAATATGGTCAAACTGAGCAATGGAATTGGGTTAAAAGAGAACTCAAAGTGAACAAAGTACTGCTGCATAAATTGTTCCCAGACTGCCAACTTTGCACTTGTGTAATTCCATGAGTTTTCCATCAAATTTTGCCTTTTTTGAAAAATTACCTCCATAATAATAATAATAATCTAAACCTGCCAGTGCACCTGACCTATAACTTAGTGATACCATCCATCTAGTGACATCATACAGAAACATCTACAATGTTACTGTAGCTAAAAACCAGTAACAAATCAGTCCTTATTGTGATAGAGTGATGTATACAGTTTGTGGTAATACACTAAACCTGTAGTTAGCAGGACTCATGAAATCGTAATGACACGATTGCAAACAAACCATACCACGGGCAGGGATAGAACCCGCGATCTGGAGTTTTGAGACTCTCTGATTGCGGGTTCTATCCCCGCCCATGGTATGGTCTGTAGTTAGCAGCAGTCACAATATACACAACGAACATCAAATATTCCTCCAGTAATCTTCATCTTCAGAAGCCATGGCTTCTCCAACATGCAAGTCATACTTTTTGCATCAAACTGAATACGTATTACTGTTAAACATTTTTTCCGGTAGTCCTTTTCATGAGCTAGTCCAAAATCACCGACTGGATACGTCCAAAATAAGTGATCCACTAATCCAGATTCACCCGGATACGTCCTAGGAATAAGTGAACCAACAACTGGATTCATACAGATTTATTGAAAAAGGTTAAGAGAGTGGTGAAGCAATGTAAAAAGAGAGCAAATGAGAGAGTGGGTGAGATGTTATCAACAAATTTTGTTGAAAATAAGAAAAAGTTTTGGAGTGAGATTAACAAGTTAAGAAAGCCTAGAGAACAAATGGATTTGTCAGTTAAAAATAGGAGAGGAGAGTTATTAAATGGAGAGTTAGAGGTATTGGGAAGATGGAGGGAATATTTTGAGGAATTGTTAAATGTTGATGAAGATAGGGAAGCTGTGATTTCGTGTATAGGACAAGGAGGAATAACATCTTGTAGGAGTGAGGAAGAGCCAGTTGTGAGTGTGGGGGAAGTTCGTGAGGCAGTAGGTAAAATGAAAGGGGGTAAGGCAGCCGGGATTGATGGGATAAAGATAGAAATGTTAAAAGCAGGTGGGGATATAGTTTTGGAGTGGTTGGTGCAATTATTTAATAAATGTATGGAAGAGGGTAAGGTACCTAGGGATTGGCAGAGAGCATGCATAGTTCCTTTGTATAAAGGCAAAGGGGATAAAAGAGAGTGCAAAAATTATAGGGGGATAAGTCTGCTGAGTATACCTGGTAAAGTGTATGGTAGAGTTATTATTGAAAGAATTAAGAGTAAGACGGAGAATAGGATAGCAGATGAACAAGGAGGCTTTAGGAAAGGTAGGGGGTGTGTGGACCAGGTGTTTACAGTGAAACATATAAGTGAACAGTATTTAGATAAGGCTAAAGAGGTCTTTGTGGCATTTATGGATTTGGAAAAGGCGTATGACAGGGTGGATAGGGGGGCAATGTGGCAGATGTTGCAAGTGTATGGTGTAGGAGGTAGGTTACTGAAAGCAGTGAAGAGTTTTTACGAGGATAGTGAGGCTCAAGTTAGAGTATGTAGGAAAGAGGGAAATTATTTCCCAGTAAAAGTAGGCCTTAGACAAGGATGTGTGATGTCACCGTGGTTGTTTAATATATTTATAGATGGGGTTGTAAGAGAAGTAAATGCGAGGGTCTTGGCAAGAGGCGTGGAGTTAAAAGATAAAGAATCACACACAAAGTGGGAGTTGTCACAGCTGCTCTTTGCTGATGACACTGTGCTCTTGGGAGATTCTGAAGAGAAGTTGCAGAGATTGGTGGATGAATTTGGTAGGGTGTGCAAAAGAAGAAAATTAAAGGTGAATACAGGAAAGAGTAAGGTTATGAGGATAACAAAAAGATTAGGTGATGAAAGATTGAATATCAGATTGGAGGGAGAGAGTATGGAGGAGGTGAATGTATTCAGATATTTGGGAGTGGACGTGTCAGCGGATGGGTCTATGAAAGATGAGGTGAATCATAGAATTGATGAGGGAAAAAGAGTGAGTGGTGCACTTAGGAGTCTGTGGAGACAAAGAACTTTGTCCTTGGAGGCAAAGAGGGGAATGTATGAGAGTATAGTTTTACCAACGCTCTTATATGGGTGTGAAGCATGGGTGATGAATGTTGCAGCGAGGAGAAGGCTGGAGGCAGTGGAGATGTCATGTCTGAGGGCAATGTGTGGTGTGAATATAATGCAGAGAATTCGTAGTTTGGAAGTTAGGAGGAGGTGCGGGATTACCAAAACTGTTGTCCAGAGGGCTGAGGAAGGGTTGTTGAGGTGGTTCGGACATGTAGAGAGAATGGAGCGAAACAGAATGACTTCAAGAGTGTATCAGTCTGTAGTGGAAGGAAGGCGGGGTAGGGGTCGGCCTAGGAAAGGTTGGAGAGAGGGGGTAAAGGAGGTTTTGTGTGCGAGGGGCTTGGACTTCCAGCAGGCATGCGTGAGCGTGTTTGATAGGAGTGAATGGAGACAAATGGTTTTTAATACTTGACGTGCTGTTGGAGTGTGAGCAAAGTAACATTTATGAAGGGGTTCAGGGAAACCGGCAGGCCGGACTTGAGTCCTGGAGATGGGAAGTACAGTGCCTGCACTCTGAAGGAGGGGTGTTAATGTTGCAGTTTAAAAACTGTAGTGTAAAGCACCCTTCTGGCAAGACAGTGATGGAGTGAATGATGGTGAAAGTTTTTCTTTTTCGGGCCACCCTGCCTTGGTGGGAATCGGCCAGTGTGATAATAATAATGCTTGCAATCTCTGTGGTCAATGGTCCCATGGTATATGCTGGGATTTTAAACCAGTGACCACACTTGACATTAATGCAGAGAGATGTTTTTGGGTGTGCCCAAACGAGATACACCTGTATGAGGAAATTACATCTATATTAAAAGACAAGAACACTAATTAAAGATCATTCTTGAAAGACATATCAGCACGGAATAACAACTGGAAAAATAAAATGGGTGGTTTGGATGGGGCTGTCTTGGACGACAGTGCTCCTGATGGTGCTAGTGTTGTCCCAGAGGACAGTGAACCAAAAGGAGACATTAGCCCTGGTGATGAAACAAGTAAAGATAATGCTATTCAGTTCACGGAGGTACAAAATAGAGATACTGCTGGAGATGGAACAAAAGGGGGTGATGCCTCAGGGAGTGTCGACACATCACCAGCAAAACCTGGAAGAAGCACTGATGTCCATACAGGGGCGATAGATAGGGAGGAAACAGAAAAAAATGCATCAGCAGTGAACACAGCTACAATGAATCTTAGCAAACGGTATCTGCAGGCACGGTATATCTGGTAAAACAGGTGGGATACGCACCTTTGACCATCCCAAAAAATGCCACACCCACATGGCAACAGGAGAGTGCAACTACCCTTCTTGCAATTTATTTCACCCAGAAATGTGTCACTCATCAATCCATGAAAGACAATGCTACAATTATACTGCCTGGCACATCATCTAAGGGGGACAAGAAGACACAGACCAGCCAGTCTATGGGAAACAAATGAGCCACAACCCCTCCAGGAACAGAGCTTTTTTTAGGGCCAAAAGGAAAAAAAAAAACTGGCAAGAAATGACAACAATCCTACACCAACTGAAAACACTTCTGGAGCAGAGGCACAGACATTGGCCTCCACTCAAGAACAACTGATATTAGAGCCAGCAAATAAAACCCCCCTAAATTCCACCAATATAACACCATTTGTCTTTGCAAACATAGAGTCTTAAAGCCGTCAAAAACAACAAAATTCCTTACATCAAGGGACTGCTCACGGAGTCAAGTGCAATGTTTCCAGCATTCACAGAGACCCACATAAAGGATCATTATGACAACAAAATATGGATCCCAGGTTATAGCCTATTCTGATGTGACAGACTAAACAGGCAACAAGGGGGGGTGGGATGGCCTGAACACCACAGAGTCACTCATTTACTCAGAAATACTAAACACCTCAAATGATGTAGTTGAAGTTTGGGCAGTAAACACTGAAAACCAAAATCTTGTCATTGTGGTGGTATACAAGCCTCCAGATGCAACTTCCCAGCAATTCCAGGAGCAGCTGTTGAAAATTGACCACTGTCTGGCATATCTCCCAACTCCTGCCCCAAATATCTTACTACTAGGAGATTTCAACCTGAGACACCTAAAATGGAGGAGTATAGCAAACAATGTTTTAGCAGAGATCACCCCAGGAGGCAGCTCAGACGAAAATTTACACACACATGAACTATTAAATTTCTGCACCAAATTCACCTTAAACCAGCAAATACTAGAGCCTACAAGACTTGACCTCGTCTTCACTAACAATGACCATCTGATATGTAATATAACCGTATCGAAGACAATACATTCAGATCACAACCTAATAAAGGTACAGGCATATAGGCAGAGGGCTCCTGACCAGCAAAATGTGATCAGTCATGAAGGTCTCTTCAGAAAATTTAATTTCAATAACAAAAACATAAATGGGATTAAGTCAACCATGCCCTAAATGAAACAAACAGGGAAGATATCCTAAACAACACGGATCTGAACATTTGCCTAGAAAAAATGAACTCTTTGATTCTTGAGATCTGCTCAAGACACATTCCATTAAGAAAAAGAAAGAGAAGATGTAAACTAGAGAGAGACGTTCCCTATACAGACGAAGGCGAAGAATTACAGAGCTGTTGAGGGGGGGCATTATATTTGAAATACATAGGGATGCACTAGTCAATGAAATTACAAATATCAAACTTAAGCTGATGGAATCTTACAGGAGATAAGAATCTCAGGAAGAACTAAAAGCCATAAAGGAAATTGAAAAAATCCCAAAATACTTCTTCTCTTATACCAAATCCAAGAAAAAAACATCCAGTATTGGGCCCCTGCTTAGGTGGGATGGGACATACACAGATGACAGCCAAAAAATGAGTGAAATACTAAAGTCCCAATATGACTCAATGTTCAGCGAGCCGCTGCCCAGACCAAAATTTGGTCATCTCAAAAATCTCAGATATTATCCTAACTCCACAAGACTTTGAAAAGGCAATAAATAACATGCCCATGCACTCTGCCCCAGGCCCAGACTCATGGAACTCGTGTTCATCAAGAATTGCAAGAAGTCCCTATCATGTGCCTTCAGCATTCTATGGAGAGGGAGCATGGACACAGAGGTCATCTCACACACAAAAAACAACAGACATAGCCCCACTCCACAAAGGTGGCAGTAAAGGAATTGCAAAGAACTACAGACCAATAGCACTAACATCCCGTACCATAAAAATCTTTGAGGGGGTTCTAAGAAGCAAGATTGCCAACCACCTAGATACCCATCAGTTACACAACCCAGGGCAACACGGGTTTAGAGCAGGTCGTTCCTGCTTGTCCCAGCTGCTGGACCACTATGACAAGGTCCTGGATGCTGCTGAGGATAAACAAAATACAGATGTAGTATACACAGACTTTGCAAAAGCTTTCGACATGTGTGACCACAGTGTAATAACGCACAAAATGCGTGATAAAGGAATAACAGGAAAAGTTGGTAGATGGATCTATAACTTCCTGAAAAATAGAACACAAAAAGTAATAGTAAACAGAGTAAAGTCCCAGACAGCCATGGTGAAAAGCTCTGTTCCACAAGGCACAGTACTCGCTCCCATTCTATTCATCCTCATTTCTGACATAGAGATGTAAGCCATTGCTTCATGTCTTCCTTTGCGGATGACACCTGGATTGCCATGGCAGTGACCTCCACTAGGAGACACTGCAAGATTCCAAGCGGACATCAACCAAATATTCAAATGAGCCACTCAAAATAACACGAAGTTCAACGAGGAGAAATTTCAACTACTCAGATATGGAAAACTTGAGGAAATTAAAAATGTAACAGGGTATACGACAAATTCTAACCATACAAAAGAGCAAAAAAGAAATGTGAAAGACCTGGGAGTGATAATATCAGAATATTTCACCTTCAAAGACCACAACAATGTATCTACCTCATTGGCTAGGAAAATGATAGGATGGATAATGAGAACCTTCAAAACTAGGGATGCCAAGCCCATGATGACACTCTTCAAACTGAGTGTTCATTCTATGCTGGAATACTGCTGTACGCTAACAGCCCCCTTCAAGGCTGGTGACATTGCAGACCTGGAGAGCGTACAAAGAACTTTCACAGCACACAAGTATGATAAGGCACCTAAATTACTGGGAATGGTTAAGGTCCTTGATCTGTATTCTCTGGAATGCAGGCGAGAGAGATACATAATATACACTTGGAAGGTCCTGGAGGGATTGGTACCAAACCTGCACACGAAAATCACTCCCTATGAAAGCAAAAAACTTGACAGGAGATGCAACATTCCCCCAATGAAAAGCAGGGGAACCACGAGTACATTGAGAGACTGTGAGGGAAAAGTAGGCGTAAGTGGGGTTAAGGTTGTTCAGGCAACCAGGAACCATTAGCGAGTTACGTCGCGCACCCCCCCCCCCTGGCGGGCTGGGGCGAAACTAGTTCTTGGTGTCTGATTTGTTCAAATTTCTACTCCTGGTAATATTGACCTTACCTGGTGTGGGTTGAAGTTTGGAGAGTCACTTCACCTCCACTCTTCTCCTAATCAGGTAGGGTGATCTACCAGGAGTATTACTGTTTGTTCCTTTCTTTTGTTTGCTGGTTACCAGTAATGATTTTGGCATTTATCATTCTTTTCCATTCTTAAATGTTATATTATCATGACCATGGGTAACCAGTTTATTTTTTCTTATTACCAGCTCTGTTTCTGGCGTGGTCATCCAGGATAGATGCCAGATAAAGGAGCAAGACATTTGTTAATGAGACTTAACATTATTGGACTACTACTGGCCCTTACTTGTTCTACTTGTGGTGCTCCATCCAAGTGGTAGGAAATTCCAAAACATCGGACTATCACCATCCGCCCTGGATAACCTACATCAATAATATCAGAAGATCTATCCAGGGCCTTACCTACTCCTGCCCAACTACAAGAACCGAAGGCCATTTTTTTTATTATATTTAAATTTTAAGTAAAATCCTCAAAAATCATTATTCTTATTTTTCCTAGTCGTTTCTTTATTTATTTATTTTTCCATTAGTTTCTTTTGTTCAGATGGAAGGCGTTTCACTGACAGAGACAACACAGTAAGTGTCCGGGGCCCAAGACTGCTCAACTGCCTCCCAGCCTACATAAGGGGGATTACCAACAGACCCCTGTTTGTCTTTAAGAAGGCACTGGACAGGCACCTAAAGCCAGTACCTGACCAACCGGGCTGTGGTTCGTACGTCAGCTTACATGCAGCCAGCAGTAACAGCCTGGTTGATTAGACCCTGATCCACCATGAGGCCTGGTCTCAGACCAAGCCACGAGAGCATTGACCCCTGAAACCCTCTCTAGGTAAACTCCAGACTGCCAACTTTGCACTTGCATAATTCAATGAGTTTTCCATCAAATTTTGCATTTTTGAGTAATTATCTCCTTAAAAAAAGTTCTCTACTTGTGAAGATTTTTTTAAATCGTGACACTGTTGGCACTTTTAACTTGGGGAATCATGACAATGAAAGGGTTAAATAAAATTCTGACAAGCATCACATTTGCTTTAATGACTGTTACTGGTTAGAACAATTATATTTTAATATTTATCTTCACCATCACACAGATACATAAAGTCAGTGCCCGATCATCTGAGCTGTGGTTCATACACTAGATTGTGTGCAGTCAGCAGTAACAACCTGGTTGATTAGGCCCTGATCCACTGGGAAGCCTGATCAAGACTAGGCAGTGGGGGTACTGATCCTCAGAATGACCTCCAGGTAGTCACCGAGTATAGGAATACCGGGAGAAGACTAATTCTGGAAGACTACCAGTTTAAATATTTCCTGAGTACTTATAACATTCATAAAATATTCATGGTGATTTATGAAATAAAATCTAAACTCACATGCTATGACTAGAATTCAGTAGTTTGCAAGGTCTAGAATTAGTCTGCCTAAAAGGCTCATAATAAAAGGGCTTTTTTTTTTCAAATATACAAGATAACATATTTTCATAACTGGAACTACACTGCAAATTCATCATTAGTAACTTCCATGTACACATATTCTGGTGAAATAATTATAATTTTTAAATAATGTTCAACAAATAGTATAAGACCACTGATAGAAGTCAAAGAGAAAATTGGGCAAGTTTTGTCAACCAGACTGTGACATCAGGCTATGAGCAGCAATAGTCTGGCTGATCAGGCAGTCACTAGAATGGCATTCATAAAGAGTCATAGGAATGTTTATATGTACTACTACTATTGCCAATATATACATACTACTACTGTCATGACAATTATTTTACCAATGCTGCTACTACTATCACAATATTTGTTACCACAGCTATTAATTCTGCTGGTGTTTTTTTTTTGCTAGTCTTATTAGAAGTGAAGCCTTTGTATGAAAAATAAATAAGTTTTGTTCTGATAATGGAAAAAGTATTCAATACACTGATTATGTGGTTTCTTTGTTGTATAATTGTCTTATATCATAAGTTTGCATAATTTACCTAAAGTTTGTTTTATAGACGGTGTAAAGAGGTATACAGTGGTACCTCGAGTTTCGTACAACTCCCAACTCGAACAATTGTGTAAGTGTATTATTGTAAGTTTGTTTTTGGGAGTCTGAAACTTACTAATCTAATTTACATTATTCCTTACGGGAAAAAATTCGTTCGGTAACGGCACTCAAACAGCCTTCTGGAACGAATTATGGCTGAAACTCGGGGTACCACCGTAGTTACTCACTTCTATGCGCTCTCATATGTTTTACTGCAGATGCTTTTCGTGAAAAGTTTCTTTGACACACTGAACACTGGTATGGTTTCTCTCCTGTATGAGCTCTCATGTGTTGTATCAGAGATGAATTACTTGATAAGTCTCTCTGACAAACTAAACACCTGTAAGGTCTCTCTCCAGTATGAACTCTCATGTGTTCTATCAGAGTTATTTTTCTTGAAAAATCTTTCGAGCACTCTGAACACTGATACGGTTTCTCTCCCGTATGAGCTCTCATGTGTTGTATTAAAGACGATTTACTTGAGAAGTTTTTTAAACATACTGAACACTTGTATGGCTTTACTCCTGTATGAACTTTCATATGTTTAACTAAATTAGATTTTTGAGAAAAGTGTCTTGTACATTCTGGGCACTTGTGTGGCCTTTCTCCTGTATGGACGCTCATATGTCTTGTTAGTGCTGAATTTTCTTTAAAGTCTTTTAAGCACTCTGGGCATTCAAAGGGGTTTTTTTCTGCATGAACTCTCATATGCTGTGATAAAGTTCTTTTTTTGGCAAAGCTCTGAAGACACACTGAACACTGAAATGGTTTCTCTCCTGTATGAGTTGTTTTGTGTTGTAACAATGAGGATTTTCTTGAAAAATCTTTTAAACATTCTGAGCACTGAAATGGTTTTTCTCCAGTATGTGTTCTCGTATGTTGTATTAAATATGATGTCCTAGAGAAAACCTTTAGGCATAGTGAACACTTATAGGGTTTCTCTCCTGTGTGAACTCTCTTATGTTTTACCATATCTGAGCTATCTTTAAAGTATTTTAGACATATTGAACACTGATAGGGTTTTTCTCCTGTGTGAACTCTTCTATGTTTTACAAGATTAGCTTTATGAGCAAATTCCCTAAGACACTCTGAACACTGGTAAGGTTTCTCTCCTGTATGAACTCTCATGTGTTTAATCAGAATTGAAGTTTGTGAAAAGCTTCTTAAACACTCTGAGCACTGATATGGTTTCTCTCCTGTATGAATTCTTTTATGATTTACTAAATATGATTTTTGATTAAATTCTTTATGACACACTGAACACTGATAAAGCTTCTTTCCTGTATGAACTCTGGTATGACATATCAAAGCTGATCTTACTTTGAAACATTTCTGACACACTGAGCATGTGTACGGCTGCTCTTCAGCACGAGCCTGCATGTCTTACAAAGGTAAATTTTGTAAATTGTCTACTCGATGAATTTCAACGTGATTTCACCAGAATATTCAAACCTTTGAATCACTTATAATTATAACCTGAATGAACATTCCTCTACAGTTCATGGGAAAATTCTTCATTCTTAATTTTTTATGAGATATATTAGAACATCCTCTTCTGAAAAAGTGACCTTAATACAGACATTACTTTCCCCAAAGAGATTTAAAATGTAAAATATAATAAAAAGGAACTCTTTTTTTAAGGCTATAGTTCAGTAAAAACTAAGACAATTATCTGAGTGCTCACAATTATTACCTATATGGATTTACATTATTTTCAAATCACAAATTCTGAAGTAGGTTTCAGGTCTACTTACCGTCTAAATGTTTAAAAAAAATTTTTAAAAACGATACACACCCAATAATGAAATTTTTGTCTATATATGTATACTACATATACAAAGAATATTAAATTATTATATTGTACTGTATACAGAAGATGTCATGTGAAATGAGCACACACAATTCATGCAAAATAAAATTATAAATGATAATGAATTTTGTTTAATGTCCAAAGTACAATATTTTCAATTTACCTTTATTGAAGGTTATATGCTTATATTAAACTTTTATGATGCCAAAAAAATAGATGTAATAAATAAATCTCAACAATATACTTTTTCAAAGATACTGTTTTAATATAGATAATAACTTTATACAATATGAACTGAGTATCAATTTAAAATTAGTGTTAGAAGACAGTTCAAGATTCTAAAGACAGCCTGCTAGCGGTTAATATAAAAACAAGTGTCCTGAAAATTGGTGCTTGGCCGAAAACACATTCAGGTTTTTCCAAAATGAACCATAATTGAATATTTAAAACTGACATTACACACACACACACACACACACACCACACACACACACCACACACACACACACACACACACACACACACACACACACACACACACACACACACACACTGCCATTCTCATCATACAATTATCAAATAAATTATTTGCCAAATGTGTATACGAAATTCACATTTCCTTTTGATATCAGGATACAATGCTTCAACTGATGAGTTGATTATCTGCAAGAGTAAATAATGATCAATTAGCACATACTCGAAAAAAAAATAATATAAGTTAAACTTATGCTGAAAAGCCAATCTAATTTTCAGGTGCACAAGACAGTTGATTCTTCAATACAGTAGGACCCCACTTATATGGCAGGTTAGGTTCCAGGCTACTGCTGAAATGCAGACATCACCAGAAAGCAGAATGCCATTTTTTCCACTTTTAAATGCATATAAATGCCAGATGACAAGTTTACACTAAGGTATATTATGTTAGCAATAGAACTAGGCATTAAAAACAATGAAAGTAAAATACAAACACAGTACACCCATTACTTACTTTAAAATATTTGTAGTCTTAATGTAGGGTGAGAGGCGAGTTTAATTTGTAGGAAGTCAGGTTTGGGAGGTACGGTAGCCAGCCAGGTCAGCCCTCCCCACCCACACATAATATAATACATTTAATTAAAGCTCCCAGAGCAATACAATACATATACAGTATAGTGGACCTTCGGTTATCGGCTGTAATCCGTTCCAGAAGGTTGGCTGATAACTGAAATGGCCGAAAACCAAATTAATATTTCCCATAAGAATTAATGAAAATACAATTAATCTGTTCCAGACAAAAATATTCACAAAAAAATATTTTTTTTTAACAATTATTTAAGTTTTACATACCTTTACTGAAGGGTAACGCTGGCTTCTGGAAGATAGGGAAGAGGAAAGAGGGAGGAGTTAGTGTTTGGAAGGGGAATCCCCCTCCATGAAGACTTTAGGTAGCAAAGCCTTCTCTGGGGTTACTTCCCTTCTTTGTCTTTTAATGCTACCAGGACCAGCTTGAGAGTCACTGGACCCCTGCCTCACAACAAATCTGTCCATAGAGGTCTGTTTCTGGCATCTCTCTAAGATTTCCCTGAAGTGGGACAGGGTTTTGTCACTGAACATGTTGCAGATATGGTTTGTTTCAGCTTGGTCAGGGTGGTGTTTTTCTACAAAAGCTTGCACCCTAGTCCACAATGCACACACCTCTTTAATCTGTCATTAACTGCTACAGTACATTCATTACTAACCTTAAAATATTTGTAGTCTTAATGTAGGGCAAGAGGTGAGTAGTATTTATTTGTAGGAAGTCAGTGTAGTTAGCAGTAGATGTAGGTACAGTACACATATGTAGCCCCCCCCCAGGCTACACTACACAGCTATATTACACTACACAGCCATATTATTACCATGTTCACTGAGTTTAATCGTTTCTAACAACTACCTTTAGATGCCATCATAAACAAAGGAAGAAGTAATGAATAATTCATGCCA
This sequence comes from Cherax quadricarinatus, assembly GCF_038502225.1. Lineage (NCBI taxonomy): Eukaryota > Metazoa > Arthropoda > Malacostraca > Decapoda > Parastacidae > Cherax > Cherax quadricarinatus. The sequence continues at coordinate 18,078,765 of NC_091372.1, read as the reverse complement.
AGAATTGTAAACAAATGCATATGAAGGGCGGTTACTGCACCAGTCGCCAGACTCACAGTTTTCTCTAACGCTGCATCAGAAAAAACGTAATGTTTACTCTCCATCCCACTCTCCACTCGATAACATATAAACAATGCATGTATATAAGCTATGTTTATATGCTACATGATATGTAACATGTTTCTTATATAATTTTGAAGAAAATATCATAGATGGATTAATGAAAATGTCAATATTAACGTAAAATAAGACGTTTAATGTGGCAAAGAGTGATTATTAAATATACATCATATATAATAAACATTGCATTTTATATGCTATGTAACATGCTTCTTACATAATTTTGAAGAAGATATAATAGATGAATTAATGAAAATGTCTATATTAACGTAAAATATGATTTTTAATGTACCAGTGATTATTATTAAATATACATCGCATATAAACATTGCATGTTTTCATATAATATTTAACATGTTTCTTTG
>NC_091372.1:17911079-18078180 GCF_038502225.1 Cherax quadricarinatus | reverse complement strand
TATAGAGGCAGGTGCCAGAAGTCGCCAGAAACTTACCACAGGTCAGCTGTTTTAATAATCTTCCTGGCTTGCTAGTGTACTCGCATATAATCTAGTGATACCAGTGAATAGCAGAATACAGTGTTGTAGTAGCAACTAACCAGTATTATAATGGTACTTAGTGGAGTGGAGTGACTTTCATTAGTCTCTTTTTCTTGAATTACCAGACGTTACTGTGAATTTCATATAACCTGTAGTTACCAGCGGTCGCAATATACACAACGAGAAGCAATTATTACTACAGAAAAAGCGTCCTTCCTCCAAAATTTGCACCAGTCAACTATAGTGATAATATAGCATTTATTGTGGTGGAGACAGAAAAAAAAAAAATAGAAAAGCTAGATACAGCGATTGATAAACAAGGGTGGAGGTCGACCGTTCGTCATTGTAGGAGTGCCAGCAGTCACCGATTTCTTCAACACGCAAGTTATACTTTTGTATCAGTCAAATCACATATTACTCGGGTAGATAATTTCCAGTAGAGCCTTCATGTGCTAGCTCAAATCACCGACCAGTATGTTTAAATAACTAACCCACTGATCAGATCAGATCGACTGGTCCGAACCCTTGACTGGTCCAAACCCTTGATTGGTCCGAACCTGGGACTGGTTTCAAACGGTTTCGTTGGACAATAAAGCAGACTGTAAACGGATGGGGTTGTAGGCGCCCTTATAAACACAAACATTAAAAATCAGGAACGTGACGGTAAGCTGTCCGATATACAAAAACAGTTAGAAACAGAAATACAAATAGCTAGAGCTTCATTTAAGGAGGTTATTAATAGAATATTCAAGAGGTTGCTAGTAGAATTGCAGTAAATCAACCATTCAAATCATTATTGGACATGCAACTATGACCACCCTAGAAAATGCCATGCCCATATGACAACAGGAAAATGCAAACTCCCTTCCTGTAAGCTTTTTCACCCTGAAATGTGTACCTCTTCAGTACAGGAAAGACTGTGCTATAACTTAAATTGCCAGGCATACCATCTAAAGGGGACAAAAAGATACAAAACATCCAGGCCATGGGAAAACCTGGGTAGGCACAGCCACTCAAGAGGGAGAGGTTTTTTAGTGCCAGGAAGGAAAAAAAACTGGCAGGAAATGGCAAGTGTGACCATGGCGTAATAGCACACAAAATGCGCGCTAAAGGAATAACAGGAAAAGTCGGTCGATGGATCTATAATTTCCTCACTAACAGAACACAGAGAGTAGTCGTCAACAGAGTAAAGTCCGAGGCAGCTACGGTGAAAAGCTCTGTTCCACAAGGCACAGTACTAGCTCCCATCTTGTTCCTCATCCTCATATCCGACATAGACAAGGATGTCAGCCACAGCACCGTGTCTTCCTTTGCAGATGACACCCGAATCTGCATGACAGTGTCTTCCATTGCAGACACTGCAAGGCTCCAGGCAGACATCAACCAAATCTTTCAGTGGGCTGCAGAAAACAATATGAAGTTCAACGATGAGAAATTTCAATTACTCAGATATGGTAAACATGAGGAAATTAAATCTTCATCAGAGTACAAAACAAATTCTGGCCACGAAATAGAGCGAAACACCAACGTCAAAGACCTGGGAGTGATTATCTCGGAGGATCTCACCTTCAAGGACCATAACATTGTATCAATCGCATCTGCTAGAAAAATGACAGGATGGATAATGAGAACCTTCAGAACTAGGGAGGCCAAGCCCATGATGACACTCTTCAGGTCACTTGTTCTATCTAGGCTGGAATATTGCTGCACTCTAACAGCACCTTTCAAGGCAGGTGGAATTGCCGACATAGAAAATGTACAGACAACTTTCACGGCGCGCATAATGGAGATAAAACACCTCAATTACTGGGAGCGCTTGAGGTTTCTAAACCTGTATTCCCTGGAACGCAGGAGGGAGAGATACATGATTATATACACCTGGAAAATCCTAGAGGGACTAGTACCGAACTTGCACACGAAAATCACTCACTACGAAAGCAAAAGACTTGGCAGACGATGCACCATCCCCCCAATGAAAAGCAGGGGTGTCACTAGCACGTTAAGAGACCATACAATAAGTGTCAGGGGCCCGAGACTGTTCAACTGCCTCCCAGCACACATAAGGGGGATTACCAACAGACCCCTGGCAGTCTTCAAGCTGGCACTGGACAAGCACCTAAAGTCAGTTCCTGATCAGCCGGGCTGTGGCTCGTACGTTGGTTTGCGTGCAGCCAGCAGCAACAGCCTGGTTGATCAGGCGCTGATCCACCAGGAGGCCTGGTCACAGACCGGGCCGCGGGGGCGTTGACCCCCGAAACTCTCTCCAGGTAAACTCCAGGTAATCGTACACCAAATCCAGTCATTCCTGGAGTGGAAAAGAATAACAGAGCGGCTAAAAGAGGTCAATATATCTGAAATGCGCAGGGAGACACTGGTCAGAGAAATAGCAAGCATCGAACTTAAGCTAAAAGAATCCTTTAGGAGTCAGGAATCGCGGGAAGAACTAAAAGCCATAAATGAAATCGAAAGAAACCCAAAGTATTTCTTCTCCTATGCCAAATCAAAATCGAGAACAACGTCCAGTATTGGGCCCCTACTTAAACAAGATGGGTCCTACACAGATGACAGCAAGGAAATGAGTGAGCTACTCAAGTCCCAATATGACTCAGTTTTTAGCAAGCCGCTAACCAGACTGAGAGTCGAAGATCAAAATGAATTTTTTATGAGAGAGCCACAAAATTTGATTAACACAAGCCTATCCGATGTTATCCTGACTCCATATGACTTCGAACAGGCGATAAATGACATGCCCATGCACTCTGCCCCAGGGCCAGACTCGTGGAACTCTGTGTTCATCAAGAACTGCAAGAAGCCCCTATCACGAGCCTTTTCCATCCTATGGAGAGGGAGCGTGGACACGGGGGTCGTCCCTCAGTTACTAAAAACAACAGACATAGCCCCACTCCACAAAGGGGGCAGTAAAGCAACAGCAAAGAACTACAGACCAATAGCACTAACATCCCATATCATAAAAATCTTTGAAAGGGTCCTAAGAAGCAAGATCACCACGCATCTAGAAACCCATCAGTTACACAACCCAGGGCAACATGGGTTTAGAACAGGTCGCTCCTGTCTGTCTCAACTACTGGATCACTACGACAAGGTCCTAAATGCACTAGAAGACAACAAGAATGCAGATGTAATATATACAGACTTTGCAAAAGCCTTCGACAAGTGTGACCATGGCGTAATAGCGCACAAAATGCGCGCTAAAGGAATAACAGGAAAAGTCGGTCGATGGATCTATAATTTCCTCACTAACAGAACACAGAGAGTAGTCGTCAACAGAGTAAAGTCCGAGGCAGCTACGGTGAAAAGCTCTGTTCCACTAGGCACAGTACTAGCTCCCATCTTGTTCCTCATCCTCATATCCGACATAGACAAGGATGTCAGCCACAGCACCGTGTCTTCCTCTGCAGATGACACCCGAATCTGCATGACAGTGTCTTCCATTGCAGACACTGCAAGGCTCCAGGCGGACATCAACCAAATCTTTCAGTGGGCTGCAGAAAACAATATGAAGTTCAACGATGAGAAATTTCAATTACTCAGATATGGTAAACATGAGGAAATTAAATCTTCATCAGAGTACAAAACAAATTCTGGCCACAAAATAGAGCGAAACACCAACGTCAAAGACCTGGGAGTGATTATGTCGGAGGATCTCACCTTCAAGGACCATAACATTGTATCAATCGCATCTGCTAGAAAAATGACAGTGTGGATAATGAGAACCTTCAAAACTAGGGAGGCCAAGCCCATGATGACACTCTTCAGGTCACTTGTTCTATCTAGGCTGGAATATTGCTGCACTCTAACAGCACCTTTCAAGGCAGGTGAAATTGCCGACCTAGAAAATGTACAGAGAACTTTCACGGCGCGCATAACGGAGATAAAACACCTCAATTATTGGGAGCGCTTGAGGTTCCTAAACCTGTATTCCCTGGAATGCAGGAGGGAGAGATACATGATTATATACACCTGGAAAATCCTAGAGGGACTAGTACCGAACTTGCACACGAAAATCACTCACTACGAAAGCAAAAGACTTGGCAGACGATGCACCATCCCCCCAATGAAAAGCAGGGGTGTCACTAGCACGTTAAGAGACCATACAATAAGTGTCAGGGGCCCGAGACTGTTCAACTGCCTCCCAGCACACATAAGGGGGATTACCAACAGACCCCTGGCAGTCTTCAAGCTGGCACTGGACAAGCACCTAAAGTCAGTTCCGGATCAGCCGGGCTGTGGCTCGTACGTTGGTTTGCGTGCAGCCAGCAGCAACAGCCTGGTTGATCAGGCTCTGATCCACCAGGAGGCCTGGTCACAGACCGGGCCGCGGGGGCGTTGACCTCCGGAACTCTCTCCAGGTAAACTCCAGGTAAACAGTCGATGGCGTCCACTCCAAACCAACAGATACAGATACTAATGCCGGAAAAAAATCCCCCCCCAGTACCAACAATACCACCAGTCCGATAACATTCTTCTTTGCAAATATACAGGGTCTAAAGCCAGCGACAAACAACAAAATACCTTTCATCCGTGGACTGCTTGCAGAGGCAAAGGCAATGTTCGCGGCTTTCACTGAGACCCACATAAAGGATCACTTGGACAACGAAATATGGATCCCAGGTTACAACCTATACAGATGTGACAGAGTGAACAGGCAAAAGGGGGGGGGGTTGGCCTGTACATTGCAGAGTCACTTGTTTGCACAGAACTGCTTAATGCCTCAAATGATGTAGTGGAAGTTTTAGCAGTAAAGGTCGAGAACCAAAACCTAGTCATTGTGGTAGTCTACAAACCTCCGGATGCAACATCCCAGCAATTCCAGGAACAGCTGTTAAAAATTGACCACTGTCTGAAAAATCTTCCAGCTCCTGCACCCAACATCTTGCTCCTGGGGGATTTCAACTTAAGGCACCTAAAATGGAGGAATATAGCAAATAATACTGTTGCAGTAATAACACCAGGAGGCAGCTCTGATGAAAACTCACACTCACACGAGCTTTTAAATCTCTGCACAAAATTCAATTTAAACCAGCAAATAATAGAGCCTACTAGACTGGAGAATACACTAGACCTCATCTTCACTAACAATGATGATCTGATAAGAAATGTCACCATATCAAAAACAATATACTCAGATCACAACATAATTGAGGTTCAGACATGTATGCGTGGAGCCCCAGACCGACAAAATGAGACTAGTCACGAGGGAGCATTCACCAAATTCAACTTCAATAACAAAAACATAAAGTGGGACCAAGTAAACCAAGTCCTAACCGATATAAGCTGGGAAGATACACTAAACAACACAGACCCCAACTTATGCCTAGAACAGATTAACTCGGTGGCACTCGATGTATGCACAAGGCTTATTCCTCTAAGAAAAAGGAGGAGTAGATGTAAAATAGAAAGAGACAGGCGCTCCCTTTACAGGCGACGGAAAAGAATAACAGAGCGGCTAAAAGAGGTCAATATATCTGAAATGCGTAGGGAGACACTGGTCAGAGAAATAGCAAGCATCGAACTTAAGCTAAAAGAATCCTTTAGGAGTCAGGAATCGCGGGAAGAACTAAAAGCTATAAATGAAATCGAAAGAAACCCAAAGTATTTCTTCTCCTATGCCAAATCAAAATCGAGAACAACGTCCAGTATTGGGCCCCTACTTAAACAAGATGGGTCCTACACAGATGACAGCAAGGAAATGAGTGAGCTACTCAAGTCCCAATATGACTCAGTTTTTAGCAAGCCGCTAACCAGACTGAGAGTCGAAGATCAAAATGAATTTTTTATGAGAGAGCCACAAAATTTGATTAACACAAGCCTATCCGATGTTATCCTGACGCCAAATGACTTCGAACAGGCGATAAATGACGTGCCCATGCACTCTGCCCCAGGGCCAGACTCATGGAACTCTGTGTTCATCAAGAACTGCAAGAAGCCCCTATCACGAGCCTTTTCCATCCTATGGAGAGGGAGTATGGACACGGGGGTCGTCCTACAGTTACTAAAAACAACAGACATAGCCCCACTCCACAAAGGGGGCAGTAAAGCAACAGCAAAGAACTACAGACCGATAACACTAACATCCCATATCATAAAAATCTTTGAAAGGGTCCTAAGAAGCAAGATCACCACCCATCTAGAAACCCATCAGTTACACAACCCAGGGCAACATGGGTTTAGAACAGGTCGCTCCTGTCTGTCTCAACTATTGGATCACTACGACAAGGTCCTAAATGCACTAGAAGACAAAAAGAATGCAGATGTAATATATACAGACTTTGCAAAAGCCTTCGACAAGTGTGATCATGGCGTAATAGCGCACAAAATGCGTGCTAAAGGAATAACAGGAAAAGTCGGTCGATGGATCTATAATTTCCTCACTAACAGAACACAGAGAGTAGTCGTCAACAGAGTAAAGTCCGAGGCAGCTACGGTGAAAAGCTCTGTTCCACAAGGCACAGTACTAGCTCCCATCTTGTTCCTCATCCTCATATCCGACATAGACAAGGATGTCAGCCACAGCACCGTGTCTTCCTTTGCAGATGACACCCGAATCTGCATGACAGTGTCTTCCATTGCAGACACTGCAAGGCTCCAGGCGGACATCAACCAAATCTTTCAGTGGGCTGCGGAAAACAATATGAAGTTCAACGATGAGAAATTTCAATTACTCAGATATGGTAAACATGAGGAAATTAAATCTTCATCAGAGTACAAAACAAATTCTGGCCACAAAATAGAGCGAAACACCAACGTCAAAGACCTGGGAGTGATTATGTCGGAGGATCTCACCTTTAAGGACCATAACATTGTATCAATCGCATCTGCTAGAAAAGTGACAGGATGGATAATGAGAACCTTCAAAACTAGGGAGGCCAAGCCCATGATGACACTCTTCAGGTCACTTGTTCTATCTAGGCTGGAATATTGCTGCACTCTAACAGCACCTTTCAAGGCAGGTGAAATTGCCGACCTAGAAAATGTACAGAGAACTTTCACGGCGCGCATAACGGAGATAAAACACCTCAATTACTGGGAGCGCTTGAGGTTTCTAAACCTGTATTCCCTGGAACGCAGGAGGGAGAGATATATGATTATATACACCTGGAAAATCCTAGAGGGACTAGTACCGAACTTGCACACGAAAATCACTCACTACGAAAGCAAAAGACTTGGCAGACGATGCACCATCCCCCCAATGAAAAGCAGGGGTGTCACTAGCACGTTAAGAGACCATACAATAAGTGTCAGGGGCCCGAGACTGTTCAACTGCCTCCCAGCACACATAAGGGGGATTACCAACAGACCCCTGGCAGTCTTCAAGCTGGCACTGGACAAGCACCTAAAGTCAGTTCCTGATCAGCCGGGCTGTGGCTCGTACGTTGGTTTGCGTGCAGCCAGCAGCAACAGCCTGGTTGATCAGGGGCTGATCCACCAGGAGGCCTGGTCACAGACCGGGCCGCGGGGGCGTTGACCCCCGGAACTCTCTCCAGGTAAACTCCAGGTAAACTCCAGATGTCACTACCTATTGTAGATCGTGTAAAGTTTGCCAACTGTCATCCTCCCGAGGTACCAGGCGAGTACTTATGGTCAAAATGCCAATCTTTACGGTACCTTTCGAAAGAGTAGCTATTGACATCGTTGGTCCTTTAGCTCCACTTTCATCTGGGGGACATAGATATATATTAACATTAGTTGATTATGCTTAGTTTCCCTGAAGCCTTTCCCTTAAAGACCATAACTACTAAAGAGGTGGCTGAAGCCCTTTTGTCCATTTTCTCCAGAGTGGGCATCCCTAGAGAAATTTTGTCTGACCGTGGGACACAATTCACATCTGACTTAATGCAACATCTATACCAACTTCTGGGAGTGAAGCCTCTCTTCACCACACCCTATCATCCCAGCTGTAATGGGAGGATTGAGCGCCAGCATTCGATTCTCAAGTCCATTTTAAGGAAACTTTGCTCCCTTAAACCTAAGGAGTGGCATCGTTACCTACCCTGTGCTTTGTTTGCCATGAGGGAAGTTCCCAGTGACTCTTTGGGGTTTTCACCTTTTGAACTTTTCTATGGTAGACATGCCAGAGGCCCATTGTCCATCCTTCATGACTTATGGACTAATGAGGACGTAAAGGCTGAGGTTCAGTCTTCTTACCAGTTTCTCCTTGACCTTAGATCTAAACTTGAGGAGACCTCTGACATAGTTTCGAAAAACCTAAGCTTGTCAATGGACCAGTACAAAACCTATTTTGACTCTAAAAGTCAGAGGTTTTAAAGTAGGTGATGAAGTTCTGGTACTTTTGCCTATCAAGTCAAATAAATTATTAGTAGCATGGAAAGGTCCATATAAAGTATTAAAAATTTGTGGGAAAGTTGACTACCTCATAGAAGTCAAGGGGAAACCTAAGCTTTATCATATCAACATCCCTAAGAAATATTACCGAAGAAATTCGGTTAACTGCCTTAATAACTTTGACTTAGTTTTTCCACACGAACTTGATACGACAACTGAAGAATATAAAGTGTGTGTAATTGACACCTCTAACTTAGACTATGATGAAGAACTACATGACTTGGTGACTCTTGACCACTCGGACGCAACCAACATTAATATTAATGAATCTTTGGATGACCATAAGAGACATGAACTACTTCAATGTGCGAGTAACTTTTCAGATGTCTTTACTGATATTCCAGGTGTTACCTCCACGGTAGTCCATAAGATTGACTTAGTGACTGACAATCCTATCAAACGGAAATTATACCCAGTTCCAGTTCACCTTAGGGATGCATTTGACCGAGAGGTAGACAAATTAAAACTAAAGACCATTGAACCTTCAGTATCTGCATATTGCTCACCAGTAGTCATGGTTAAGGAGGATAATTCATATAGACTTGCTATTGACTTCAGAGGCTGGGATGCTGAACCTAGGCCCTGAATAGATAGCGATCTACACAAATTTTATGACTCTTCCTTCTTTTCAGAGATCGATATTGCGCAGGCATATCATCAAGTAATGTTAGACCCTTCTTCTAAGCAGTACACCGCTTTTCCTACACACCAAGGACTGATGCAATGTAGAACTATGCCCTTCGGTTTGGTAACTGCCTGTGCTACCTACGTGAGACTGATGAGAAAGGTCTTGGGTAATATGCCAAATGTTTCAGTTTATTTTGATAACATTTACGTAATGACATCCACGTGGGGCGAACATATCCAAACATTAACATCAGTTTTGCGTAGGTTACGCTCACACGGCCTTACTGCCAAGCCAAAGAAATGCTTCCTTGGGTATAACAAGATTAGATATCTTGGACTGATACTTTCTAATAACTCTCTGCAGCCTCTCCCCAGTAAGATCAAAGCTTTATTAGAATTTAAATTCCCCAAAACCAAGAAGCTCATGCGTAGCTTTCTTGGTTCTGTAAATTTTTATGCACGGTTTATCCCAAACCTTACCTTTTTTTTTTTGTCAGGGCAAGCGTGCCAGCGTGTCAGCGTGCCTCGTTGTGCTCCCGGCTTTCTCGTGTTTTCACGGTCGCTCTTACGTGCTAGAACTTAATTTGTGTCATCAATCCTATACGATACATCCCTCTAGCGCCTGGAACCAATCTTGGGCGGAAAACATTATATACTGAGTCAAAAAAGGAGAATTAGTGTGCACTGCATAGCAGAGTTTACTGCCAGAGGGGAATCATAGGCCTGTCCCGTGTGGAAAAAATAATAATAATTGAACTTTTCATGTCAGAGGAAAGAAAGTCTCCCTGATATCATTGAGTATACATAGTGTATAGTGTATACTACAGTGGCTCCCTAGTATATTGATGATAAAGGCTAAAGTGTCATTTGAAAACAGGTGAATTTGTAAATGAAGTGATAAGCCTATAGAGGAAGGTGCCAGAAGTCGCCAGAAACTTACCACAGGTCAGCTGTTTTTAATAATCTTCCTGGCCTGCTAGTGTACTCGCATATAATCTAGTGATACCAGTGAATAGCAGAATACAGTGTTGTAGTAGCAACTAACCAGTATTATAATGGTACTTAGTGGAGTGGAGTGACTTTCATTAGTTTCTTTTCTTGAAATACGAGACGTTACTGTGAATTTCATATAACCTGTAGTTACCAGCGGTCGCAATATACACAACGAGAAGCAATTATTACTACAGAAAAAGCGTCCTTCCTCCAAAATTTGCACCAGTCAACTATAGTGATAATATAGCATTTATTGCGGTGGAGACAGAAAAAAAAAAAAATAGAAAAGCCAGATACAGCGATTGATAAACAAGGAGGTGACCGTTCGTCATTGTAGGAGCTGCCAGATATCACCGGCTCTTCAACACGCAAGTTATACTTTTGTATCAGTCAAATCACATATTACTCGGGTAGATAATTTCCAGTAGATCCTTCATGTGTTAGCTCAAATCACCGACCAGTATGTTTTAAATAAGTGACCCACTGATCAGAGCAGATCGACTGGTCCGGACCTTTGACTGGTCCGAACCCTTGACTGGTCCGAACCCTTGACTGGTCCGAACCCGGGACTGGTTTCAAACAGTTTCGTTGGACAATAAAGCAGACTGTAAACGGATGGGGTTGTAGGGCCCTTATAAACACAAACATTAAAAATCAGGAACGTGACGGTAAGCTGTCCAATATACAAAAAGAGTTAGAAACAGAAATACAAATAGCTAGAGCTTCATTTAAGGTTATTAATATAATATTCAAGAGGTTGCTAGTAGAATTGCAGTAAATCAACCATTCAAATCATTATGAAGCTGTGTGTAGTCTGTGGTCAGTCAAACAAACGGGCTTCCACATGGATAAATTGTCATTTTTGTGGAAATTGGTGTCACGCCCCTTGTGCAGATATCCCAGAACTAGCTACAAGCAGTATTAAAACAGAGAAGTGTTTCTGGGTATGCCCAAATGAGGAAAATCTGTGGACTAAAATCACAAGGGTATTAAAAGAGGACAACATCAAAGCTGCTTTCATAGAAAACCTGGAAGCTTTCTACAACAGATGGGAACATAAAAAGTCTGGGCTGAATGGTACTGCCCTTGATACTGGCCATGTAGTCACAAACTGTAAGGCTGGAGGTGATGTCCTGGGAGACAGTAATAGTAAAGCTGGAGGTGCTGTCCTGGGAGACAGTAATGGTGAAGCTGGAGGTGCTGTCCTGGGAGACAGAAATGGTGAAGCTGGAGATACTGTCCTGGGAGACAGTAATGGTGAAGCTGGAGATTTTGTCCAGGTAGTCGGGAATTATACGCAGGAAGGAATACATATAAATGACCTCATAGGGGGCAGGAGCCATAGTAGGGAAACAAGTGTAGTCAAAGATAAGATAAAACCAATATTGCAAACTAGAAATACCGCAGGAAATAGCAAACAAGAGGACTCCAATAGCAATAGTGAGGATAAATTACCAAAAACAACTGGTGGGAGCTCCATTGTTGGTGCTAGGGAGGATAGAAGTAAGACAGGGAAACATGCACCAACAGGGAATACAGTCACAGTAACCCAAGGCAAGCGGAAACCAAGCCTGTGCACATACTATGCACTTGGTTGCTGCTGGCATGGGAAATCTGGAAAAACAGATGGGACGTTCAACTATGACCACCCTAGAAAATGCCATGCCCATATGACAACAGGAAAATGCAAACTCCCTTCCTGTAAGCTTTTTCACCCTGAAATGTGTACCTCTTCAGTACAGGAAAGACTGTGCTATAACTTAAATTGCCAGGCATACCATCTAAAGTTAGTTAGTTAGTTAGTTTAATATGTTTATTATGCACCCCATACCCATCCTGTGGGCGGTAGTCAAAAGATTACAGAGGTACATAATGGGTCCAGGGACTGGGCCTCAAAGTTTTGATAGCTGAGCAAGTTACAGAGGTAATGAATTCACAATTTACAAAGGTAATGAACTCACAATTTACAAACGTAATGAACTCCAGGTAGGTCTAGTCACAATCATTACAAGTTACAAAGGTATTTACAGATTACAGAGGTACACAATGGGTCCAGGGACCGGGCTCCAAAGTTTTGATGGCTGAACTAGGTACAAGGTAATGAACTCACAAGTTACAAAGGTAATGAACTCACAAGTTACAAAGGTAATGAATACTGTAAGAATGGTTACTTACGTTTATACATGGCTGCAATCATGAACAAATTTTAGAGTAATGAGCAATTCACACTTCCACACCCGGTCACAACTGTAGTGAGTTATTGGTGCAAATGTTGATTGCTGAGTCTCTCTCTCTCTCTCTCACACACACACACACATACAAATTCATACACACACACACACATAAACACACACACACACACACACACACACAAACTCATACACACACACGCACACACACTCATACACACACACACTCATACACACACACACACACTCACTCATACACACACACACACTCATACACACACACACACTCATACTCACACACACACACACACACACACACACACACACACACACACACACACCGAGAAGGGAAAATGACAGGCCACTGAGCCCAAGTACATTAGCCAGTGAAACTGATGAAAGGAAAGCTGCAGTGGAGGAAACCAAATTAAATGAGGGGATACACAGGGATATGCAGTGGGAGAATGAAAGGGTGAGGTCAGTCTTTGTGTATGGGCTCCAGGAAGTCGAAGGGGAAACATATGAAGCAAGAAAACAAGGGGAAAAAAAAGCAATTGAAAGCATCATGAAAGCAATAGGAGAAGACGATATGACCCAGCTGGAAAATTTTCGGAGAATAGGGGGGTTTGTAAAAAAAAGAACCCGGCCAGTGAGAGTGACCTTCAAGGCAGAAGCGACTCGGACCAGGATACTGCAGGAGAAAGCACGATTAAGGGACATGACGGCATACAGGAGGGTGTATCTCGACCGCGACAGAACACAAGAAGAAAGGAAGAAACTGAGAGAGATGGTACAAAGGCGAAAGGAGGAAAGAGAGGGGATGGAGAAGACAGACAGGAGATCCCAGACCCAGGAAGAAGATCTAATACAGCCTCCCTCACAACTTTCTATAGAAGCCTCCCAACCAGGTCAACCCCAGTGCAACCAAACACTCTAAATCAAAACACCCATGCCACATCCAATGCCCCCACCCACTACATTACAAACTTCACCCCCACAGCAACAACCCATAGTTCCTTACCAGGTCTCCCACTTCCCCAACCCCAATATACTTCCCAGACCACAGTCTTAGAAAAGAAGTTGAAGGTGTGGTATACAAATGCAGATGGAATAACAAACAAGTATGAGGAGTGGCACGAAAGAATCAAAGAGACATCCCCAGACATAATAGCACTCACAGAAACAAAACTCACCAGAATAATAACAGATTCAATCTTTCCATCCGGATATCAAATCTTCAGGAAAGACAGAGGGAGGAGAGGGGGAGGAGGAGTTGCACTGCTCATTAAAAACCAGTGGGGTTTTGAGAAAATGGAAGGAATGGATGGCATGGGCGAAAGGGACTACTTAGTAGGAACAATCCAGTCTGAGGGACATAAGGTGATAATTGCAGTAATGTACAACCCACCACAGAACTGCAGGAGGCCAAGAGAAGAATACGATGAGAGCAACAGAGCAATGATCAACACACTAGCCGAGGTGGCCAGGAGAGCACACATGGGGGGAGCAAAGTTACTAGTTATGGGTGATTTCAATCACAAGGAGATTGACTGGGAAAACCTGGAGCCCCATGGGGGTCCCGAAACATGGAGAGCCAAGATGATGGATGTGGTACTGGAGAACCTCATGCATCAACATGTTAGAGACACTACCAGAGAGAGAGGAGAGGACGAACCAGCAAGGTTGGACCTTGTATTCACCATGAGTAGTTCGGACATCGAGGGTATCATGTATGAAAGGCCCCTGGGAGCTAGTGATCATGTGGTTCTGTGCTTCGACTACATAGTTGAGCTCCAAGTGGAGAGAGTAGCAGGAATAGGCTGGGAAAAACCAAACTACAAAAGGGGGAACTACTCAGGCATGAGGAACTTCCTTCAAGACATTCAGTGGGAGAGGGAACTGACAGGAAAACCAGTACAAGAAATGATGGATTATGTAGCAACAAAATGCAAGGAGGCAGAGGAGAAGTTTGTTCCCAAGGGAAACAGAAATAATGGGAAGAACAGAACGAGTCCTTGGTTCACCCAAAGGTGTAGGGAGGCAAAAACTAGGTGTAATAGAGAATGGAAAAGGTACAGAAGACAGAGAACTCAGGAAAATAAAGAAATCAGCCGAAGAGCCAGAAACGAATATGCACAGATAAGAAGGGAGGCTCAGAGACAATATGAAAATGACATAGCATCAAAAGTAAAGACTGACCCGAAGCTGTTGTACAGCCACATCAGGAGGAAAACAACAGTCAAGGACCAGGTAATCAGACTGAGGAAGGGTGATGGGGAATTCACAAGAAACGACCGAGAGGTATGTCAGGAGCTCAACACAAGATTTAAAGAGGTATTTACAGTGGAAACCAGTAGGACTCCAAGAAATCAGAACAGGGGGGCACACCAGCAAGTGCTGGATGAGGTACATATAACCAAGGAGGAGGTGAAGAAGCTGCTATGCGAACTTGACACCTCAAAGGCGGTGGGACCAGACAACATCTCTCCATGGGTCCTTAAAGAGGGAGCAGAGATATTGTGTGAGCCATTAACAAAGATCTTCAACACATCATTTGAAACTGGGCAACTCCCTGAGGTATGGAAAATGGCAAATGTAGTCCCAATTTTTAAAAAGGGAGACAGACATGAGGCACTAAACTACAGACCTGTATCTCTAACGTGTATAGTATGCAAGGTCATGGAGAAGATCATCAGGAGGAGAGTGGTGGGGCACCTGGAAAGAAACAAGTGTATAATTGACAACCAGCACGGTTTCAGGGAAGGAAAATCCTGTGTCACAAACCTACTAGAGTTTTATGACAAGGTGACAGAAGTAAGACAAGAGAGAGAGGGGTGGATCGACTGCGTATTTTTGGACTGCAAGAAGGCTTTCGACACAGTTCCTCACAAGAGGTTACTGCAAAAGCTAGAGGACCAGGCACACATAACAGGAAAGGCACTGCAATGGATCAGAGAATATCTGACAGGGAGGAAACAACGAGTCATGGTACGCGACGAGGTGTCAGAGTGGGCGCCTGTGACAAGCGGGGTTCCACAGGGGTCAGTCCTAGGACCTGTGCTGTTCTTGGTATACGTGAACGACATAACGGAAGGGATAGACTCAGAAGTGTCCTTGTTTGCAGACGATGTGAAGTTAATGAGAAGAATCGAATCGGACGAGGATCAGGCAGGACTACAAAGAGATCTGGACAGGCTACAAGCCTGGTCCAGCAACTGGCTCCTAGAATTTAACCCTGCCAAATGCAAAGTCATGAAGATTGGGGAAGGGCAAAGAAGACCGCAGACACAATATAGTTTAGATGGCCAAAGACTGCAAACCTCACTAAAGGAAAAAGATCTGGGGGTGAGTATAACACCGAGCATATCTCCTGAGGCGCACATCAATCAGATAACTGCTGCAGCATACGGGCGCCTGGCAAACCTACGGATAGCGTTCCGATACCTCAGTAAGGATTCGTTTAAGACTCTGTACACCATCTACGTCAGGCCCATACTGGAGTATGCAGCACCAGTTTGGAATCCACACCTAGTCAAGCACGTCAAGAAATTAGAGAAAGTGCAAAGGTTTGCAACAAGACTAGTCCCAGAGCTACGGGGATTGTCCTATGAAGAAAGGTTGAGGGAAATCGGCCTGACGACACTGGAGGCCAGGAGGGTCAGGGGAGACATGATAACGACATATAAAATACTGCGCGGAATAGACGAGGTGGACAAAGACAGGATGTTCCAGAGATGGGACACAGACACAAGAGGTCACAATTGGAAGTTGAAGACTCAGATGAATCAAAGGGATGTTAGGAAGTATTTCTTCAGTCATAGAGTAGTCAGGCCATGGAATAGCCTAGAAAGTGATGTGGTGGAGGCAGGAACCATACATAGTTTTAAGGCGAGGTATGATAGAGCTCATGGGGCAGGGAGAGTGAGGACCTAGTAGCAATCAGCGAAGAGGCGGGGCCAGGAGCTGTGACTCGACCCCTGCAACCACAAATAGGTGAGTACAAATAGGTGAGTACAAAAAGATACAAAACATCCAGGCCATGGGAAAACCTGGGTAGCCACAGCCACTCAAGAGGGAGAGGTTTTTTAGTGCCAGGAAGGAAAAAAAACTGGCAGGAAATGGCAGAAATCGTACACCAAATCCAGTCATTCCTGGAGTGGAACCACAGTCGATGGCCTCCACTCCAAACCAACAGATACAGATACTAATGCCGGAAAAAAAATCCCCCCCCCCCCAGTACCAACAATACCACCAGTCCGATAACATTCTTCTTTGCAAATATACAGGGTCTAAAGCCAGCAACAAACAACAAAATATCTTTCATCCGTGGACTGCTTGCAGAGGCAAAGGCAATGTTCGCGGCTTTCACTGAGACCCACATAAAGGATCACTTGGACAATGAAATATGGATCCCAGGTTACAACCTATACAGATGTGACAGAGAGAACAGGCAAAAGGGGGGGGGGGTTGGCCTGTACATTGCAGAGTCACTTGTTTGCACAGAACTGCTTAAAGCCTCAAATGACATAGTAGAAGTTTTAGCAGTAAAGGTCGAGAACCAAAACCTAGTCATTGTGGTAGTCTACAAGCCTCCGGATGCAACATCCCAGCAATTCCAGGAACAGCTGTTAAAAATTGACCACTGTCTGGAAAATCTTCCAGCTCCTGCACCCAACATCTTGCTCCTGGGGGATTTCAACTTAAGGCACCTAAAATGGAGGAATATAGCAAATAATATTGTTGCAGTAATAACACCAGGAGGCAGCTCTGATGAAAACTCACACTCACACGAGCTTTTAAATCTCTGCACAAAATTCAATTTAAACCAGCAAATAATAGAGCCTACTAGACTGGAAAAAACACTAGACCTCATATTCACTAACAATGATGATCTGATAAGAAATGTCACCATATCAAAAACAATATACTCAGATCACAACATAATTGAGGTTCAGACATGTATGCGAGGAGCCCCAGACCGACAAAATGAGACTAGTCACGAGGGAGCATTCACCAAATTCAACTTCAATAACAAAAACATAAAGTGGGACCAAGTAAACCAAGTCCTAACCGATATAAGCTGGGAAGATATACTAAGCAACACAGACCCAAACTTATGCCTAGAACAGATTAACTCGGTGGCACTCGATGTATGCACAAGGCTTATTCCTCTAAGAAAAAGGAGGAGTAGATGTAAAATAGAAAGAGACAGGCACTCCCTTTACAGGCGACGGAAAAGAATAACAGTGCGGCTAAAAGAGGTCAATATATCTGAAATGCGCAGGGAGACACTGGTCAGAGAAATAGCAAGCATCGAACTTAAGCTAAAAGAATCCTTTAGGAGTCAGGAATCGCGGGAAGAACTAAAAGCTATAAATGAAATCGAAAGAAACCCAAAGTATTTCTTCTCCTATGCCAAATCAAAATCGAGAACAACGCCCAGTATTGGGCCCCTACTTAAAAAAGATGGGTCCTACACAGATGACAGCAAGGAAATGAGTGAGCTACTCAAGTCCCAATATGACTCAGTTTTTAGCAAGCCGCTAACCAGACTGAGAGTCGAAGATAAAAATGAATTTTTTATGAGAGAGCCACAAAATTTGATTAACACAAGCCTATCCGATGTTATCCTGACGCCAAATGACTTCGAACAGGCGATAAATGACATGCCCATGCACTCTGCCCCAGGGCCAGACTCATGGAACTCTGTGTTCATCAAGAACTGCAAGAAGCCCCTATCACGAGCCTTTTCCATCCTATGGAGAGGGAGCATGGACACGGGGGTCGTCCCTCAGTTACTAAAAACAACAGACATAGCCCCACTCCACAAAGGGGGCAGTAAAGCAACAGCAAAGAACTACAGACCAATAGCACTAACATCCCATATCATAAAAATCTTTGAAAGGGTACTAAGAAGCAAGATCACCACCCATCTAGAAACCCATCAGTTACACAACCCAGGGCAACATGGGTTTAGAACAGGTCGCTCCTGTCTGTCTCAACTACTGGGTCACTACGACAAGGTCCTAAATGCACTAGAAGACAAAAAGAATGCAGATGTAATATATACAGACTTTGCAAAAGCCTTCGACAAGTGTGACCATGGCGTAATAGCGCACAAAATGCGCGCTAAAGGAATAACAGGAAAAGTCGGTCGATGGATCTATAATTTCCTCACTAACAGAACACAGAGAGTAGTCGTCAACAGAGTAAAGTCCGAGGCAGCTACTGTGAAAAGCTCTGTTCCACAAGGCACAGTACTAGCTCCCATCTTGTTCCTCATCCTCATATCCAACATAGACAAGGATGTCAGCCACAGCACCGTGTCTTCCTTTGCAGATGACACCCGAATCTGCATGACAGTGTCTTCCATTGCAGACACTGCAAGGCTCCAGGCGGACATCAACCAAATCTTTCAGTGGGCTGCAGAAAACAATATGAAGTTCAACGATGAGAAATTTCAATTACTCAGATATGGTAAACATGAGGAAATTAAATCTTCATCAGAGTACAAAACAAATTCTGGCCACGAAATAGAGCGAAACACCAACGTCAAAGACCTGGGAGTGATCATGTCGGAGGATCTCACCTTCAAGGACCATAACATTGTATCAATCGCATCTGCTAGAAAAATGACAGGATGGATAATGAGAACCTTCAAAACTAGGGAGGCCAAGCCCATGATGACACTCTTCAGGTCACTTGTTCTATCTAGGCTGGAATATTGCTGCACTCTAACAGCACCTTTCAAGGCAGGTGAAATTGCCGACCTAGAAAATGTACAGACAACTTTCACGGCGCGCATAACGGAGATAAAACACCTCAATTACTGGGAGCGCTTGAGGTTCCTAAACCTGTATTCCCTGGAATGCAGGCGGGAGAGATACATGATTATATACACCTGGAAAATCCTAGAGGGACTAGTACCGAACTTGCACACGAAAATCACTCACTACGAAAGCAAAAGACTTGGCAGACGATGCACCATCCCCCCAATGAAAAGCAGGGGTGTCACTAGCACGTTAAGAGACCATACAATAAGTGTCAGGGGCCTGAGACTGTTCAACTGCCTCCCAGCACACATAAGGGGGATTACCAACAGACCCCTGGCAGTCTTCAAGCTGGAACTGGACAAGCACCTAAAGTCAGTTCCTGATCAGCCGGGCTGTGGCTCGTACGTTGGTTTGCGTGCAGCCAGCAGCAACAGCCTGGTTGATCAGGGGCTGATCCACCAGGAGGCCTGGTCACAGACCGGGCCGCGGGGGCGTTGACCCCCGAAACTCTCTCCAGGTAAACTCCAGGTAAACTCCAGATCTTACAGGCATCTTATCCGACTTCCTTAAAAAGTCTGTTTACCTGGAGTTTACCTGGAGAGAGTTCCGGGGGTCAACGCCCCCGCGGCCCGGTCTGTGACCAGGCCTCCTGGTGGATCAGAGCCTGATCAACCAGGCTGTTGCTGCTGGCTGCACACAAACCAACGTACGAGCCACAGCCCGGCTGGTCAGGAACCGACTTGTGAAGGAACCTCTTGAACCTTCCGACGTAGCTCGGGAAAAGTTTAATGAGATTAAAAGTATCTTTTCGAAAGACCCTATACTTAAGATTCCAGATATTAATAAAACATTTTGTTTAAGAACTGATGCCTCCAATACTGGCTTAGGTGCAGTGTTACTACAATACCATGATGGTACTCCCTTCCCTGTATGCTTCCTAAGCCAGAAAATCCTTCCCACAGAAACGAGATACTCCACCATAGAAAAGGAATGTTTAGCCTTTGTGTGGGGTATCTCCAAACTTAAATTTTATTTGCTGGGAAAAGAATTCATTTTAGAAATGGACCACAAACCTTTGATATACCTAGAAACTTTTAAGGGAACCAACAGTCGCCTCTTGAGGTGGACATTGGCACTCCAGGCTTTTAAGTTCCATATTGTGTACATCAATGGTTCAACCAATTATTTCTCTGACTGGTTAAGTCGTGACAGTCAGTAGAAGATTTCTTGCCTTACGCGACTTCCACATGTTAGAACTTTTTCCTCGCCTATTCTTCTTATACTCCTTGACTCTAAGTCTTGGTATGGGGGAGTGTGAGGGAAAAGTTCAATAGATAGGAAGAGAGAGGAAGTACATAGTAACAATAGTTTCATTGCCGGCTACTTGTTAAGGTAGGGTAAGTCAAGCTCCCACCTTTTCTCCCCCACCCCTAAAGTGATAGTTTGATTGCTGGCTGCTTGTTAACGTAGGGTCAGTCTAGCTCCCACTATCCCTTCCCCTCCCTCTTCCCCCCCCCCGAAAGGTGACGTGTGGGGCTCTGGTCAAACAGTAAATCACTCGACTCACAGTTCCCAACACTACTGTAAGTACATGCCTGCCTTGTATTCTAGTGGATTTATTGGTTGAAAGCGTCACTTTTGACCAATAATAAACTTAGTCCTTTCAGTCTTGCTCTAGGTTGACTGTTGTAATGATCACCACATCTTTTAGGTATTGTACTTATCATGGAGAGCGATTATTTAAGCAGTGGGTAACCTGTCTATCTTTTCAGCTTGGATGACAGAGAGGGTCACCTGTCAATCAAGTAGAAGAACGGATGGAGAAGGACTAACGTCCAGAGACTTCCCCATTTTGGATCTAATTGCCTGTACACCTGTATGAAATTGCAGGACATAACCTCACATCATTGCAGCGGTAAAGAACCTGCTTTCCTGTCATCGGGATAAAATACTCACGGCGATACTCTGTGAAGAACTAGCCAGTGGTGGTCACCAACACCTGCGACCCCCCCCACATCAGCAACGGCTACGATTTCAACAACAGTGTCACCAACACCAGACACCCATATATATATTAGCATTGAGTTCAAATGTTATTTTATTCATTTCATTTTTCAATTTTCTTTCAAATAGGATTTACCTTTCATGTTTTATTGTTTTATGTTTGCTTTAATAAATAATAAAGTGTTTATCTTTGTGAATTATTATTTCTTTTTCTATTCATTAATTTTCCTGAGGAGGAGCCAGCCTTAGTAATACTTACTGAAGTTGTTACAGGGCTGAGTAAGCCTTCACACTGCTAGAGAATTGAAAGAAAAGAACCCACATCTTCTCTCAGAGGTGTTTGTTAACAGATGTGTGTTAGAACTGGGCTACAGTTGTCACTGCCAGGTTAAGAAATCAATCCTCTCCAAGCCACAGAAGAAACATAGGCTGGATTATGCAAAGAAATACCTTCATTGGAATGCTCAACAGTGGTCTGAAGTACTCTGGAGTGATGAAGCAACCTTCACCGTCACCTGCAACCATGGAAAACATGTGTACCAGCCCAGAGGTAGTGACCTGCTAGACCCACGCTACACCTGCGGGACCACCAAACACTCAGACTCGCTCATGGTTTGGGGGTGTTTCAGTGCTCAGAGTGTTGGTGAACTCATTGTGCTTTCCCAAAACCAGCATATGAACCAGTATAATTCCCTGGAGTCATTGTGTGACAATTTACCTGAGGCATTTGACAAGTTTGGGGCTACGGTTTTTATGCAGACAGTGTACCATGCCATACCGCCAAATCTGTAGTTCAGTGGATTAAGGACTGTGAAATGAAGTTCTTTAATGACTGGCCAGGCAATTCTCCAGACCTAAACCCTATTAAGAGCCTCTGGTCAATAATGAAACTAAGTTTACTGGGCAAGGATATCAGTTCCATCCAGCGGCTGGAGGCTGTTCTGCATGAGGCATGGAATAATATACCTCCCTAATCCCTCAAGAGTTTGTGTGAGTCTTCCTACATGGCTGAGGGACGTGATTAGGCATTAAAGGATGCATCACTGAGCATTAAAACCTCAGTAAGTGTGCAAATATATCATAATCTTTCATTCTATGTGTTTGTGTTTTAGAACATGTGTGGGGGAGGGGCAGCATAATGTTGTTAGTAGAACTGTGCCTTATATATCTTCAACCCCATTGCCTATACTCTCATTAGCCCATCTATCCTCCAATAGTATATATGTTACCCTAACTGCCTCCTCCTTTAGTTTATAAACCTTTACCTGTTTCAAACTTGCTGCTTCCATTTTCCTTGTATCACATCTGCCTTTTACATACATACACAAAACCTCATGCATCGTCATGTTAGAGACACAACCAGAGAGAGAGGTGAAGACGATCCAGCAAAACTGGACCTAGTATTCACCTTGAGTAGTTCGGACATCGAGGATATCATGCACAAAAGGCACCTTGGAGCGAGTGATCATGTAGTTCTACGCTTTGATTACATAGTTGAGCTACAAGTGGAGAGGGTAGCAGGAACAGGACAGGAAAAAACAATCTACAAAAGGGAGGACTACACAGTCATGAGGAATTTCCTGCAAGACGTTCAGTAGGAGAGAGAATTGGCTGGAAAACCAGTAACAGAAATTACCTGGAGTTTACCTGGAGAGAGCTCCGGGGGTCAACGCCCCCGCGGCCCGGTCTGTGACAATTGCTCCTGGTGGATCAGAGCCTGATCAACCAGGCTGTTACTGCTGGCTGCACGCAAACCAACGTACGAGCCACAGCCCGGCTGGTCAGGAACTGACTTTAGGTGCTTGTCCAGTGCCAGCTTGAAGACTGCCAGGGGTCTGTTGGTAATCCCCCTTATGTATGCTGGGAGGCAGTTGAACAGTCTCGGGCCCCCGACACTTATTGTATGGTCTCTTAATGTGCTAGTGACACCCCTGCTTATCATTGGGGGGATGTTGCATCGTCTGCCAAGTCTTTTGCTTTCGTAGTGAGTGATTTTCGTGTGCAAGTTCGGTACTAGTCTCTCAAGGATTTTCCAGGTGTATATAATCATGTATCTCTAACGCCTACATTCCATGGAATACAGGTTTAGGAACCTCAAGCGCTCCCAGTAATTGAGGTGTTTTATCTCCGTTATGCGCACTGTGAAGGTTCTCTGTACATTTTCTAGGTCAGCAATTTCACCTGCCTTGAAAGATGCTGTTAGTGTGCAGCAATATTCCATCCTAGATAGAACAAGTGACCTGAAGAGTGTCATCATGGGCTTGGCCTCCCTAGTTTTGAAGGTTCTCATTATCCATCCTGTCATTTTTCTAGCAGATGCGATTGATACAATGTTATGGTCCTTGAAGGTGAGATCCTCCGACATGATCACTCCCAGGTCTTTGACGTTGGTGTTTCGCTCTATTTTGTGGCCAGAATTTGTTTTGTACTCTGATGAAGATTTAATTTCCTCATGTTTACCATATCTGAGTAATTGAAATTTCTCATCGTTTAACTTCATATTGTTTTCTGCAGCCCACTGAAAGATTTGGTTGATGTCCGCCTGGAGCCTTGCAGTGTCTGCAATGGAAGACACTGTCATGCAGATTCGGGTGTCATCTGCAAAGAAAGACACGGTGCTGTGGCTGACATCCTTGTCTATGTCAGATATGAGGATGAGGAACAAGATGGGAGCGAGTACTGTGCCTTGTGGAACAGAGCTTTTCACCGTAGCTGCCTCGGACTTTACTCTGTTGAGTACTACTCTCTGTGTTCTGTTAGAGAGGAAATTATAGATCCATCTATCGACTTTCCCTGCTATTCCTTTAGCACGTATTTTGTGCATTATTACGCCATGGTCACACTTGTTGAAGGCTTTTGCAAAGTCTGTATATATTACATCTGCATTCTTTTTGTCTTCTAGTGCATCTAGGTCCTTGTCGTAGTGATCTAATAGTTGAGACAGACAGGAGCGACCTGTTCTAATCCCATGATGCCTTGGGTTGTGTAACTGATGGGTTTCTAGATGGGTGGTGATCTTGCTTCTTAGGACCCTTTCAAAGATTTTTATGATATGGGATGTTAGTGTTATCGGTCTGTAGTTCTTTGCTGTTGCTTTACTGCCCCCTTTGTGGAGTGGGGCTATGTCTGTTGTTTTTAGTAACTGTAGGACGACCCCCGTGTCCATACTCCCTCTCCATAGGATGGAAAAGGCTCGTGATAGGGGCTTCTTGCAGTTCTTGATGAACACGGAGTTCCATGAGTCTGGCCCTGGAGCAGTGCATGGGCATGTCATTTATCGCCTGTTCGAATTCATTTGGCGTCAGGATAACATCGGATAGGCTTGTGTTAACCAAATTCTGTGACTCTCTCATAAAAAATTAATTTTGATCTTCGACTCTCAGTCTGGTTAGCGGCTTGCTAAAATCTGAGTCATATTGGGACTTGAGTAGCTCACTCATTTCCTAGCTGTCATCTGTGTAGGACCCATCTTGTTTAAGTAGGGGCCCAATACTGGACGTTGTTCTCGACTTTGATTTGGCATAGGAGAAGAAATACTTTGGGTTTCTTTCGATTTCATTTATGGCTTTTAGTTCTTCCCGCGATTCCTGACTCCTATAAGTTTCCTTTAGCTTAAGTTCGATGCTTGCTATTTCTCTGACCAGTGTCTCCCTACTCATTTCAGATATATTGACCTCTTTTAGCCACTCTGTTATTCTTTTCCGTCGTCTGTCTCTTTCTATTTTACATCTACTCCTCCTTTTTCTTAGAGGAATAAGCCTTGTGCATACATCGAGTACCACCAAGTTAATCTGTTCTAGGCATAAGTTGGGGTCTGTGTTGCTTAGTATATCTTCCCAGCTTATATCGGTTAGGACTTGGTTTACTTGGTCCCACTTTATGGTTTTGTTATTGAAGTTGAATTTGGTGAATGCTCCCTCGTGACTTGTCTCATTATGTCGGTCTGGGGCTCCACGCATACATGTCTGAACCTCAATTATGTTGTGATCTGAGTATATTGTTTTTGATATGGTGACATTTCTTATCAGATCATCATTGTTAATGAAGATGAGGTCTAGTGTATTCTCCAGTCTAGTAGGCTCTATTATTTGCTGGTTTAAATGGAATTTTGTGCAGAGATTTAAAAGCTCGCGTGAGTGTGAGTTTTCATCAGAGCTGCCTCCTGGTGTTATTACTGCAACAATATTATTTGCTATATTCCTCCATTTTAGGTGCCTTAAGTTGAAATCCTCCAGGAGCAAGATGTTGGGTGCAGGAGCTGGAAGTTTTTCCAGACAGTGGTCAATTTTTAACAGCTGTTCCTGGAATTGCTGGGATGTTGCATCCGGAGGCTTGTAGACTACCACAATGACTAGGTTTTGGTTCTCGACCTTTACTGCTAAAACTTCCACTACATCATTTGAGGCATTAAGCAGTTCTGTGCAAACAAGTGACTCTGCAATGTACAGGCCTAGAATTTCTGAAAGGGTTTTCCAGGTCTTTTTTATATCACCTCGTAAGTTGGATAATCTGTTCTCATAATACAATTTTTTTTTTGCCCTTCTTATCAGGCTGGTTAGGATTGACGAGTAACGTTTTGTTTGGACTCTGGTTATGTGGCCCATTCTGTACTGTTTTTCATATTGGCGTTTTGTATTTATGGATTTGAGAATGCTGGGTGTTAGCCAGGGACTGTTCAGTCTCTTAGCTGTCATCTGTTTAGTTTTTTAGGGAAGTGCTTGTTATAGAGGTATTGGGTCTTTTTTAGAAAATTATTAATACATTCGTCAATGTCTCTATAGATTTCTAGCTCAGTGTGCCAGTCAATGTTTGTCACTACTGTTGTGAAGTTTTTAATAGCTGCCTCATTGTGAAGTCTGAAAGTGTCTTTAGTAGTGTCTAGGGGTAATTTGCCAAGGTTTGTTATGAGGAAGGTAGGGTAATGGTCTGTGGTATTATCTGTGATTAGGCCTGATCTTAAGGGGGATATGGTGTTGGTCCAGATGTGGTCAAGTAGGGAAACACTAGTCTCTGTAACTCTTGTAGGTTTTGTTACTGTTGGTAGCAACATGCAGTTACTCATTGTGTTTGTGAATTCTGTAACGTGTGGGTCCTGGTCTTGCAGGAGATTTATATTGAAGTCACCTGAGAGTAGTAAGTGATCTTTGTTCATGCGTGCATCAGATGATGGAATATGTGACAACAATATGCAAGGAAGCTGGGGAGAGATTTGTACTGAAGGGTAACAGAAATAACGAAAAAGCCAGGATGAGCCCATGGTTCACCCAAAGGTGTAGGGAGGCCAAAACCAAGTGTGCTAGAGAATGGTAGAAATATAGAAGGCAAAGGACCCAGAAGAATAAGAAGAGCAGTCGTAGAGCCAAAAATAAATATGCACAGGTAAGAAAGGAGGCCCAACGGCAATACAAAAATGACACAGCAGTGAAAGCCAAATCTGATCCAAAGCTGTTGTACAGCCACATCAGGAGGAAAACAACAGTCAAGGACCAGGTAATCAGGCTGAGGAAGGGAGGGGAGATCACAAGAAACAACCACAAAGTATGTGAGAAGTGTTCACAGTGGAGACAGAAGGGACTCTAGAAAGATGGAGAGGCGGGGTTCACCATCAAGTGTTGGACACAATATATACAACTGAGAAAGAAGTGAAGAGGCTGCTAAGTGAGCTAGATACCTCAAAGGCGAAGGGGCCAGATAACATCTCTACATGGGTCCTGAGAGAGGGAGCAGAGGCACTATGTGTACTACTAACAACAATCTGCAAGACATCTATCGAAACAGGGCAACTACCGGAGTTATGGAAGACAGCAAATGTTGTCCCATTTTTTAAAAAAGGAGACAGACAAGAAGCATTAAACTACAAACCGGTCTCACTAACATGTGCAATATGCAAAGTCATGGAGAAGATTATCAAGGGAAGAGTGGTGGAGCACCTAGAAAGGAATGAACTTATCAGCGACAGCCAGCATAAATTCAGAGACAGGAAATCATGTGTCACAAACCTACTGGAGTTCTATGACATGGTGACAGCAGTAAGACAAGAGAGAGAGGGGTGGGTAGATTGCATTTTCTTGGACTATAAGAAGGCGTCTGACATAGTTCCTAACAAGAAATTAGTGCAAAAGCTGGAGGACCAGGCAGGGATAACAGGGAAAGCATTGCAATGTATCAGGGAATAACCGTCAGGAAGACAACAGCGAGTCATGGTGCGTGGCGAGGTATCTGAGTGGGCACCTGTGATGAGCGGTGTTCCACAGGGGTCAGTCTTAGGACTGGTGCTGTTTCTGGTATTTGTAAATGACATGATGGAAAGAATAGACTCCGAAGTGTCCCTGTTTGCAGATGATGTGAAGTTGATGAGAATTCAATCGGACGAGGACCAGACAGAACTACAAAGGGATCTGGACAGGCTGCAGGCCTGGTCCAGCAACTGGCTCTTAGAGTTCAACCCCACAAAATGCAAAGTCATGAAGATTGGGGAAGGGCAAAGAAGACCGCATACAGAGTACAGTCTCAGGGGCCAGAGACTACAAACCTCACTCAAGGAACAGGATCTTGGGGCGAGTATAACACCAGGCACATCTCCTGAAGCGCACATCAACCAAATAACTGCTGCAGCATATGGGCGCCTAGCAAACCTCAGAACAGCATTCCGACGTCTTAATAAGGAATTATTCAAGACCCTGTACACTGTTTACATTAGGCCCATATTGGAGTATGCAGCACCAGTTTGGAACCCACACCTAGCAAAGCATGTAAGGAAGCTAGAGAAAGTTCAAAGGTTTGCAACAAGACTAGTCTTGGAGGTAAGAGGTATGTCCTATGAGAAGAGGTTAAGGGAAATCGACCTGACGACACTGGAGACAGGAGAGATGGGGGAATATAATAACGACATATAAAATACTGAGAGGAATCAACAAGGTGGACAGACAGAATGTTCCAGAGATGGGACACAGTAACAAGGGGTCACAGTTGAAAGCTGAAGACTCTGATGAATCACAGGTTTGTTAGGAAGTATTTTTCAGTCACAGAGTTGTCAAGAAGTGGAATAGTCTGGGAAGTGATGTAGTGGAGGCAGGATCCATACATAGCTTTAAGAAGAGGTATGATAAAGCTCATGGAGCAGGAAGAGTGACCTAGTAGTGGCCAGTGAAGAAGCACAGCCAGGAGCTGTGACTCAACCCATGCATTCACAGCTAGGCAAGTACAACTAGGTGAGTACACACACACACACACACACACACACACAAGGGGCATACCCTACGAGGAGAGGCTAAGGGAAATCAATCTGATGACACTGAAGGACAGGAGAGATAGGGAGGATATGATAAAGCTCATGGAGCAGGAAGAGTGACCCAGTATTATTATTATAATCAAGGGGGAAGCGCTAAACCCAGAGGATTATACAGCGCCTGGGGGGGGGGGATGTGTGGAAGGCATTCAGGCTTAATTCGGGGAACTGGAGCACAGATCCAATTCCCTAAATCAAGAGCCTCTCACCAACATCAAGGAACCTTCCTTGAGGGGAGTGACCCCAGTAGCGACCAGTGAAGAGGCAGGGCTAAGAGCTGTGAATCGACCCCTGCAACCACAACTAGGCGAGTATATATATATATATGTATATATATATCAACAAATTTTCTTGAAAAAAAAGAAAAAGTTTTGGGGTGGGATTGAAAAGTTGAGGAGGCCTACTGAACGAATGGATTTGATAGTTAAAAATAGGAGAGGAGAGTTATTAACCCTTTCAAGGTCCATCCCATAGATCTACGGCTTCACGTTCAGTGTCCAAACTGTAGATCTACGCCAAAATTCTAGTACTGTCAAATTTAGCGCGAAAATGCTCATGGGCCTTCATGTGAGAGAACAGGTCTGCGTGGTGGGTGTGTGCCATAAACAAAAAATCTAGGCACCCGCATAGCATTGTGGGAACGCCAGCTCAGTTACCCTTGTTCACCATGCCTCGTCGCAAGTCAGCTCTCACTCCAAGGAAAATTGGGACTCTCCTCTTCCTATCTGATAGTTCTGACTCTGATGGAAGTGGAAATGAAGACGAATTTTTTGGCTCTGATCAGTTAGTGACCGAAAGGAATGACCAGGATATCGATAATAGCGCAGAAAACCCTGACGATCCTTAACCTTCTACCTCTGGTGTGGGCACTCCTCAGTCACAGTCAGTTATACCTCAATGCAAGAGAAAACTATTGTTTTCGCGTGGCCAGGCCTCTGACTTCAGTAATGATGATGATAGTGATGTGGATTGTGATTTTATTGCTCTTGACGATCATTCGAGTAGTGATAGTGAGGAAACATATTCACCAGTGAAACGTCAGTATGTACGCCGCCACATGCGCTCGGGTAGTGTACCCTATGCAGTGCCCAGGGGACGGAGTACATCCCGTGGCCCTACATCAGGAATAGACAGTGAAAGTGAGGATGATGTGGCTACACTTGGCATGGATAGACCACAGGCATCAGTAGATGGTGGTAGTGGTGATGGTAGTGCCACGGCCATGCGTGACTTACCAGCCCAGGCTGGGACCCACGCTGCTGACTCTGCAGTTCACGGACAAAGTGGTGTGTCAGCCACTAGCCCACAACGACCACAACTACCCGCACAACCAGCCTATAATGTCCAGTATCCACCAGCAATCCATATCTGGGATTGGCAGCAAAATCCCAATTTTGTTCCCAAGCCCCACCACTTTGATGACTCTCAAAGTGGAATTCTACCTACTTGTCCCCTTGCAAACACGGCCAATGAACTGGAATTTTTTGAAATATTCTTTGACCAACCCTTGATGGAAATTATTGTCAGGGAAAGTAACAAGTATTTTGAGTACACCATGGCAAATACGATGATATCACCACAGTCAAGACTACACCGGTGATAAGAGACGACTGTTGCAGAAATGTATTTGCTTTTTGCAACAATAATGCTTATGCCTCATGTCTATAAGCATAATATAAAAGCATACTGGTCCACAGATTGGCTAATTTCTACCCCAGTCTTCAGTGAAATCATCCCAGTGAACTGGTTTATCTTACTCTTATGTATGTTGCACTTCTCTGACAAAACCAGGCCTGACAGAAGTGACAGGTTATACAAGATTAGAAATGTTTTTATGTATCTCAAACAAAAGTTCAGCATGTACTTTTATCCATTCAAGAATCTTGTAATTGACGAGTCTTTGATTTTGTTCAAAGGAAGACTGTCATTCAAGCAGTATATACCGAGCAAGAGGAAACGCTTTGGTATAAAACTGTTTGTACTCTGTGACTGTGACAGTGGCCTGGTGTTGGATATTGTTGTATACATGGGAAGTAAAACATTGAAAGATACCAAGATGTTATTGGGTATCTCAGGTGACGTAGTGAGAAGCATGATGGCACCTTATCTTGGTAAGGGGCATACACATTATATACCGATAACTGGTACACAAGCCCTTTACTCAGTGATTTCTTGCGAGTGAACAAGACAGATGTGTGTGGCACAGTGCATTCTAATTGTAAACATATGCCCAGGTTCAACGCAGGTGCTCGTGGTGATGACGTGCAGGTGTTTACTGCCATTACGGTGTTTACTGCATTACGGTGCATGACAAACAAGATGTCACATTGTTGACAACCATTCACCCTAACGAAATGCAAGACAGTGGCAAAGTTAATTGAGTGACTAATGAACGTATTCGAAAACAAGTGACAGTGATTGATAATACACAAAACATGTGCTTGGTTGACAAATGTGACATGCAGATTGGCATTGTTGATTGTGTTCGTAAAAGTTACAAGTGGTACATGAAACTTTTCTTCCATCTCATGGACATTTCAATGCTCAATGCATATAATATGTACCAAATGAAGACTGGCAACAGACCATCGTATGGTGAATTTTGTTTGTCTGTTGTCAGACAACTCATAATGAAGTACCAGGTAACAACACCTGCAATACAACATGGTCCTCGAATTCCTGAGAATATGCCCAAGCGTTTGAGGAGGGAAGGTGATCATTTCATAATACAGCTTCCTTCAACTCAGAAGAAATTTGCTCAGAAGAGACGTGTTGTCTGTGCACAAACAAAACGACGGCAACAAAGACGCAAAGACACTCGGTTTATGTGCGAGGAATGTAAGGTGCCTCTGTGCATGGTGCCTTGTTTCAAGGAGTTCCACAAGCTCCAGCAGTTCTAAAACCATGTCCAGTGATTGTAAATATGTAAATATATGATAGAACATTAGTATTATACAAGATTTGTGCATGTTTATTGTAATAAACAAAAGTGGTAAACAATAATATAATAACTTTAGTGCGATTATTGTGTTCAATACAGTGAGTTTATATATACACATTATATACAGTACTGGTCTCTCAGGCCCCAAATGTTAGTAGGAAAAGAAAAAAATTTGAAAAGAAAAAACTACAAAAAAACGTTAAATAAAGAAATGCGTGTATGTGGAAATCGTCGATGTTGCCGCCACCGGGTCATTTTGGGTCAACTTCTCGGCAGTTGTATCTTGGTAAGTACTGATCAGAATTTTTTTTTGTTTTATTACCTTCACAAAAATATACTTTTTAATTCTGTAAGAAAAAATAATTTTTTTTTTTTTCAAAATTTCTTGGACACTGGAGCACCACTTCAGATTTTGGCCTTTGACCCTGAAGGGGTTAAATGGAGAGTTAGAGGTATCATGAATATGGAGGGAATATTTTCAGTAATTGTTATATGATGATGAAGATAGGGAAGCTGTGATTTCATGTATAGGGCAAGGAGGATTAACATCTTGTAGGAGTGAGGAAAAGCGAGTTGTGAGTGTGGGGGAAGTGCATGAGGCAGTGGGTAGAATGAAAGGAGGTAAGGCAGCCGGGATTGATGAGATAAAGATAGAAATGTTAAAAGCAGGTGGGGGATATAGTTTTGGAAATACAGTACACACAAAAATTAAAGATTAAAATAATATAGGTTTTATTATTATTTTTTTTATTATCACACTGGCCGATTCCCACCAAGGCAGGGTGGCCCGAAAAAGAAAAACTTTCACCATCATTCACTCCATCACTGTCTTGCCAGAAGGGTGCTTTACACTACAGTTTTTAAACTGCAACATTAACACCCCTCCTTCAGAGTGCAGACACTGTACTTCCCATCTCCAGGACTCAAGTCCGGCCTGCCGGTTTCCCTGAACCCCTTCATAAATGTTACTTTGCTCACACTCCAACAGCACGTCAAGTATTAAAAACCATTTGTCTCCATTCACTCCTATAGGTATTACATTCAATAGAGTGCTTGCACTCAGTAGGGGTGTGTTGATAAGTTGCAGTTTTACAACTGTAGTGTAAGCACGCCTCTCACAAGACAGTAATGGAGTGAATGATGATGAAACAGCCAATGTGCTAATAAAAAGAATAAATACATTCAGGAGGCATGAAGGAAACTAAATTCTTACGGGGGTCATCCAGCACTTGAGAGAATGGAAAGCAATCAGGTTTGGAATGTGTGGCTAGGTCTAATTCCTTGGATGAAGAACCACTCATCAGTATCAAAATGCAGCGTGCACCGAGTACGTTACGCTGCATTAAATGTTCCTCACACACTCACTAGCATGCTCTCTAGAGCAGCAAACTAGCAATTAAGGATACAGCAGTTCTGGGGCCCCACTGCTGTATTTATTATCCAGTTTAATCCACCTATCAAGTAAGAGCCAGCTCCCCAGCCAAGGTGACATCACACTTGCCTGCCTGGATGGGAGGCAGGCACTCTGGTCGACTCCACTTCTCTTGCTTTGAGTGGCTCTTTGCTGTTTTATTACACTGCTGACTTAATAATGTTACCATGTAAATACTGTACATAGTGGTGAAGGAATGTACAGGTAAAGAGGAAAGTATCCTTCCTGTTTGCCTTGCTTAGCTGCTAACAATATTGCTGACTCTTTGGTTATGATCAGGTGCAGCCAGCCTTGAACTGCTACCTGTGTTCATAATAAGACACATCCTTTGAGGGATGTAAAGGGTAATAGTAATAAAATGATATTTTATTTTCCAATAAAATACATTTGATACAAAGTTTTCTGTGACCCAGTAAGGGACACAGGAGATAAGAATTGGAAAAGATAATCTCAGTTAACATTTAATGGTCACACTTTTGCAGTTTCTTTAAATGCAATGAGAGAAACTTAAAACTAATTGATATCTCCATAATTTACTTCAAACTATTAAAATAAAAACTTTACCTAAATACTCTGCTAACTTGCACACCTTACAAATAGGAGCTCATTATTTTGCTCTCAGTATTCTAACAGCAGACAAAAAAATGTTTATGTACTGACATTTCTTATTAACCCTTTGACTGTCACGGCCGTATATATACGTCTTATGAGGTACCGTGTTTGACGTATATATACTCATAAATTCTAGTGGCTTCAAATCAAGCAGGAGAAAGCTGGTAGGCCCACATGTGAGAGAATGGGTCTGTGTGGTCAGTGTGCACCATATAAAAAAATCCTGGAGCACACAGTGCATAATGAGAAAAAAAAACTCCCACCGTTTTATTTTAATTAAAATGCCGACTTCGTGGTCTATTTTCGTATAGTATTTATGGTTGTATTCTCGTTTTCTTGGTCTCATTTGATAGAATGGAAAACATATTATAGAAATAGAGGTGATTTTGATTGATTTTACTATAAAAAGAACCTAGAAATGGAGCTCAAAGTAGGGGAAATGTTTGATTTTTGCCAATGTTCAAAAGTAAACAAATGATGCCATTGTCCAATAAATGTCCAACTAGCCATTCTAATATGCAGTCATGAATGGGTTGATGTTATTTATACAATTATTACAGTATTGCAATAGTCTGCATAATAGTAAGTCTTCTATTTTTTGTTTGAATAAAAATTCAAAATAGAAAGCAAGAGTAATATCAAAGGGGCCTGAAGACATGACTGATGAACAAAGAAAATGTTATTTTAGGGCCAGGAATGTCTGCATTGTTCATTCTGGACCTTATTTTGAAATTGTCATATTTTTTAGTTTTCGTGAAATTGGCCAAATTGCAAATTTCTGACCACATTATTAGGTAGTTGAAATCGGTAAATGGGCAGTTTCTTGTACTCAATCGCTAGAAAAAATGGAGTTCTAAAGAAATAGCTATGAGTTTGGGCGACTGGAACAATGGAATTAGCCGAAAATAGGGCTCAAAGTGGGCGAAATCGCTGATTGGTAAACAGCGCCGAGGTCGCTAACTTTGCGAGAGCATAATTCCGTCAGTTTTCCATCAAATTTCGTTTTTTTTGTGTCATTACAATCGGGAAAAGATTCTCTATCATTTCATAAGAAATTTTTTTTTTTTTTTAAATTTTGCGACACCAGGAGACACCTCAGGATTGGGGGTTGCGACAGTCAAAGGGTTAATGTTCCTTTCAGAATGTATGTTTTTACAACCATAGAAAAGCTACATTCAATACATTAATTCAGATAGTAAGAATTTAAACAAGTATAACAAATGCAGCAAACAGTCTGAAATACCTGGAAGAACGTTTGATAAAATTCTTTAAACTAAATTCCTAAGAAATAAATTATATTCAGAATGTGTCTAAGACTAAAGTACCTTTCACAATGACAAAAAAAATTCAAATAATACAATCATTTTTTTTTTCAACACGCCGGCCGTCAACCACAGAGGCAAGGTGACCCAAACAAGAAACACTTTCACCATAATTCAACACTTTCACTATCAGTCACACATAATCACTGTCTCTGCAGAGGTGCCACCGAGATATGACAGTTTAGATGTCACTCCAAACAACCAGTATCCCAAACCTCTCCATTAAAGTGCAGGCACTGTACTTTCCACCTCCAGGACTCAAGTCTGGATAACCAGTTTCTCTGAATCCCTTCACAAAATATTACCCTGCTCACACTCCAACAGCTCATAAGTTCCCAAAAAACATTCATCTCATTCACTCCTATTTAACATGCTCACACATGCCTGCTGCATGTCCAAGCCCCTTCTACACAAAACCTCTTTTACCCCATCTGTTAAAACATAAATATCCTTTATACAAAATTGATTGTTCTCACATTATTAAGAAAGCTTGCTGAACATTTCTATGCAAGTTTACCATAAGAGAAAATCTGATGCTAATTATTAAAAATATTCATGCAAGTTTTTATGTTAAATGGAGGGAAATGACAACAATTTTAATCAGATCACAAGTCAAATTTTAAGTGACTTGAAGTTTATCAACATAGTTTACAATACTCACAAATTCTATTCATTATAAATGAATCTAATTTATATAACCCTGAAATTATATTCATATTGCAATCAAAACTTTTTTATGAAACGAGATTCAATTATACAGTGGTACCCCGAGTTTTGAACTTATTTCATTCCAAAATGCTGTTCGAGTGCCAATACCGAATGAATTTGTTCCCATAAGGAATAATGTAAATTAGATTAGTCCTTTTCAGACCCCCAAAAATACACTTATAAATGCAGTTACACAAATATTCTTACATAATTGGTCAAGTTGAGAGCAGTTCGAAACTTGGAGTACCATTGTATTTTGCTCAACCATGGACCTGCTTGGTACAACCTTCTCGGCCATTTGAAAATCAATTGCATGGTTAAAATCTCTTATCCGAATAAACAGAGCATTAAACTCTTGTCCATTTCTAAAACTATATTAATGTTGTAATCTTAGTTAAAGAGTTTTTCTGTTTGCCTATAACAAATTTATTGCAGTTTTTAGAATCTTAAAGATGCAGCTTTTTGGGGAAAAACTTTTTTACAGTACCAAGATTTTTAACCCGTAAACGGTCCAAACGTATATACATTTTTTCAACATTTGAAAGTATGTAAAAAAAAGTAGATCTTCTTCTTGTTTTTTTACATTTGAAAATGTGTAAAAAAAACTTTGATCTACTTTTTTTTTTGTTATATTTGAAAATATATAAAAAAAAACGTAGATCTTCTTTTTGTTTTTTTACATTTGAAAATGTGTAAAAAAAACTTTGATCTACTTTTTTTTTGTTATATTTGAAAATATGTAAAAAAAACGTAGATCTACTTTTGTAGCGCTACACATGTGAACGTAGATCTGCTTGGACCGTTCACGGGTTAAATGCCATATGCACTTTGAATATTTTAAGCAAAGAAGGTACATCAAGTCTTCATAAGGTAGAACGAACTTACTTTTGGTTGAATATGGAGATCTGTCCTTTCTAGGAATGTAAAATGTACTCCAGCAATTTTAAACGATTTGTCAATTAACCCGTTCACTGCTCAGACTTATGATCTGAAACTTGTCTACAGTGTCCAAGAATTTTCAAAAGTTTTTTTTTTTTACTTTTTCTAATGAAATGGTAGAGAATATTTTTCTGAACGTAATGAAACAAAAAGTATGAAATTTTATTGAAAAATGACAAAATTACGCTTTCGAGAAGTTTGCTGTGTCGGTGATATTTACAAATCAGCGATTTTGCCCACTTTGAGTCCTATTTTAAGCCAATTACATTGTTCCAGTCAACCAGTCTATTTTAACAACTGAGCACAAGAAATCGCCCAATCAACCAGAGCCTCTTCTCACTTAGCGACATACTCGTTTACCAACAACTTGAACTTACAACGGGCTGTCTGACCAGCATGCATACCTAAATAATGTACATTAGAGCTGATTTCCTCTATTCTGTTTATTACAATATACAGTACACTACTGTATAAACCTTTAAAAAAATACCAGAAATGTTATAAATGGTACAAAGGTGACATTTAAAACAATAGCAAAGATGGTTGACACAAACCCACTACCATTATAGTATGCTCCTCACTTAGTGACGAATTCGTTTACTGACGTGGTCTTAGGAACATAACTCCGTTGTTAAGTGAGGAGAGGCTGTATTTCAACTACCCAATAAAGCGATCAGAAATTGGTAATTTGACCAGTTCCGTACAAATTTCAAAATAGGGTCCAGAATAAACAATACAGGCATTCCTGGCACTAAAATAACATTTCCTCTGTTCATTAGTTACATTTCCAGGCTTTACACATGAATTCCACTTTGATTTTTTATTCATACAAAAAAAAGATTTACTGCTATGCAATATTGTAACAATTGTACAAATAATATCAGCACATTCGTGAATGCATATTAGACTCACCAGTTGACGTATACTGGATGTGCGACGTGATTTGTTTACTCTAGAACATCGGTAAAAATTTAACATTTTGCTACTTTGAGCTCAATTTCAAGCTATACTTTCAGTCATAAAACCAACTGAAAATCATCTCTATTTCTGTACTTAATCTTCCATTCTATTAAATGAGACCAAGAGACCGAGAATACAACCATAAAAATCATACAAAAATGCATCGCAAATTCGGTGTTTTAAACTAAAAACATGGACGCAGTTTTTTCTTACGCACCGCATGCTGCATGATTTTTTTTTTATAGTGTACACTTGTTGTATCAACCCACTCTTTCATATCTAGGCCCAAATTTACCACTTATAGCTTATCTGAGTGAGCTGAGCTCATCACATAGTACTGGGAATATTTTAGAACACAATTTCACTAATTTTCAATACATATTTCCTGATTTGTGAACTCTGGGCTCTCAAGAACATGAAGGAGAATACAGAACGTTTAACTATGGTTTTCTGCATTCTTTGAATTTAACCCTTTCAGTGGCTGTCAGATGGAACTGTCATTGAGATCAAGGTCCAACATGTAGGTCTATGTAATGAGCTTCTCAGATAAGCTGTCAGTAGTAAACTTTTTCCAAGATATGAGAGAATGGGACTGAGTGTGTGCACAGTATAAAAAAAAAATTCTGCCCTAAATGGTGCATGATGGAAAAAGAAAATCTCCAATCATGTGAATGGTTTAAAATAGCAGCTTTAAAATGTTTTCACAGATGATGTTTATGGTTTTATTTTTTTATTATTTTTATTAACACATCGGCCATTTCCCACCAAGGCAGGGTGGCCCGAAAAAGAAAAACTTTCACCATCATTCACTCCATCACTGCCTTGCCAGAGGCATGCTTAAACTACAGTTATAAAACTGCAACATTAACACACCTCCTTCAGAGTGCAGACACTGTACTTCCCATCTCCAGGACTCAAGTCCGGCCTGCTGGTTTCCCTGAATCCCTTCATAAATAGTATTACCCTGCTCTCACTCCAAAAGCACGTCAAGCTCTAAAAACCATTTGTCTCCATTCGCTCCTATCTAACACACCCACACATGCTTGCTGGAAGTCCAAGCCCCTCGTACACAAAACCTCCTTTACCCACCAACCTTTCCTAGGCCAATCTCTACCCCGCCTTCCCTCCACTACAGATACACTCAGCTAATATACTACTGAAACAAATATACTACTCAAATAAATATTATTTTGATTAGTTTGACAATCAGAAGTAGCTTGAAACTGAGCTCAGAGTCGAGTGAATGTGCAAATTCTGTCGTTTTTTCCTGAGGATAGGTAAATCCCTCCTCTAATTTTGTAATTATAAATTCAACATGGAAGGCAAGATACATGAATAATGAACAGCGGAAATGTTATTTTAATGCCAGGAATGTCTAAATTGTTTATTTTGGACTATTTTGAAACTGGTATTTTTTTAATGTTGTGTAAAATTGGCCAAATTACCAACTACCGTGCACCTTATAGGGTAGTTGTAATATTTAAATGGGTGCTTTCTTGTGTTCAATCAATAGAATGGAAGGCATGTTTACAAAACAGCTAAGAATCTGGTTAAATGGAGAAATGAAATTGGCCTAAAACAGAAATCAAATAGGACAAAATTGCCAATGAGTAAATTCCGCTGAGACCGCTAACTTTGTGCCTGCACAATTCCTTAAGTTTTCTATAAAATTTTGTACTTTTCATGTCATTACCTTCAGAAAAAAGATTCTCTACTGTTTCAGCAAGACTTTTAAAGTGGACACTGAGAACAATATTAATTTCAGGGGTCTGGTCAGTGAAAGGGTCAAATTCTTGGTTCTAGAACTTAAATCAAAATCCATCAGAATTTTATAGAATTATCGTTATCACCTAACAGCTTTAATATTTTCATATATTTATATTTTCTCCATGGGGAAGCAGAACAGAATTCTTCCCCTGTAAGCCATGCATGTTGTAAGAGGCGGCTAAAATGCTGGGAGCATGGGACTAGTAACCCCTTCTCCTGTATACATTACTAAAGTTAAAAAGAGAAACTTTCGTTTTTCTTTTTGGGCCACCCTGCCTCGGTGGGATACTGTTGTTTTGTTGAAAGAAGAAATTTAACAAATTCATAATATAAATACTGAGATGCAAAACAATTTGATGACAGGGGATCTTAACAATGCAAGACACGGAGAAAGGAGATTTGTGAAAGTACTTGAGCTGAAGATCCCTTCCCCCCTGTGGCTTGTCTTGCATTATATAGTGAGAATATAAAGAGATATGAAATATTTATCACTAAAAATATGAAAAGCTGCAGCATTGCAATCACCACAAAATAAAAATACAAATTCATTCCAGAGTAAACACTTTGTTTTTCCAAACGCATGCTAAAAATTTATGGTGAAATTTAAATTTGTCTAACTTTTCTCCACTCACAGCTTCTACAGTAAGTACATTCACAATAAACTACATTGTTTGCTGCACACATCGTGCAAGTTATTTACAAACAGGACTGTTGTCAGCAACACTGGATGACAGGTTGTATTGAACGTTCTTAACTCTTTGAGGGTCGACAGGCCCTCTCCGAGACTCGTTCTCAGGGTCGGCCAAATTTAAAAAAAAAAAAAAATATTTTTTCTTATGAAAATATAGAGAATCTTTTCCCAATCATAATGACACCAAAAGTATGAAATTTGATGGAAAACTTACGGAATTATGCTCTCGCGAAGTTAACGGTCTCGGCGATGTTTACGCATCGGCAATTCTGCCCACCTTGAGCCCCATTTTTGGCCAATTCCACTGCACTAGTCGACAAAAAACATGAATATTTTGCTAGAACTCCATTTTTTCTATCGAATGAGTGCAAGAAACCACCCATTTACCAATTTCAACTATCCAGTATAGTGGTCAGAATTTAGCAATTTTGCCAATTTCACACAAATTTCAAAAGATGCCAATTTCTGAATAGGGTCCAGAATAGACAAAAAAGACATTCCTGGCACTAAAATGACATTTCCTCTGTTCATTAGTCACATCTCAAGGCCCCTCTCACATTCTTTTGCTTTCCACTTTGAATTTTTATTCTCACAAAAAATAGAAGATTTACTGTTATGCAGACTACTGCATTAGTGTAAAAGATGGTATAAATAATATTGGTGCACTTGAAAAAGAATATTAGACTAACCAGTTGACGCGTATTGGACGCTTGGCATGATTTGTTTACTTTTGAACTTTGGTAAAAATCGAACATTTCTGCTATTTTGAGCTCAATTTCAAGGTACTTTTCATTGTAAAACCAGTCAAAATCATCTCAGTTTCTGTAATATGTCTTCCATTCTATGAAATGAGACCAAGAAAACTAGAATACAACAATAAATACCATACGAAAATACAGTGCCAAGTCGCTGTTTTATTCCAAAAAAACGGTTAAAGTTTTTTTTTCTCATTACGCACTGTGTGCTGCAGGATTTTTTTTATACTGTGCACACTGACCACATAGACCCATTCTTTCATATGTAGGCCTACCAGCTTTCTCCCACTAGATTTGAGGGCGCTAGAATTTAGGGGTACTAGTACGTCAAAAAACCCTGGGTCGTAAGCCGTACTAGTATGGCCGAAACCCTCAAAGGGTTAATGCACTGTCGGAGTGTGAACGAGGTAACATTTATGAAGGGATTCAGGAAAACTAGTTAGGCAGACTCGATTTCTGGAGGTGGTAAGTACAGTGCCTGCACTTTGAAGGAGGGGTGATAGTGGGAAGTACAGTGCCTGCACTCTGAAGGAGTGGTGATAGCAGGAAGTACAGTGCCTGTACTCTGAAGGAGGGGTGATAGTGGGAAGTACAGTGCCTGTACTCTGAAGGAGGGGTGATAGTGGGAAGTACAGTGCCTGTACTCTGAAAGAAGGGTGATAGTGGGAAGTACAGTGCCTGTACTCTGGAGGGGTGATAGTAGGAAGTACAGTGCCTGTACTCTGAAGGAGGGGTGATAGTAGGAAGTACAGTACCAGCACTCTGAAGGAGGGGTGATAGGAAGTACAGTGCCTGTACTCTGAAGGAGGGGTGATAGTAGGAAGTACAGTACCAGCACTCTGAAGGAGGGGTGATAGTAGGAAGTACAGTACCAGCACTCTGAAGGAGGGGTGATAGGAAGTACAGTGCCTGTACTCTGAAGGAGGGGTGATAGGAAGTACAGTGCCTGTACTCTGAAGGAGGGGTGATAGTAGGAAGTACAGTACCAGCACTCTGAAGGAGGGGTGATAGGAAGTACAGTGCCTGTACTCTGAAGGAGGGGTGATAGGAAGTACAGTGCCTGTACTCTGAAGGAGGGGTGATAGGAAGTACAGTGCCTGTACTCTGAAGGAGGGGTGATAGTAGGAAGTACAGTACCAGCACTCTGAAGGAGGGGTGATAGGAAGTACAGTGCCTGTACTCTGAAGGAGGGGTGATAGGAAGTACAGTGCCTGTACTCTGAAGGAGGGGTGATAGGAAGTACAGTACCTGTACTCTGAAGGAGGGGTGATAGTAGGAAGTACAGTACCAGCACTCTGAAGGAGGGGTGATAGGAAGTACAGTGCCTGTACTCTGAAGGAGGGGTGATAGGAAGTACAGTGCCTGTACTCTGAAGGAGGGGTGATAGGAAGTACAGTACCTGTACTCGGAAGGAGGGGTGATAGTAGGAAGTACAGTACCAGCACTCTGAAGGAGGGGTGATAGGAAGTACAGTGCCTGTACTCTGAAGGAGGGGTGATAGGAAGTACAGTGCCTGTACTCTGAAGGAGGGGTGATAGGAAGTACAGTACCTGTACTCTGAAGGAGGGGTGATAGGAAGTACAGTGCCTATACTCTGAAGGAGGGGTGATAGGAAGTACAGTACCTGTACTCTGAAGGAGGGGTGATAGGAAGTACAGTGCCTGTACTCTGAAGGAGGGGTGATAGGAAGTACAGTACTTGTACTCTGAAGGAGGGGTGATAGGAAGTACAGTACCTGTACTCTGAAGGAGGGGTGATAGGAAGTACAGTACCTGTACTCTGAAGGAGGGGTGATAGGAAGTACAGTGCCTGTACTCTGAAGGAGGGGTGATAGTAAGTACAGTTCCTGTACTCTGAAGGAGGGGTGATAGTAAGTACAGTTCCTGTACTCTGAAGGAGGGGTGATAGTAAGTACAGTGCCTGTACTCTGAAGGAGGGGTGATAGTAGGAAGTACAGTACCAGCACTCTGAAGGAGGGGTGATAGTAAGTACAGTGCCTGTACTCTGAAGGAGGGGTGATAGTAAGTACAGTGCCTGTACTCTGAAGGAGGGGTGATAGGAAGTACAGTGCCTGTACTCTGAAGGAGGGGTGATAGTAAGTACAGTGCCTGTACTCTGAAGGAGGGGTGATAGTAGGAAGTACAGTGCCTGTACTCTGAAGGAGGGGTGATAGTAAGTACAGTGCCTGTACTCTGAAGGAGGGGTGATAGTAGGAAGTACAGTGCCTGTACTCTGAAGGAGGGGTGATAGTAGGAAGTACAGTACCAGCACTCTGAAGGAGGGGTGATAGTGGGAAGTACAGTGCCTGTACTCTGAAGGAGGGGTGATAGTAGGAAGTACAGTGCCTGTACTCTGAAGGAGGGGTGATAGTAGGAAGTACAGTGCCTGTACTCTGAAGGAGGGGTGATAGTAGGAAGTACAGTACCAGCACTCTGAAGGAGGGGTGATAGTAGGAAGTACAGTGCCTGTACTCTGAAGGAGGGGTGATAGTAGGAAGTACAGTACCAGCACTCTGAAGGAGGGGTGATAGTAGGAAGTACAGTACCAGCACTCTGAAGGAGGGGTGATAGTGGGAAGTACAGTGCCTGTACTCTGGAGGGGTGATAGTAGGAAGTACAGTGCCTGTACTCTGAAGGAGGGGTGATAGTAGGAAGTACAGTGCCTGTACTCTGAAGGAGGGGTTGGGATATACACAGTTTGGAGCGGCATCTGAATTGACAAGACAGTGATAGAGTGACGGTGAAAGTGTTTTTATTACTTTTTTGGGTTACCCTGCCTTGATAGGGACAACTGTTGTGTTAAAAAATATATATATTTGTAGTTCTGTAACAACTCTGCACCCATCAGTGCTGAAAATAACTCCACATCTAGACAAAAGGTTGACGAGACTTAAGTTTGTTATACAGGCAAACTTCTAATTAACCCGTAAATGATCCAAGCAGATCTACTTCCACATGTGTAGTGCTAGAAAAGTAGATCTAAGTTTTTTTTACATATTTTCAAATATAACAAAAAAAAAAAGTAGATCAAAGTTTTTTTTACACATTTTCAAATGTAGAAAAAAAAAAAGAAGATCTACTTTTTTTACATACTTTCAAATGTTGAAAAAACGTATATATACGTTTGGACCGTTTACGGGTTAATGGATCCCATTTAACAGATTTTGAAAACCGTGGACAAACATTAGAATCAATGGAGAAAATGGAAAAAGTTATAGATTCCAGATTTTGTCTGCAGTGATAGTGTCTGGTGGTCTTCTGAATAAATGAAAAGATCCCAATGATTCCAATGTATCTCCAGTACGGGTGCATGCACTTATCCAATAAGGAAGGTTGATTTTGGCATCTCAACTGCATGGGTATATGAGGAATATGTGGTCAAGAAACAGTGATTGATATCCATCTTCTCAGCCATCTACAATTTCACTAGTGGAGCTACAATTTCACTAGTGGAGCTTTACA
The DNA here is from genome assembly GCF_038502225.1 of Cherax quadricarinatus. Lineage (NCBI taxonomy): Eukaryota > Metazoa > Arthropoda > Malacostraca > Decapoda > Parastacidae > Cherax > Cherax quadricarinatus. The sequence continues at coordinate 18,034,273 of NC_091372.1, read as the reverse complement.
GCCCCTATGTCTCTGAACAGAAGTTATTCTGGGTCACCACTATTGATCAGAGCAGTTTATACCTCATCATCACACCACAAAACTTAAAGTAAAATTAATATACTATCGTACAGCACTTTTATTTTAATTACAATTCCTGCAGTATAATTACAATTCTTACAGTAGAGTCTCCCGTATCCAGAGGGAACATGTTCCAAGGCCTTTCACGGATACCTGAAATCATGGATAGTAGTGAACCCTATATATAAGTCATTTTTCCTTTACATACCTATGATCAAGTTTGACAAATTAAGCAAAACAAGTCTAGAATTAGCACTTTTTCACTGATGGGAAGTATTTCACGGCTTCTCTTAGCCTTTGGGCCACTAAACTGTGGATAACTGAAACCGTGGATACCGAATCTGTGGATACGGGAAGGTTCTACTGTGCTGTTACTGCTTTTGGGTTACAAAGTTTCTAATGTTCCATAGTCTTGAATCAACATACCAAATCTGCTTATTCTGAACATTGTGCATTTAAATTACGATCATGAATTTTTTCTTTTGTTATTTGGACTCTAGGGACAATTGGCAATAACATATACCTCCTCCCTACTATCAGTTGGTCAGGTCAAGGGTTCAATGTTCATTTCCCCATGAAATATAAAGTTCCTTCATTACCATGAAATATAAAAATGACAGTTACAGGTGATGTTGATGACAGTCATATTAAAAAAATGAGGTGCTGCCACAATATTATGAAGAATCCTTCTGTTTGTTAGTATCATTCCAAGTTGCTTCAAGTCTCAGCTTGATATATCCCATGATCTTCCTCAGTGTCTGTCAAAGAAAGCAAAATTAGTAACTGAAAGTACTGCTGAAATAATAGAGATCTACATTCAAGTGTTGCAGATGAATGAAGGTTTAGGAAGGGTAAGAGTTGAGTAGACCAAGTGTTTACAGTGAACCATGTAAGTGAACAATATTTAGACAAGAATAGGTATGAGGCTGGTAGACAGCAACCGCCCAGAGAGGTACTACTGTCTTGCCAAGTGAGTGCAAAACGGAAATCTGCAATTGTTTTACATGATGGTAGGATTGCTGGTGTCCTTTTTCTGTCTCATAAACATGCAGGATTTCAGGTACGTCTTGCTACTTCTACTTACACTTAGGTCACACTACACATACATGTACAAACATATATATACACACCCCTCTGGGTTTTCTTCTATTTTCTTTCTAGTTGTTCTTCTTGTTTATTTCCTCTTATCCCCATGGGGAAATGAAACAGAATTCTTCCTCCGTAAGCCATGCGTGTTGTAAGAGGCAACTAAAATGCCAGGAGCAAGGGGCTAGTAACCTCTTCTCCTGTATATATTACTAAATGTAAAAGGAGAAACTTTTGTTTTTCATTTTGGGCCACCCTGCCTCGGTGGGATATGGCCGGTGCGTTGAAAGAAGAAAAAAAATATGCAAGATTTCAGGTACGTCTTGCTACTTCTACTTACACTTAGGTCACACAACACATGCATGTACAAGCATATATATAAACACCCCTCTGGGTTTTCTATTTTCTTACTAGTTCTTATTCTTGTTTATTTCCACTTATCTCCATGGGGAAGTGTAACAGACTTCTTCCTCTGTAAGCCATGTGTATCGTAAGAGGAGACTAAAATACCGGGAGAAAGGGGCTATTAACCGTTTCTCCTGTATACATTACTAAATTTAAAAAGAGAAACTTTTGTTTTTGTTTTTGGGCCACCCTGCCTCAGTTGGATACAGCCAGTTTGTTGAAAGAAGATTTAGACAAGGGTGAAGAAGTCTTGTTGCATTTATGGATTTCCAAAAGGCATATGATAGGGTGGAGAGGGGAGCAATGTGGTAGATGTTGTAGGTGTATGGAATACATGGTAGATTAAGGATAGTAAGGCTTAGGTTAAAATATGTAGGAGGTAGATAAATTTCCAGTAAAAGCCTTTGGAAAGTAAGTGTGATCCCACCATGGTTGTTTAACCCTTTCAGGGTCCGTCCCGTATATCTACGGCTTTACGTTCAGGGTCCAAACCGTAGATCTACGCCATGAGCTCAGCTCACTCTGATAAACTGTGAGTGGTACATTTGGGCCTAGATATGAGAGAATACATCTATGTGGTATGTGTGCACCACATAAAACAGATCCTGCAGCACACTGTGTATAATGAGAGAAAAAAAATGAAATCATGATTTTTTCGATTAAAACAGCAACTTTGCAGTGTTTTTTCGTATGTTTTTTAAAGTTATATTTGCGATTTCTTTGTCTCATTTGATAGAATGGAAGACATATTACAGAAATAGAGATGATTTTGATTGGTTTTAGCACTGGAAATGGCTTGAAACTGAGCTCAAAGTAGCAGAAATGTTAAATTTTTGCCGATATTCAAGAGTAAAACAAACGACCTCACACGTCTAATACACGTCAGCTGGTGGGTCTAATATACATTCACAAATATGGTGATGATATTTATACAATTATTACAGTATTGCATAACAGTAAATCTTCTATTTTTTGGTGTGAATAAAAATTCATTATGTGAATAAAAAATCAAAATGGAATTTATTTGTAAAGCCTCAAAACATAACTAATGAACAGAGGAAATGTTAGTTTAGTGCCAGGAATGCCTACATTGTTCATTCTGGACCCTATTTTGAAACTGGAATATTTTGAACTTTGTGTTAAATTGGCCAAATTAACAATTTCTGATCACTTTATTTTGTAGTTGAAACAGTTGACTTGGCGATTTCTTGTGCTCAATCGATAGAATAGAAGTAATACTAGTGAAATAGCTAAGAATTTGGTTGATTGGAATAATGTAATTGGCCTAAAATGGGAGTCAAAGTCGGCAAAATCGTCGATTCGTAAATATCGCTGACACATCAAAATTCGCGAGAGCATAATTTCGTCAATTTTCCACCAAATTTCGTACTTTTTGTTTTATTACCTTCACAAAAAGATTCTCTACGATTTCATAAGAAAAAATAACAAATTTTTTTTTTGAAAATTCTTGGACACTGGTGCGTGACTCCAGATTTGGGCCTTGGACCCTGAAAGGGTTAATATATTCATAGGTGGAATTGTGAATGTGAATGCTAGGGTGTTTGGGTGAGGTGTGGGATTAAAAGATAAAGAATCTAATATGAAGCGCGAGCTATCACAGTTGCTTTATGCAGAAAAGTTGAAAAGGTTGTTGGATGAATTCCGGAGAGTACGTAAAAGAGGGAAATTAAGAGTGAACATATATATATATATATATATATATATTTATGTGTGTAGGAAAGAGTAAGGTGATGAGGGTAACAAAAAAAAATTAGGTAATAAAAGACTGAATATCAGATTGAAAGGAGGGAGTATAGAAGAAATGAGTGTGTTTCAATATTTGCTAGTGGAGATGTTGGCAGACAGGTCTGTGAAAGATGACACAAACCATAGAGTTGATGAGGAAGAAAAGGCAAGTGGTGCACTGAGGCATCTGTGGAGATAAAGAATGTTGTCATTGGAAACAATAAGGGGACTATCTGAGAACAGTGATACCAATACTCTTATATATTTGTGAAGCATGGGTTTCAAACCTGCAGCAAGGAGGCTGGAGGCAGTGGAGATGTCATGTCTAAGGGTCATGTGCAGTGTGAGTATTATGCAGAGTCTGTAGTGGGGAGAGTAGAAGGTGCAGCATTACTATTACAGTGGTACCTCAAATTTCGGCCTAAATTTATTCCAGAAGGCTGTTTGAGTGCCGTTACCGAACGAATTTGTTCCCATAAGGAATATTGTAAATTAGATTAGTCTGTTTGAGACCCCCAAAAATACACTTACAAAAGCACTTACAAAAATACACTTACATAATTGTTCAAGTTGGGAGCTGTTTGAAATTGGAAGTACCACTGTATTTAGATAGCCGAGGAGGGATTGTTGAGGTAGCTTGGACATTCAGAGAGAATGGAACAAAACAGGATGACTTGGAGTGTATAAATCAGAAGTGGAGGAAAGGAAGGGTAAGAGCCATCCTAGGAAAGACTGGAGGAAGAGGGTTTTATACGCGAGGGGCTTGATCATCCAACGGGCATATATGAGCATGTTAAACAGGAGTCAGGGCAAGTAACTTTTACTAATCAATGTGCTGTTAGAGTGTGAGTGCAGGCACTGAGCAGTAGTGTCTGCACACCTTTGGCAAGGTACTAACAGAGTGATGCTAAGAATGTTTCTTATTTTTTCAGGTCATGCTACCTCGGCACGATATAACCGGTGTTAAAAAAAAAAAAAAAAATCTCAAGCATGACATCTCTACTGCCTCCAACTTGCAAGCTGCAAGGCTTGGAAGTTGGAGGCCTCGAACCCACATCAAAGTGTTGAAATTACTGAACTCTGATATTCATCTTGATGCCTCCAAAAATAAATATTTTTACCACAGATCCCTCAATACAAATGCAAATATTTATATCATTGTAAAGCTTACAATCCTAGGTAGTAGGCTGGTAGACAGCAACCACCCAGGGAGATACTACCATCCTGCCAAGCGAGTGTAAACCGGAAGCCTGTACTTGTTTTACATGATGGTAGGATTGGTGGTGTCTTTTCTCTGTCTCATAAACATGCAAGATTTCAGGTACGTCTTGCTTCTTCTACTTACACTCAGGTCACACTACACATACATGTACAAGCATATATATACACACCCCTCTGAGTTTTCTTCTATTTTCTTACTAGTTCTTGTTCTTGTTTATTTCCTCTTATCTCCATGGGGAAGTGGAACAGAATTCTTCCTCCGTAAGCCATGTGTGTTGTAAGAGGCGACTAAAATGCCGGGAGCAAGGGGCAAGTAACCCCTTCTCCTGTATAAATTACTAAATATAAAAAGAGAAACTTTCGTTTTTTTTTTTTTGGGGGGGGGGCCACCCCGCCTCGGTGGGATATGGCCAGTTTGTTGAAAGAAAAGAAAAAAGCTTACAATGAGTAGTTTACACATTATGAGGTTTTAATGAGAAAAATGGCCGCTATCGTGCCTCGACACTTTGGGCAGACTAATACTAATTCTTATGCTATTTTGATATAGGTTATATTTGAGCAGTACATTTGAACATATTACTAGGTACATAATTAGATACATTCCCAGTTAGGTACATACATAATTAGGTTTAAAATAGTTAGGTACTTCAAATCATTTAATATTACAAATGGTAGATTTAGTAATGTATCTTGGCATGATACATTATTTATATTAAAGCCATACTGGGAGAGTATCACAGACAAACTTAGCATTCACTTAAGATTTAATATGCAACAGTTATATTAGGAACTGTGTGCTTACAGTCATTTGGGTGGGCGTAGGCGTAAATGATGGCAGAATTATAGATAATGAGAGTAAGTCAATGCACCACTCGCCTTTTATTTCTCATCTATTTAATGTTCACATGATCTTTCACAGACTCTTCTGCTTACCTGTCCACACCCAGATATCTGAATACATTCACATCCTCAATACTCCCTCCTTCCAATTTGATATCCAATTTTTCCCTCCCTAAATATTTTGTTACTCTTATCTCATTACTCTTTTCAATATTCACTTTTAATTTCCATGTCTTACATACCTTCCCAAATTCCTCCATCAAACTTTGCAACCTCTCTTCAGAATTATTCAAATGAACCATCATTTTTTCTGTCTCATAATATGCAAGATATTAGGTATATCTTGCTACCTCTACTTACACTTACATCACACTACACATGCATGAACATGCGTAGATATACACATCGATTTAAGTTTTCTTCTATTTTCTTAATAGTTCATGTTTTTTATTTTCTTTTTATCTCCATGGGGAAGTGGAAAAGAATTCTTCCACCGTAAGCCATGCGTGTCATGAGAGGTGACTAAAATGCCAGGAGCAAGGCGCTAATAACCCCTTCTACTGTATAATTACTAAATGTGCAAAGAAAATCTTTATTTATTTTTTTTTTTGCACATTTTTCTTTTTAGGTCACCATGCCTTGGTGGGAGATGGCCAGTGTCGGAAAAAAACAAAAAACTGTGTCACTGGCAAAGAGCAACGCCGACAACTCCCACCTTGCATCAGACTCCATCATCTAATCCTGCATCTGTACCCCCGCACTCTACCATTCACTTCTTTTACAGACACTGTGACACTGTGCATCCCTGTCTAAGGGCCACATTTACTGAGAAATAATCCTCCTTTCTCCTTCATATCCTGACCTGAGTCACACTATTTGCATAAAAACTCTTTACTGCTTTTAGCAATCTATTGCTAATTTCATACATTTGCAATGTCAGCTACACTGCTCCTCTATCATATGCCTTTTCTAAATCCATAAATGCAATAAACATTTCTTTATCACTGTCTAAGAATTGTTCACCTATATGCTTCAGTATATAAACACTTACTCCACACATTCCTTACTCATCCTAAATCCTCTTTGTTCCCTTGCAATCCTACATTCTGTCCTACCCCTAACTCTTTCTCTAACAATTATAATATGAACTTTCCCTAGAATATCTAACAGGCTTATTTCTCCTTTTTCCCTCATAAAAAGGAATTATGCATGCTCTCTGCCACTTCTTAGGTGCATTCTCTTCTTTCATACATATATTGAACAATTACAGAAGCCACTCAAAAATTGTATTCCCAACGGCTTTGAACATTTCAGTCTTAAGCCCATCTATCCCTGCTACTTTAGCCTTTTCAATTTACCACTGTCTCTTGCACTTTTTGACACTCCCATCTGTCTCTTCTTTACTCCTATAAGACGTCATTCCTCCCTGCCCAATGCATGAAGTAATAATCACCTATCCCATCATAAGTGTTGGAAGCCTGTCATGATAGCAGTCACTAGCACAATCCTCCACAAACATTCAGTTCTAGCATTTCCAGTCTTAGCAAAGCAATTACTACCCAACTTGACACCAGCCAACAATGTATGACCTGCTACCTTCACTGAGTGAGAGTAAGATCTGCCTGGCATGACACCAAGCTGCACCATGGAACATTACTAGAGACCTAGCATGACACCAAGCTGCACCATGGAACATTACTAGAGACCTAGCATGACACCAAGCTGCACAATGGAACATTACTAGAGACCTAGCATGACACCAAGCTGTACCATGGAACATTACTCGAGACCTAGCATGGCACCAAGCTGTACCACGGAATATTACTAGAGACCCAGCATGACACCAAGCTGTACCATGAAATATTACTCGAGACCTAGCATGACACCAAGCTGCACCATGGAACATTACTAGAGACCCAGCATGACACCAAGCTGTACCATGGAACATTACTAGAGACCCAGCATGACACCAAGCTGTACCATGGAAAATTACTAGAGACCTAGCATGACACCAAGCTGTACCATGGAACATTACTAGAGACCAAGCATGACACGAGCTGCACCATGGAACATTACTAGAGACCTAGCATGACACCAAGCTGTACCATGGAACATTACTAGAGACCTAGCATGACACCAAGCTGTACCACGGAACATTACTAGAGACCTAGCATGACACCAAGCTGTACCATGGAACATTACTAGAGACCTAGCATGACACCAAGCTGTACCATGGAACATTACTAGAGACCTAGCATGACACCAAGCTGTACCATGGAACATTACTTGAGACCTAACATGACACCAAGCTGTACCATGGAACATTACTAGAGACCCAGCATGACACCAAGCTGTACGATGGAACATTACTAGAAACCCAGCATGACACCAAGCTGCACCACAGAACATTACTAGAGACCCAGCATGACACCAAGCTGCACCATGGAACATTACTAGAGACCCAGCATGACACCAAGCTGCACCATGGAACATTACTAGAGACCTAGCATGACACCAAGCTGTACCATGGAACATTACTAGAGACCTCGCATGACACCAAGCTGTACCATGGAACATTACTAGAGACCTAGCATGACACCAAGCTGTACCACAGTACATTACTAGAGACCTAGCATGACACCAAGCTGTACCATGGAACATTACTAGAGACCTAGCATGACACCAAGCTGCACCGTGGAACATTGCTAGAGACCCAGCATGACACCAAGCTGTACCATGGAACATTACTAGAGACCCAGCATGACACCAAGCTGTACCATGGAACATTACTAGAGACCCAGCATGACACCAAGCTGCACCATGGAACATTACTAGAGACCCAGCATGACACCAAGCTGTACCATGGAACATTACTAGAGACCTAGCATGACACCAAGCTGCACCATGGAACATTACTAGAGACCCAGCATGACACCAAGCTGTACCATGGAACATTACTAGAGACCCAGCATGACACCAAGCTGCACCATGGAACATTACTAGAGACCCAGCATGACACCAAGCTGTACCATGGAACATTACTAGAGACCCAGCATGACACCAACCTGCACCATGGAACATTACTAGAGACCCAGCATGACACCAAGCTGTACCATGGAACATAACTAGAGACCTAGCATGACACCAAGCTGCAACATGGAACATTACTAGAGACCCAGCATGACACCAAGCTGTACCATGGAACATTACTAGAAACCTAGCATGACACCAAGCTGCACCATGGAATATTACTAGAGACCCAGCATGACACTAAGCAGTACCATGGAACACTACGAGAGACCTAGCATGACACCAAGCTGTACCATGGAACATTACTAAAGACCCAGCATGACACCAAGCTGTACCATGGAACATTACTAGAGACCTAGCATGACACCAAGCTGTACCATGGAACATTACTAGAGACCTAGCATGACACCAAGCTGCACCATGGAACACTACTAGAGACCTAGCATGACACCAAGCTGTACCATGGAACATTACTAGAGACCCAGCATGACACCAAGCTGTACCATGGAACATTACTAGAGACCTAGCATGACACCAAGCTGCACCATGGAACACTACTAGAGACCTAGCATGACACCAAGCTGTACCATGGAACAGTACTAGAGACCTAGCATGACACCAAGCTCTACCATGGAACACTACTAGAGATCCAGCATGACACCAAGCTGCACCATGGAACATTACTAGAGACCTAGCATGACACCAAGCTGCACCATGGAACATTACTAGAGACCCAGAATGACACCAAGCTGTACCATGAAACATTACTTGAGACCTAGCATGACACCAAGCTGCACAATGGAACATTACTAGAGACCCAGCATGACACCAAGCTGTACCATGGAACATTACTAGAGACCCAGCATGACACCAAGCTGTACCATGGAAAATTACTAGAGACCTAGCATGACACCAAGCTGTACCATGGAACATTACTAGAGAGCTAGCATGACACGAGCTGCACCATGGAACATTACTAGCGACCTAGCATGACACCAAGCTGTACCATGGAACATTACTAGAGACCTAGCATGACACCAAGCTGTACCACAGAACATTACTAGAGACTTAGCATGACACCAAGCTGCACCATGGAACATTGCTAGAGACCCAGCATGACACCAAGCTGTACCATGGAACATTACTTGAGACCTAACATGACACCAAGCTGTACCATGGAACATTACTAGAGACCCAGCATGACACCAAGCCGTACCATGGAACATTACTAGAGACCCAGCATGACACCAAGCTGCACCACAGAACATTACTAGAGACCCAGCATGACACCAAGCTGCACCATGGAACATTACTAGAGACCCAGCATGACACCAAGCTGCACCATGGAACATTACTAGAGACCTAGCATGACACCAAGCTGTACCATGGAACATTACTAGAGACCTAGCATGACACCAAGCTGTACCATGGAACATTACTAGAGACCTAGCATGACACCAGGCTGTACCACAGAACATTACTCGAGACCTAGCATGACACCAAGCTGTACCATGGAACGTTACTAGAGACCTGTCATGACACCAAGCTGCACCATGGAACATTGCTGGAGACCCAGCATGACACCAAGCTGTACCATGGAACATTACTAGAGACCCAGCATGACACCAAGCTGTACCATGGAACATTACTAGAGACCCAGCATGACACCAAGCTGTACCATGGAACATTACTAGAGACCTAGCATGACACCAAGCTGCACCATGGAAACTTACTAGAGACCTAGCATGACACCAAGCTCCACCATGGAACATTACTAGAGACCCAGCATGACACCAAGCTGTACCATGGAACATTACTAGAGACCCAGCATGACACCAAGCTGCACCATGGAACATTACTAGAGACCCAGCATGACACCAAGCTGTACCATGGAACATTACTAGAGACCTAGCATGACACCAAGCTGCACCATGGAACATTACTAGAGACACAGCATGACACCAAGCTGTACCATGGAACATTACTAGAGACCCAGCATGACACCAAGCTGCACCATGGAACATTACTAGAGACCCAGCATGACACCAAGCTGTACCATGGAACATTACTAGAGACCCAGCATGACACCAACCTGCACCATGGAACATTACTAGAGACCCAGCATGACACCAAGCTGTACCATGGAACATTACTAGAGACCAAGAATGACACCAAGCTGCAACATGGAACATTACTAGAGACCCAGCATGACACCAAGCTGTACCATGGAACATTACTAGAAACATAGCATGACACCAAGCTGCACCATGGAATATTACTAGAGACCCAGCATGCCACTAAGCTGTACCATGGAACACTACGAGAGACCTAGCATGACACCAAGCTGTACCATGGAACATTACTAAAGACCCAGCATGACACCAAGCTGTACCATGGAACATTACTAGAGACCTAGCATGACACCAAGCTGTACCATGGAACATTACTAGAGACCTAGCATGACACCAAGCTGCACCATGGAACACTACTAGAGACCTAGCATGACACCAAGCTGTACCATGGAACATTACTAGAGACCCAGCATGACACCAAGCTGTACCATGGAACATTACTAGAGACCTAGCATGACACCAAGCTGCACCATGGAACATTACTAGAGACCTAGCATGACACCAAGCTGTACCATGGAACATTACTAGAGACCTAGCATGACACAAAGCTGTACCATGGAACATTACTAGAGACCCAGCATGACACCAACCTGTACCATGGAACATTACTAGAGACCCAGCATGACACCAAGCTGCACCATGGAACATTACTAGAGACCCAGCATGACACCAAGCTGTACCATGGAACATTACTAGAGACCCAGCATGACACCAACCTGCACCATGGAACATTACTAGAGACCCAGCATGACACGAAGCTGTACCATGGAACATTACTAGAGACCTAGCATGACACCAAGCTGCAACATGGAACATTACTAGAGACCCAGCATGACACCAAGCTGTACCATGGAACATTACTAGAAACCTAGCATGACACCAAGATGCACCATGGAATATTACTAGAGACCCAGCATGACACTAAGCTGTACCATGGAACACTACGAGAGACCAAGCATGACACCAAGCTGTACCATGGAACATTATTAAAGACCCAGCATGACACCAAGCTGTACCATGGAACATTACTAGAGACCTAGCATGACACCAAGCTGTACCATGGAACATTACTAGAGACCTAGCATGACACCAAGCTGTACCATGGAACACTACTAGAGACCTAGCATGACACCAAGCTGTACCATGGAACATTACTAGAGACCCAGCATGACACCAAGCTGTACCATGGAACATTACTAGAGACATAGCATGACACCAAGCTGCACCATGGAACACTACTAGAGACCTAGCATGACACCAAGCTGTACCATGGAACACTACTAGAGACCTAGCATGACACCAAGCTGTACCATGGAACACTACTAGAGATCCAGCATGACACCAAGGTGCACCATGGAACATTACTAGAGACCTAGCATGACACCAAGCTGCACCATGGAACATTACTAGAGACCCAGCAAGACACCAAGCTGTACCATGAAACATTACTTGAGACCTAGCATGACACCAAGCTGCACCATGGAACATTACTAGAGACCCAGCATGACACCAAGCTGTACCATGGAACATTACTAGAGACCCAGCATGACACCAAGCTGTACCATGGAAAATTACTAGAGACCTAGCATGACACCAAGCTGTACCATGGAACATTACTAGAGACCTAGCATGACACGAGCTGCACCATGGAACATTACTAGAGACCTAGCATGACACCAAGCTGTACCATGGAACATTACTAGAGACCTAGCATGACACCAAGCTGTACCACAGAACATTACTAGAGACCCAGCATGACACCAAGCTGTACCATGGAACATTACTTGAGACCTAACATGACACCAAGCTGTACCATGGAACATTACTAGAGACCCAGCATGACACCAAGCTGTACCATGGAACATTACTAGAGACCCAGCATGATACCAAGCTGCACCACAGAACATTACTAGAGACCCAGCATGACACCAAGCTGCACCATGGAACATTACTAGAGACCCAGCATGACACCAAGCTGTACCATGGAACATTACTAGAGACCTAGCATGACACCAAGCTGTACCATGGAACATTACTAGAGACCTAGCATGACACCAAGCTGTACCATGGAACATTACTAGAGACCTAGCATGACACCAAGCTGTACCACAGAACATTACTAGAGACCTAGCATGACACCAAGCTGTACCATGGAACATTACTAGAGACCTATCATGACACCAAGCTGCACCATGGAACATTGCTAGAGACCCAGCATGACACCAAGCTGTACCATGGAACATTACTAGAGACCCAGCATGACACCAAGCTGTACCATGGAACATTACTAGAGACCCAGCATGACACCAAGCTGTACCATGGAACATTACTAGAGACCTAGCATGACACCAAGCTGCACCATGGAACATTACTAGAGACCTAGCATGACACCAAGCTGCACCATGGAACATTACTAGAGACCCAGCATGACACCAAGCTGTACCATGGAACATTACTAGAGACCCAGCATGACACCAAGCTGCACCATGGAACATTACTAGAGACCCAGCATGACACCAAGCTGTACCATGGAACATTACTAGAGACCTAGCATGACACCAAGCTGCACCATGGAACATTACTAGAGACACAGCATGACACCAAGATGTACCATGGAACATTACTAGAGACCCAGCATGACATCAAGCTGCACCATGGAACATTACTAGAGACCGTTCTCTACACATATGCTGCTATGTATGATAATTCTATGTAACTGTATTTGTGTATACCTAAATAAACTTACTTACTTACTTACTTACTTACCCAGCATGACACAAAGTTGTACCCTGGAACATTACTAGAGACCCAGCATGACACCAACCTGCACCATGGAACATTACTAGAGACCCAGCATGACACCAAGCTGTACCATGGAACATTACTAGAGACCTAGCATGACACCAAGCTGCAACATGGAACATTACTAGAGACCCAGCATGACACCAAGCTGTACCATGGAACATTACTAGAAACCTAGCATGACACCAAGCTGCACCATGGAATATTACTAGAGACCCAGCATGACACTAAGCTGTACCATGGAACACTACAAGAGACCTAGCATGACACCAAGCTGTACCATCGAACATTACTAAAGACCCAGCATGACACCAAGCTGTACCATGGAACATTATTAGAGACCTAGCATGACACCAAGCTGTACCATGGAACATTACTAGAGACCTAGCATGACACCAAGCTGCACCATGGAACACTACTAGAGACCTAGCATGACACCAAGCTGTACCATGGAACATTACTAGAGATCCAGCATGACACCAAGCTGTACCATGGAACATTACTAGAGACCTAGCATGACACCAAGCTGCACCATGGAACACTACTAGAGACCTAGCATGACACCAAGCTGTACCATGGAACACTACTAGAGACCTAGCATGACACCAAGCTGTACCATGGAACACTACTAGAGATCCAGCATGACACCAAGCTGCACCATGGAACATTACTAGAGACCTAGCATGACACCAAGCTGCACCATGGAACATTACTAGAGACCCAGCATGACACCAAGCTGCACCATGGAACATTACTAGAGACCTAGCATGACACCAAGCTGTACCATGGAACATTACTAGAGACCTAGCATGACACCAAGCTGTACCACGGAACATTACTAGAGACCTAGCATGACACCAAGCTGTACCATGGAACATTACTAGAGACCTAGCATGACACCAAGCTGTACTATGGAACATTACTGAGACAAAGCATGACACCAAGCTGTACCACAGAACATTACTAGAGACCCAGCATGACACCAAGCTGTACCATGGAACATTACTGAGACCTAACATGACACCAAGCTGTACCATGGAACATTACTAGAGACCCAGCATAACATCAAGCTGTACCATGGAACATTACTAGAGACCTAGCATGACACCAAGCTGTACCATGGAACATTACGAGAGATCTAGCATGACACCAAGCTGCACCATGGAACATTACTGGAGACCTAGCATGACACCAAGCTGTACCATGGATTACTAGAGACCTAGCATGACACCAAGCTGTACCATGGAACATTACTAGAGACCTAGCATGACACCAAGCTGTACCATGGAACATTACTAGAGACCTAGCATGACACCAAGCTGTACCATGGAACATTACTAGAGACCCAGCATGACACCAAGCTGCACCATGGAACATTACTAGAAACCTAGCATGACACCAAGCTGTACCATGGAACATTACTAGGGACCTAGCATGACACAAAGCTGTGCCATGGAACATTACTAGAGACCTAGCATGACACCAAGCTGCACCATGGAACATTGCTAGAGACCCAGCATTACACCAAGCTGTACCATGGAACATTACTAGAGACCCAGCATGACACCAAGCTGTACCATGGAACATTACTAGAGACCCAGCATGACACCAAGCTGTACCATGGAACATTACTAGAGACCCAGCATGACACCAAGCTGTACCATGGAACATTACTAGAGACCTAGCATGACACCAAGCTGCACCATGGAACATTACTAGAGACCCAGCATGACACCAAGCTGTACCATGGAACATTACTAGAGACCTAGCATGACACCAAGCTGCACCATGGAACATTACTAGAGACCCAGCATGACACCAAGCTGTACCATGGAACATTACTAGAGACCTAGCATGACACCAAGCTGCACCATGGAACATTACTGGAGACCCAGCATGACACCAAGCTGTACCATGGAACATTACTAGAAACCTAGCATGACACCAAGCTGCACAATGGAATATTACTAGAGACCCAGCATGACACTAAGCTGTACCATGGAACACTACTAGAGACCTAGCATGACACCAAGCTGTACCATGGAACATTACTAGAGACCTAGCATGATACTAAGCTGCACCATGGAACACTACTAGAGACCTAGCATGACACCAAGCTGTACCATGGAACATTACTAGAGACCCAGCATGACACCAAGCTGTACCATGGAACATTACTAGAGACCCAGCATGACACCAAGCTGCACCATGGAACATTACTAGAGACCCAGCATGACACCAAGCTGTACCATGGAACATTAATCTCACTCAAACACTGTACATGTCAACAGTTCACTCATACACTGTACATGTCAACAGTTCACTCATACACTGTACATGTCAACAGTTCACTCATACACTGTATATGTCAACAGTTCACTCATACACTGTACATGTCAACAGTTCACTCATACACTGTACATGTCAACAGTTCACTCATACACTGTACATGTCAACAGTTCACTCATACACTGTACATGTCAACAGTTCACTCATACACTGTATATGTCAACAGTTCACTCATACACTGTACATGTCAACAGTTCACTCATACACTGTACATGTCAACAGTTCACTCATACACTGTACATGTCAACAGTTCACTCATACACTGTACATGTCAACAGTTCACTCATACACTGTACATGTCAACAGTTCCTCATGTCTTCAACTATACACAAGTGTCTTTACCTGTACTTGTTCTTCAGCCATGAAATTACTGTCTCTTACCATCAGCATTTATCACTTAAAATTATTTCCTCCATCTTTCTAGCATCTTGAATTATTTCCTCCATCTTTCTAGCATCTTGAATTATTTCCTCCATCTTTCTAGCATCTTAAATTCATCATTTAACATCTTCCCTCTTTTATTTATAACTGTAAAGTCAATTTGATAGTTAGGCTTTACTAATTAAATCCTCCTTCGATACATCATTTATGAGTTCAGAGAGTTTTGCTACTCCCCGAGCCTCTCCATGGGTCAGGCTCATCTGGTGCTTGTCTGGTCAACTAGGCTGTTGCTGCTAATGGCCCTGTGTCTCACATACCTATCACAACCTGGTTGATCTGGCTCTCCAAAACTTTATTATTCTCAGCAGATAGACAATCACCTATTCTCTCCACACTTTTAACCTCTCTTTTTCTCTCCATATACTCTGCCTTCCATATTTCATTCCAACATTATAAAAATCTCTACTATGGTAATTTTCCTTTCTTACCATCCTCTTAACCTTATCATTCCACTAATCATTCCTGTCTTCTCCTGCACCCACCCTCCCATACCCGTAAACTTCTCTAATGCACACTACCACTACACAAAGGTGTGAATATAATAAAAGGCAACGCTAGAACATAAGAAAGAAGGAACACTGCAACAGGCCTACTGGCCTATGCGAGACAGGTCCAATTCTCCCACCGGCTTAAGCCAACACCTTGACCTAAAGACCCAGGTAGGAGCACTGCATCCGACCTAGTAGCACAAGCTAGTCAGGTCCAACTCACACCCACTCATGTATTTATCCAGCCTATTTTTAAAACTACACAACGTCTTACCTTCTATGAAGGTACTCGGGAGTTTGTTCCACTCATCCACAACTCTATTACCAAACCAGTGCTTTCCTATATCCTTCCTGAATCTGAATTTTTCCAGTTTAAAACCATTGCTGTGAGTCCTGTCTATGTTAGATATTTTTAGCACACTATTTACTAAATAATACTAAGAGAATAAAATCATGTACAGTATTTCACAAATGCATTTACAGTGGACCCCCGGTTAA
The DNA here is from genome assembly GCF_038502225.1 of Cherax quadricarinatus. Lineage (NCBI taxonomy): Eukaryota > Metazoa > Arthropoda > Malacostraca > Decapoda > Parastacidae > Cherax > Cherax quadricarinatus. The sequence continues at coordinate 18,017,175 of NC_091372.1, read as the reverse complement.
CGATATTTTTTTCACTCCAGAAGTATGTTCAGGTGCCAGTACTGACCGAATTTGTTCCCATAAGGAATATTGTGAAGTAGATTAGTCCATTTCAGACCCCCAAACATACACGTAGAAACGCACTTACATAAATACACTTACATAATTGGTCGCATTCAGAGGTGATCGTTATGAGGGGGTCCACTGTATATGACACCAAGTGTAATTTTACGAACTTTCCTCTTTAACACAAATTTTTTCCTTTTATATCTTAACAAGATAAAGTTAAATACATACCTCTTGTTGTGTTCTCAAACGTGCAGTTTCAGGATTATCTTGAGAATCATCTATACGAATACAGGAATACAGGGCTTCCGAAATCAGCATCATCAGGTCAATGGCTAATTTCTCATCCTGGGCAGTCTGAATATCCGCTGCTGAAAATATCAATAAAAAGTAATTTATCCTAAAAACACAATACAGTGGACCCCCGCATAACGATTACCTCCGAATGCGACCAATTATGTAAGTGTAATTATGTAAGTGCGTTTGTACGTGTATGTTTGGGGGTCTGAAATGGACTAATCTACTTCACAATATTCCTTATGGGAACAAATTCAGTCAGTACTGGCACCTGAACATACTTCTGGAGTGAAAAAATATCGTTAACCGGGGGTCCACTGTATTTTAACAAATCTATAAATTTATTATACATTCATATTTTAACCCTTTCAGGGTCCATGCCGTAGATCTATGGCTTTACATTGAGGGTTCAAACCGTAGATCTACGCCATGATTTCAGCTCACTCTGATAAGCTGTGAGTGGTAAATTTGGGCCTAGATATGAGAGAATACATCTATGTGGTATGTGTGCACCACATAAAACAAATCCTGCAGCAGTGCATAATGAGAGAAAAAAACTGAGACCGTAATTTTCGATTAAAACAGCGACTTTGCAGTGTTTTTTTGTATGTTTTTTATACTTGTATTTGCAATTTCTTGGTCTCGTTGGATAGAATGGAAGATATATTACAGAAAGATGATTTTGATTGGTTTTAGTACTGGAAATGGCTTGAAACTGAGCTCAAAATAGCAGAAATGTTAAATTTTGGCTCATGTTCAAGAGTAAACAAATGACCTCACACGTTTAACACACGCCAGCTGGCAGGACTAATATACATTTACAAGTGTGGTGATATTATTTATACAATTATTACAATACAGTGGACCCCCAGTTAACGATATTTTTTCACTCCAGAAGTATGTTCAGGTGCCAGTACTGACAGAATTTGTTCCCATAAGAAATATTGTGAAGTAGATTAGTCCATTTCAGACCCCCAAACATACACGTACAAACGCACTTACATAAATACACTTACATAATTGGTCGCATTGGGAGGTGATCGTTATGCGGGGGTCCACTGTATTGCATAACAGTAAATCTTCTATTTTTTGGTTTGAATGAAAATTTGTTATGCGAATAAAAAATAAAAATGGAATTCATTTGTAAAGCCTGAAAATGTAACTAATGAACAGAGGAAATGTTAGTTTAGTGCCAGGAATGTCTGCATTGTTTATTTTGGACCCTATTTTGAAACTGGAATATTTTGAACTTTGCATTAAATTGGCCAAATTACCAATTTCTGATCACATTATTTTGTAGTTGAAACAGTTGACTTGGAGATTACTTGTGCTCAGTCGATAGAATAGAAGTAATACTTGTGAAATAGCTAAGAATTTGGTTGAGTGGAGTACTGTAATTGGCCTAAAATGGGAGTCAAAGTCAGCAAAATTGCCGATACGTAAATATCGCTGACACATCAAAATTCGCAAGAGCATAATTTCGTCAATTTTCCATCAAATTTCGTACTTTTTGTTTTATTACCTTCAGAAAAAGATTCTCTACCATTTCATAAGAAAAAATAAGAAAATTATTTTTTGAAAATTCTTAAGACACTGGTGCACACTTTGAAATTTGGCCTCTGGACCCTGAAAAAGTTAAAATGCATTTATGTAAAACATTTGCAAATTTAAGATCTGTGTATTCAGAATTAACCTCAAACATCTGACCAATTTTTTTCCACATTAAGTTAAAATTCTCTGATGTAATATACATGTATTATACTAAAGTTAAGACTTCCACAGTTGGTTGAGTACAGCCTCTCCTCACTTAGTGACGTACTCGTTTACCGATGACTCAGACTTATGATGGGCTCTCTGCCAGTATGCATACCTAAATAATGCATATTAGAGCTGATTTTCTCTATTCTGTTTATTACAGTATACAGTACATTACTGTACAAACATTTAAAAATATACAGTGGAATCTCTATTTGCGAGCGCATCCACGTTCGAGTTTTTCCAAATACAGGCAGTCGATGGGTCGATTTTTTGCTTCCATACGTGATCAAAATTTCCATAAGTGAGCAGACCTCAAGGCAGGTTACTTGACGCTGGTGAGGGGCTCTTGCTCTTGATCTAGGGAATTGCATCTCATTTGTTTGTTGGACTATCTTATTGAAACTTGGGCAATGTATGATGGAAAGATGCTTCTTAACGTACACCAAAAATGAAAGAAATCTAAGCATAAATAATGGAGTTCACTTCTCAGCAATTAGCCACCCTTTAGCGGTATTATTGTATGGTTTTTATGGTTGTATTTTTGTTTTTTTGGTCTCATTTGATAGAATGGAAGATATATTACAGAAATAGATATGATTTTGATTGCTTTCACGACGAAAAGTACCTTGAAATTGAGCTCAATGTAGGAGAAATGTTCGATTCTTTTGGCTATGTTAAAGAGTAAATATGCAGTCGTGAATGGGCTGACATTATTTATACAATTATTGTCAGTGGATGGGTTTATGAAAGATGAGGTGAATCATAAAAATGATGAGGGGAAAAGGGTGAGCGGTGCACGTAGGAGTCTGTGGAGACAAAGAACTTTGTCCCTGGAGGCAAAGAGGGGAATGTATGAGAGTATAGTTTTACCAATGTTCTTATATGGATGTGAAGCATGGGTGATGAATGTTGCAGCGAGGAGAAGGCTGGAGGCAGTGAAGATGTCATGTCTGAGGGCAATGTGTGGTGTGAATATAATGCAGAGAATTCGTAGTTTGGAAGTTAGGAGGAGGTGCGGGATTACCAAAAACTGTTGTCCAGAGGGCTGAGGAATGGTTGTTGAGGTGGTTCGGACATGTAGAGAGAATGGAGCGCAACAGAATGACTTCAAGAGTGTATCAGTCTAAATTGGAAGGAAGGCGGGGTATGGGTCGGCCTAGGAAAGGTTGGAGGGAGGGGGTAAAGGAGGTTTTGTGAGCGAGGGGCTTGGACTTCTAGCAGGCATGCGAGACCATGTTTGATAGGAGTGAATGGAGACAAATGGTTTTTAATACTTGACGTGCTGTTGGAGTGTGAGCAAAGTTACATTTATGAAGGGATTCAGGGAAACCGGCAGGCCGGACTTTAGTCCTGGAGATGGGAAGAACAGTGCCTGCACTCTGAAGGAGGAGTGTTAATGTTGCAGTTTAAAAACTGTAGTGATGGAGTGAATCATGGTGAAAGTTTTTCTTTTTTGGGCCACCCTGCCTTGGTGGGAATCGGCCAGCATGTTAATAATAATAATAATAAAAAAGGCATAACAGTAAATCTTATATTTTTGAGTGAATAAAAATTACAAATCATATATATTATAATAACAATAATAACAATACGTAATTTATACACACTCATCTGAGTTTTCTTTGATTTTATCTGAATAGTTCATGGTCTTATTACTTTTCCTTTTATATCCATGGGGAAGTGGAATAAGAATCTTTCCTCCGTAAGCCATGCGTATTGTAAAAGTCAACTAAAATGCCGGGAACAATGGGCTAGTAACCCCTTTTCCTCTAAAGATTACTAAAAAGAATAAGAAGAAGAAAATTGTCAAAGTGGGAAGTCTGAATGTGCATGGATGTTGTGCAAATGATAAGAAAGAGATGATTGTGGATGTTATGAATGAGAAGAAACTGGATGTCCTGGCTTTAAGTGAAACAAAGCTGAAGAGGGTGGGAGAGTTTCAGTGGAGAGGAATAAATGGGATTAGGTCAGGGGTTTCAAATAGAGTTAGAGCTAAAGAAGGAGTAGCAATAATGTTGAAGGATAAGCTATGGCAGGAAAAGAGGGACTATAAATGTACAGTGGACCCTTGACCAGCGATGGCATCGATTAACGATAAATCTGACTAGCGATACATTTTATCGCAAAAATTTTGCCTCGATTAGCGCTAAAAAACTCGACCAACACTATTCGTTCCATCTGAGACGCGTCCACTTCTGGCCAGTGTTTACAAGCCAGCCAGCCACCGCGGTCGCTTCCAAGCATACTATCGGAACATTTCATATTATCACAGCCTTTTTAGTGATTGCACCTGCAAAATAAGTTACCATGGGCCCCAAGAAAGCTTCTAGTGCCAACCCTACAGCAAAAAGGGTGAGAATTACTATGGATATGAAGAAAGAGATCATTGCTAAGTATGAAAGTGGAGTGCATGTCTCCGAGCTGGCCAGGCTGTACACAAAACCCCAATCAACCATCGCTACTATTGTGGCCAAGAAAACGGCAATCAAGGAAGCTGTTCTTGCCAAAGGTGCAACTATGTTTTCGAAACTGAGATCGCAAGTGACAGAAGATGTTGAGAGACTGTTATTGGTATGGATAAACGAAAAACAGATAGCAGGAGATAGCATCTCTCAAGCGATCATATGTGAAAAGGCTAGGAAGTTGCATGACGATTTAATTAGAAAAATGCCAGCAACTAGTGGTGATGTGAGTGAATTTAAGGCCAGCAAAGGTTGGTTTGAGAGATTTAAGAATCGTAGTGGCATACATAGTGTGATAAGGCATAGTGAGGCTGCCAGTTTGGACCAAAAAGCAGTTGAAAAATATGTGCAGGAATTCAAGGAGTACATAGACAGTGAAGGACTGAAACCTGAACAAGTGTTTAATGGTGACACTGACAATGTTGTGAAACACTTTAGGAATGTCATAAAGGAACGGGAGGTACAGGCCTCTATGGGCAGATATGTTGTGCGACAGAGGTCCAGTGACTCTCAAGCTGGTCCTAGTGGTATTAAAAGAAGAAGGGAAGTAACCCCGAAAAAGGACTTGCCACCTCAAGTCCTAATGGAAGGGGATTCCCCTTCTAAACACTAAGACCATCAACACACTCCCCTCTTCCCATCCCATCAATCATCACCAGATCTTCAATAAAGGTAAGTGTCATGTAACTGTGCATGTCTTCTTCAGTTTGTGTGTATTAAAATTAATATTTCATGTGTTAAATTTTTTTTTTCAATACTTTTGGGTGTCTTGCACGGATTAATTTGATTTCCATTATTTCTTATGGGGAAAATTAACTTGACTAACGATGAGCTCTCAGGAACGGATTAATAGCGTTAGTCAAGGGTCCACTGTATTAATTCAAGGATTATGTGGAGTAAAATAAAGATTGGATGTGAAAAGTGGGTTATAATAAGTGTGTATGCACCTGGAGAAGAGAGAAGTGTAGAGGAGAGAGAGAGACATTTTGGGAAATGTTGAGTGAATGCGTGGGGAGTTTTGAATCAAGTGTAAGAGTAATGGTGGTTGGGGATTTCAATGCTAAAGTGGGTAAAAATGTTATAGAGGGAGTAGTAGGTAAATTTGGGGTGCCAGGGGTAAATGTAAATGGGGACCCTTTAATTGAGCTATGTGTAGAAAGAGATTTGGTAATAAGTAATACATATTTTATGAAAAAGAGGATAAATAAATATACAAGGTATGATGTAGCACGTAATGAAAGTAGTTTATTAGATTATGTATTGGTGGATAAAAGGTTGATGGGTAGGCTCCAGGATGTACATGTTTATAGAGAGCAACTGATATATCGGATCATTATTTAGTTGTAGCTACAGTTAGAGTAAGAGGTAGATGGGAAAAGAGGAAGGTGGCAACAAGTAAGAGGGAGGTGAAAGTGTATAAACTAAGGGAGGAGGAAGTTCAGGCGAGATATAAGTGACTATTGGCAGAAAGGTGGGCTAGTGCAAAGATGAGTAGTGGGGGGGTTGAAGAGGGTTGGAATAGTTTTAAAAATGCAGTATTAGAATGTGGGGCAGAAGTTTGTGGTTATAGGAGGGTGGGGGCAGGAGGAAAGAGGAGTGATTGGTGGAATGATGAAGTAAAGGGTGTGATAAAAGAGAAAAAGGTAGCTTATGAAAGGTTTTTACAAAGCAAAAGTGTTATAAGAAGAGCAGAGTATATGGAGAGTAAAAGAAACGTAAAGAGAGTGGTGAGAGAGTGCAAAAGGAGAGCAGATGATAGAGTGGGAGAGGCACTGTCAAGAAATTTTAATGAAAGTAAGAAAAATTTTTGGAGTGAGTTAAACAAGTTAAGAAAGCCTAGGGAAAGTATGGATTTGTCAGTTAAAAACAGAGTAGGGGAGTTAGTAGATGGGGAGATGGAGGTATTAGGTAGATGGCGAGAATATTTTGAGGAACTTTTAAATGTTAAGGAAGAAAGAGAGGTAGTAATTTCATGCACTGGTCAGGGAGGTATACCATCTTTTAGGAGTGAAGAAGAGCAGAATGTAAGTGTGGGGGAGGTACGTGAGGCATTACGTAGAATGAAAGGGGGTAAAGCAGCTGGAACTGATGGGATCATGACAGAAATGTTAAAAGCAGGGGGGGGATATAGTGTTGGAGTGGTTGGTACTTTTGTTTAATAAATGCATGAAAGAGGGGAAGGTACCTAGGGATTGGCGGAGAGCATGTATAGTCCCTTTATATAAAGGGAAAGGGGACAAAAGAGACTGTAAAAATTAAAGAGGAATAAGTTTACTGAGTATACCAGGAAAAGTGTACGGTAGGGTTATAATTGAAAGAATTAGAGGTAAGACAGAATGTAGGATCGCGGATGAGCAAGGAGGTTTCAGAGTGGGTAGGGGATGTGTAGATCAAGTGTTTACATTGAAGCATATATGTGAACAGTATTTAGATAAAGGTAGGGAAGTTTTTATTGCATTTATGGATTTAGAAAAGGCATATGATAGAGTGGATAGAGGAGCAATGTGGCAGATGTTGCAAGTACAGTGGACCCCCACATAACGATCACCTCCGAATGAGACCAATTATGTAAGTGTATTTATGTAAGTGCGTTTGTACGTGTATGTTTGGGGGTCTGAAATGGACTAATCTACTTCACAATATTCCTTATGGGAACAAATTCGGTCAGTACTGGCACCTGAACATACTTCTGGAGTGAAAAAATATCGTTAACCGGGGGTCCACTGTATATGGAATAGGTGGTAAGTTATTAAATGCTGTAAAGAGTTTTTATGAGGATAGTGAGGCTCAGGTTAGGGTGTGTAGAAGAGAGGGAGACAACTTCCCGGTAAAAGTAGGTCTTAGACAGGGATGTGTAATGTCACCATGGTTGTTTAATATATTCATAGATGGGGTTGTAAAGGAAGTAAATGCTAGGGTGTTCGGGAGAGGGGTGGGATTAAATTTTGGGGAATCAAATTCAAAATGGGAATTGACACAGTTACTTTTTGCTGATTTTACTGTGCTTATGGGAGATTCTAAAGAAAAATTGCAAAGGTAAGTGGATGAGTTTGGGAATGTGTGTAAAGGTAGAAAGTTGAAAGTGAACATAGAAAAGAGTAAAGTGATGAGGGTATCAAATGATTTAGATAAAGAAAAATTGGATATCAAATTGGGGAGGAGGAGTATGGAAGAAGTGAATGTTTTCAGATACTTGGGAGTTGACGTGTCGGCGAATGGATTTATGAAGGATGAGGTTAATCATAGAATTGATGAGAGAAAAAAAGTGAGTGGTGCGTTGAGGTATATGTGGAGTCAAAAAAAGTTATCTATGGAGGCAAAGAAGGGAATGTATGAAAGTATAGTAGTACCAACACTCTTATATGGGTGTGAAGCTTGGGTGGTAAATACAGCAGCGAGGAGACGGTTGGAGGCAGTGGAGATGTCCTGTTTAAGGGCAATGTGTGGTGTAAATATTATGCAGAAAATTCAGTGTGTGGAAATTAGGAAAAGGTGTGGAGTTAATAAACGTATTAGTCAGAGGGCAGAAGAGGGGTTGTTGAGGTGGTTTGGTCATTTAGAGAGAATGGATCAAAGTAGAATGACATGGAAAGCATATAAATCTATAGGGGAAGGAAGGCGGGGTAGGGGTCGTCCTCGAAAGGGTTGGAGAGAGGGGGTAAAGGAGGTTTTGTGGGCAAGGGGCTTGGACTTCCAGCAAGCGTGCGTGAGCGTGTTAGATAGGAGTGAATGGAGACGAATGGTACTTGGGACCTGACGATCTGTTGGAGTGTGAGCAGGGTAATATTTAGTGAAGGGATTCAGGGAAACCGGTTATTTTCATATAGTCGGACTTGAGTCCTGGAAATGGGAAGTACAATGCCTGCACTTTAAAGGAGGGGTTTGGGATATTGGCAGTTTGGAGGGATATGTTGTGTATCTTTATATGTGTATGCTTCTAAACTGTTGTATTCTGAGCACCTCTGCAAAAACAGTGATAATGTGTGAGTGTGGTGAAAGTGTTGAATGATTATGAAAGTATTTTCTTTTAGGGGATTTTCTTTCTTTTTTGGGTCACCCTGCCTCGGTGGGAGATGGCCGACTTGTTGAAAAAAAAAAAAAAAGTTATGGAAGGAGACAAGAGAACATGAATATGTAAATTCAAGGATTATGTGGATTAAAGTAAAGGTTGGATGCGAAAAGTGGGTCATAATAAGCGTGTATGCACCTGGAGAAGAGAGAAATGTAGAGGAGAGAGAGAGATTTTTGGAGATGTTAAGTGAATGTATAGGAGCCTTTGAACCAAGTGAGAGAGCAATTGTGGTAGGGGACCTGAATGCTAAAGGAGGAGAAACTTTTAGAGAGGGTGTGGTAGGTAAGTTTGGGGTGCCAGATGTAAATGATAATGGGAGTCCTTTGTTTGAACTTTGTATAGAAAGGGGTTTAGTTATAGGTACAGGTCCGCCATCACAAATCCAGCAATCAGTTATTCGGCACTAATTTTGACTAGCATAATTTCAAATTTCCAGGTTCGCCACACCAACCTGCTGGTACTATTTGGTGGCGCTACTTGCTGCACAAGTCATTCCAATTTCTTTTTCTCCATTTATTGTTTTAACCTGCTTACTTTTAGCCCTAGCCATGGTTCCAATGAATAAAAGAAATGCTTCTCATTATGTAAAGCACCTACACAGTACATTATCCATTAAAGATAAGGTGGCTTTGAAGCCACTGTCGGTTGCCATGAACTCAGTCTCATGAAGCAGGAGAATATGCTTTATTATTACGCTAATATCAACACTATAGCTTATTTGCCTATCAAAATTGATCTAATATGACATAAAAAACAATATAAATAACATAAAACATGTTGAATACTCCAGAATGAATAATATTGGGCATAACACCGAGCAGTTCGACGGAGGTATGAAGAGGATATGGTATACAAATACCTTTCTCCTATCCCTGTCTTGGGGGTTTATAATAGAGAAAACAGAGTATAGCATAGGCTAACTGTGATATACACTCATACTGCACCATAAACATGAAACAAAAGTTATTTTCTCTATATAGATTATCACACATAGCAGCATGTGTGTAGAGAACCTAGGATAACCCCAAAAAAGTCAATGTGGCTTATTTTCAGTACCTGGCTTGGGTTAGCCATATATGATTTTTGGTAAATACTATTCGATTCTGAAGAGAAGTTGCAGAGATTGGTGGATGAATTTGGTAGGGTGTGCAAAAGAAGAAAATTAAAGGTGAATACAGGAAAGAGTAAGGTTATGAGGATAACAAAAAGATTAGGTGATGAAAGATTGAATATCAGATTGGAGGGAGAGAGTATGGAGGAGGTGAACGTATTCAGATATTTGGGAGTGGACGTGTCAGCGGATGGGTCTATGAAAGATGAGGTGAATCATAGAATTGATGAGGGAAAAAGAGTGAGTGGTGCACTTAGGAGTCTGTGGAGACAAAGAACTTTGTCCTTGGAGGCAAAGAGGGGAATGTATGAGAGTATAGTTTTACCAACGCTCTTATATGGGTGTGAAGCGTGGGTGATGAATGTTGCAGCGAGGAGAAGGCTGGAGGCAGTGGAGATGTCATGTCTGAGGGCAATGTGTGGTGTGAATATAATGCAGAGAATTCGTAGTTTGGAAGTTAGGAGGAGGTGCGGGATTACCAAAACTGTTGTCCAGAGGGCTGAGGAAGGGTTGTTGAGGTGGTTCGGACATGTAGAGAGAATGGAGCGAAACAGAATGACTTCAAGAGTGTATCAGTCTGTAGTGGAAGGAAGGCGGGGTAGGGGTCGGCCTAGGAAGGGTTGGAGGGAGGGGGTAAAGGAGGTTTTGTGTGCGAGGGGCTTGGACTTCCAGCAGGCATGCTTGAGCGTGTTTGATAGGAGTGAATGGAGACAAATGGTTTTTAATACTTGACGTGCTGTTGGAGTGTGAGCAAAGTAACATTTATGAAGGGATTCAGGGAAACCGGCAGGCCGGACTTGAGTCCTGGAGATGGGAAGTACAGTGCCTGCACTCTGAAGGAGGGGTGTTAATGTTGCAGTTTAAAAACTGTAGTGTAAAGCACCCTTCTGGCAAGACAGTGATGGAGTGAATGATGGTGAAAGTTTTTCTTTTTCGGGCCACCCTGCCTTGGTGGGAATCGGCCGGTGTGATAATAAAAAAAAAAAATAATAATATAATAAATAACTATTCGATTCCCAGCCAGGGTAGAAACATTAGGCATCTTTCTTTACACCTGTTGTCTATGTTTACCCATCAGTAAATGGGTACCTGGGTGTTAGTCGACTGGTGTGGGTGTTATCCTGGGACACTGACTTAATTTTCTTGAAATACTCAGCATAACAAGAGGCTTTCTATACAGTAGTATGTCAATGATGTCAGCTAGGCCTGTATACCTTGTACATGTACGTGTAGTAAATAAAGATATGGGGGCACGTCACAAGCAGTGTTCCTCAGGGGTCAGTGTTGGGCCCGTTGTTGTTCGCAATTTACATAAACGACATAGATGAGGGAACAAATAGCGACATAAGCAAATTTGCTGATGACACCAAAATAGGCCGTCCAATTCATTCTAATGAGGACACTAAAGCACTCCAGGATGATTTGAATAGACTGATGCAATGGTCAGAGAAGTGGCAGATGCAGTTTAATATTGACAAATGCAAAGTTCTAAATGTTGGACAGTTAAATAACCATGCCACATATGAACTAAATAATGTAGATCTTAATACTACTGATTGCGAAAAGGATTTAGGAGTTCTGGTAAGCAGTAATCTAAAACCAAGACAACAGTGCATTAGTGTTCGCAGTAAAGCTAACAGAATTCTTGGCTTCATATCTAGAAGTATAAATAATAGAAGTCCTCAGGTTTTTCTTCAACTCTATATATCCTTGGTTAGGCCTCATTTAGACTATGCTACTCAGTTCTGGTCACCGTATTACAGAATGGATATAAATGCTCTGGAAAACGTACAGAGGAGGATGACAAAGATGATCCCATGTATCAGAAATCTTCCCTATGAGGATAGACTGAGGGCCCTAAATCTGCACTCTCTCGAAAGGCATAGAATTAGGGAGGATATGATCGAGGTGTATAAATGGAAAACAGGAATAAATAAAGGGGATGTAAATAGCGTGCTGAAAATTTCCAGCCAAGACAGGACTCGCAGCAATGGTTTCAAGTTGGAAAAAATTCAGATTCAGGAAGGATATAGGAAAGCACTGGTTTGGTAATAGAGTTGTGGATGAGTGGAACAAACTCCCGAGTACAGTTATTCAGGCTAAAACATTTTGTAGTTTTAAAAATAGGTTAGATAAATACATGAGTGGGTGTGGATGGGTGTGAGTTGGACCTGACTAGTTTGTGCTGCTGGGTCTGGTGCCGTGCTCTTTCCTTGAGTGGAGATGACCAGTCTGGGTGGGTCATTGGGCTAATCCGGGGGGTAATGATCATTGGTCTAATATGGGAGGGGATATGGACCTGCTCTGCATGGGTCAGTAGGCCTGTTGCAGTGTTCCTTCTTTCTTATGTTCTTGTGTATTATTATTATCTTATTATTATTATTATTATTTTCTCAGTTGTTTGTTGGGTTATCTTATTGAAACTTGGACAATGTATGATGGAAAGATACTTCTTAACATACACCAAAAATGAAAGAAATCAGACCATAAATAGCGGAGTTCACTTCTTAGCCATTAGCGGCAGCTTAGCGGTATATTTTTGTATGTCTTTTATGGTTATATTCTCATTTTTTTGGTCTCATTTGATAGAATGAAAGATATATTACAGAAATAGATATGATTTTGATTGCTTTCATGACGAAAAGTACCTTGAAATTGTGCTCACAGCAGCAGAAATGTTCTATTCTTTAGCGAAGCTCAAGAGTAAACAAATGTCGTCACCGTCCAATACCTGTCCGCCTGCCAGTCCAAATTCCAATACGTAGTCTGGGTTGACACTATTATTACAATTATTACAATAATGCAGTAGTCTGCATAACAGTAAATCTTCTATTTTTTTGTGAATAAAAATTCCAAATGGTAAGCAAGAGTAATATAAGAGGGGCCTGTAGCCATGACTAATGAACAGAGAAAATGTTATTTTAGTGCCAGGAATGTCTGCATTGTTTATTCTGGACCCTATTTTGAAATTGGCATCTGTTGAAATTTGTGTGAAATCGGCCAAACTGCCAATTTCTGACCGCTTTATTGGGTAGTTGAAATAAGTGAATGGGGGGTTTCTTGTACTCAGTTGACAGACAAGAAGTAAATAAGTTTATTCAGGTATACACAAATACAGTTACATAGATTATCATACATAGCAGTGTATGTATAGAGAACCTGGGATAACCCAAAAAAGTCAAAGTGACTTATTTCCAGTACCTGGTTTGGGCTTGCCATATATGATTTTTGGTAAATATTTTTTTTTCTCGGTTGTTTGTTGGGCTATCTCATTGAAACTTGGGCAATATATGATGGAAAGATGCTTCTTAACGTACAACAAAAATAAAAAAGATGGACGATAAATAAGGGAGTTCACTTCTCAGCCATTAGCCGCCTCTTTGCAGTATATTTTCGTATGGTTTTTATGGTTGTATTCTCATTTTTTTGGACTCATTTGATAGAATGGAAGATATATTACAGAAATAGATATAATTTTGATTGCTTTCATGACGAAAAGTACCTTGAAATTGAGCTCAAAGTAGAGGAAATGTTCGATTTTTGCAAACTGCCAATGTTCAATGAGCTTTGTGTAAGTCAAGTTGGTTAATTTTGTTAAGTGTATTCTAACATAACCACTCTGTAATCCGGCAAACTCAGTAATCCGGCACACTACAGGTCCCAATGATGCTGTATTTGTGATGGAGGACCTGTAATACATATTTTAAGAAAAAGAGGATAAATAAGTATACGAGATATGATGTAGGGCAAAATGACAGTAGTTTGTTGGATTATGTAGTGGTAGATAAAAGACTGTTGAGTAGACTTCAGGATGTACATGTTTATAGAGGGGCCACAGATATATCAGATCACTTTTTAGTTGTAGCTACACTGAGAGTAAAAGGTAGATGGGATACAAGGAGAATAGAAGAATTAGGGAAGAGAGAGGTGAAGGTTTATAAACTAAAAGAGGAGGCAGTTACAGTAAGATATAAACAACTATTGGAGGATAGATGGGCTAATGAGAGCATAGGCAATGGGGTCGAAGAGGTATGGGGTAGGTTTAAAAATGTCGTGTTCAGCTCAAGTTACAGGAAAGTGGGTGTGGGAGGGAAGAGAAGCGATTGGTGGAATGATGATGTAAAGAGAGTAGTAAGGGAGAAAAAGTTAGCATAGGAGAAGTTTTCACAAAGTAGAAGTGATGCAAGGAGGAAAGAGTATATGGAGAAAAAGAGAGAGGTTAAGAGAGTGGTGAAGCAATGTAAAAAGAGACCAAATGAGAGAGTGGGTGAGATGTTATCAACAAATTTTGTTGGAAATAAGAAAAAGGTTTGGAGTGAGATTAACAAGTTAAGGAAACCTAGAGAACAAATGGATTTCTCAGTTAAAAATAGGAGAGGCGAGTTATTAAATGGAGAGTTAGAGGTATTGGGAAGATGGAGGGAATATTTTGAGGAATTGTTAAATGTTGTTGAAGATAGGGAAGCTGTGATTTCGTGTATAGGGCAAGGAGGAATAACATCTTGTAGGAGTGAGGAAGAGCCAGTTGTGAGTGTGGGGGAAGTTCGTGAGGCAGTAGGCAAAATGAAAGGGGGTAAGGCAGCCGGGATTGATGGGATGAAGACAGAAATGTTAAAAGCAGGTGGGGATATAGTTTTGGAGTGGTTGGTGCTAATATTTAATAAATGTATGGAAGAGGGTAAGGTACCTAGGGAAAGGCAGAGAGCATGCATAATTCCTTTGTATAAAGGCAAAGGGGACAAAAGAGAGTGCAAAAATTATGGGGGGATAAGTCTGTTGAGTCCTAGGTAGTAGGTTGGTAGACAGCAACCGCCCAAGGAGGTACTACCATCCTGCCAAGTGAGTGTAAAATGAAAGCCTGTAATTGTTTTACATGATGGCAGGATTGCTGGTGTTTTTTGTCTGTCTCATAAACATGCAAGATGTCAGGTATGTCTTGCTACTTTTACACTTAGGTCACACTACACATACATGTACGTACAAGCATATATATACACACACCCCTCTGGGTTTTCTTCTATTTTCTTTCTAGTTCTTGTTCTTTTTTTTTATTAACACACTGGCCGATTCCCACCAAGGCAGGGTGGCCCGAAAAAGAAAAACTTTCACCATCATTCACTCCATCACTGTCTTGCCAGAAGGGTGCTTTACACTACAGTTTTTAAACTGCAACATTAACACCCCTCCTTCAGAGTGCAGGCACTGTACTTCTCATCTCCAGGACTCAAGTCCGGCCTGCCGGTTTCCCTGAATCCCTTCATAAATGTTACTTTGCTCACACTCCAACAACACACCAAGTATTAAAAATCATTTGTCTCCATTCACTCCTATCAAACACACTCATGCATGCCTATTGGAAGTCCAAGCCCCTCGCACACAAAACCTCCTTTACCCGCTCCCTCCAGCATTTCCTAGGCCGACCCCTACCCCGCCTTCCTTCCACTACAGACTGATACACTCTTGAAGTCATTCTGTTTCACTCCATTCTCTATATATGTTCGAACCACCTCAACAACCCTTCCTCAGCCCTCTGGACAACAGTTTTGGTAATCCCGCACCTCCTCCTAACTTCCAAACTACGAATACTCTGCATTATATTCACACCACACATTGCCCTCTGACACGACATCTCCACTGCTTCCAGCCTTCTCCTCACTGCAACATTCATCACCCATGCTTCACACCCATATAAGAGCATTGGTAAAACTATACTCTCATACATTCCCCTCTTTGCCTCCAAGGACAAAGTTCTTTGTCTCCACAGACTCCTAAGTGCACCGCTCACCCTTTTCCCCTCATCAATTCTATGATTCACCTCACCTCATCTTTCACAGACCCATCCGCTGACACGTCCACTCCCAAATATCTGAATACATTCACCTCCTCCATACTCTCTCCCTCCAATCTGATATCAAATCTTTCATCACCTAATCTTTTTGTTATCCTCATAACCTTACTCTTTCCTGTATTCACTTTTAATTTTCTTCTTTTGCGTACCCTACCAAATTCATCCACCAACCTCTGCAACTTCTCTTCAGAATCTCCCAAGAGCACAGTGTCATCAGCAAAGAGCAACTGTGACAACTCCCACTTTATGTGTGATTCTTTATCTTTTAACTCCACGCCTCTTGCCAAGACCCTCGCATTTACTTCTCTTACAACCCCACCCATAAATATATTAAACAACCATGGTGACATCACACATCCTTGTCTAAGGCCTACTTTTACTGGGAAATAATCTCCCTCTTTCCTACATACTCTAACTTGAGCCTCACTATCCTCATAAAAACTCTTCACTGCTTTCAGTAACCTACCTCCTACATCATACACCTGCAACATCTGCCACATTGCCCCCCTATCCACCCTGTCATACGCCTTTTCCAAATCCATAAATGCTACAAAAACCTCTTTAGCCTTATCTAAATACTGTTCAATTTTTTTTTTTTTTTTTTTTTTTTTTATTCGCCAGTATTCTCCCGGCATTCAATTAAATGTTTCACTGTAAACACCTGGTCCACACACCCCCTTCCATTCCTAAAGCCTCCTTGTTCATCTGCTATCCTATTCTCTGTCTTACTCTTAATTCTTTCAATAATAACTCTACCATACACTTTACCAGGTATACTCAACAGACTTATCCCCCTATAATTTTTGCACTCTCTTTTGTCCCCTTTGCCTTTATACAAAGGAACTATGCATGCTCTCTGCCAATCCCTAGGTACCTTACCCTCTTCCAAACATTTATTAAATAATTGCACCAACCACTCCAAAACTATATCCCCTCCTGCTTTTAACATTTCTATCTTTATCCCATCAATCCCGGCTGCTTTACCCCCTTTTATTTTACCTACTGCCTCACAAACTTCCCCCACACTCACAACTGGCTCTTCCTCACTCCCACAAGATGTTATTCCTCCTTGCCCTATACACGAAATCACAGCTTCCCTATCTTCATCAACATTTAACAATTCCTCAAAATATTCCTTCCATCTTCCCAATACCTCTAACTCTCCATTTAACCCTTTGAGGGTTTTCGTCGTACTAGTACGTCTTACGCGTAGGGTTTTTTGACGTACTAGTACTCATAAATTCTAGCGGCCTCAAATCTAGTGGGAGAAAGCTGGTAGGCCTTCATATGAAAGAATGGGTCTATGTGGTCAGTGTGCACAGTCTAAAAAAAATCCTGCAGCACACAGTGCATAATGAGAAAAAAAAAACTTTGACCATTTTTTTTTAATAAATCAGCGACTTTGCAGTGTATTTTCGTATGGTATTTATTGTTGTATTCTAGTTTTCTTGGTCTCATTTTATAGAATGGAAGACATATTACAGAAATTGAGATGATTTTGACTGGTTTTACAAAGAAAGGTGCCTTGAAATTGAGCTCAAAGTAGCAGAAATGTTCGATTTTTACCAAACTTCAAAAGTAAACAAATCGTGCCAAGCGTGCAATACACGTCAACTGGTGAGTCTAATATTCTTTCACAAGTGCACCAATAATATTTATACCATTTTTTACACTAATGCAGTAGTCTGCATAAAAGTAAATCTTATATTTTTTGTGAAAATAAAAATTCAAAGTGGAAAGCAAAAGAATATAAGAGGGGCCTTGAGACGTGACTAATGACCAGAGGAAATGTCATTTTAGTGCCAGGAATGTCTTTCTTGTTTATTCTGGACCCTATTCGGAAATTGGCATCTTTTGAAATTTGTGTGAAATTGGCAAAATTGCTAAATTCTGACCACTGGACTGGATAGTTGAATTTCATAAATGAGTGGTTTCTTGCACCCATTCGATAGAAAAAATGGAGTTCTAGCGAAATATTCATGTTTTTTGTCGACTAGTACAGTGAAATTGGCCGAAAATGGGGCTCAAAGTGGGCAAAATCGCTGATGCGTAAACATCCCCGAGACCGCTAACTTTGCGAGAGCATAATTCCGTAAGTTTTCTATCAAATTTGAAACTTTTGGTGTATTTATGATCGGGAAAAGATTCTCTATCTTTTCATAAGAGAAAATAATTTTTTTTTTTTTTTAAATTTGGCCGACCCTGAGAACGAGTTTCGGAGAGGGCCTGTCGACCCTCAAAGGGTTAATAACTCTCCTCTCCTATATTTAACTGACAAATCCATTTGTTCTCTAGGCTTCCTTAACTTGTTAATCTCACTCCAAAACTTTTTCTTATTTTCAACAAAATTTGTTGATAACATCTCACCCACTCTCTCATTTGCTCTCTTTTTACATTGCTTCACCACTCTCTTAACCTCTCTCGTTTTCTCCATATACTCTTCCCTCCTTGCATCACTTCTACTTTGTAAAAACTTCTCATATGCTAACTTTTTCTCCCTTACTACTCTCTTTACATCATCATTCCACCAATTGCTCCTCTTCTCTCCCGCACCCACTTTCTTGTAACCACAAACTTTTGGTGAACACTCTAACACTACATTTTTAAACCTACCCCATACCTCTTCGACCCCATTGCCTATGCTCTCATTAGCCCATCTATCCTCCAATAGCTGTTTATATCTTACCCTAACTGCCTCTTCTTTTAGTTTATAAACCTTCACCTCTCTCTTCCCTGATACTTCTATTCTCCTTGTATCCCAACTACCTTTTACTCTCAGTTTAGCTACAACTAGAAAGTGATCTGATATATCTGTGGCCCCTCTATAAACATGTACATCCTGAAGTCTACTCAACAGTCTTTTATCTACCAATACATAATCCAACAAACTACTGTCATTTCGCCCTACATCATATCTTGTATACTTATTTATCCTCTTTTTCTTAAAATATGTATTACCTATAAATAAACCCCTTTCTATACAAAGTTCAATCAAAGGGCTTCCATTATCATTAACACCTGGCACCCCAAACTTACCTACCACACCTACCTACTTTAGCATTCAGGACCTCTACCACAATTACTCTCTCACTTGGTTCAAAGGTTCCTATACATTCACTTAACATCTCCCAAAATCTCTCTCTCTCCACTACATTCCTCTCTTCTCCATGTGCATACACGCTCATTATGACCCACTTTTCACATCCAACCTTTACTTTAATCCACATAATCCTTGAATTTACACATTCATATTCTCTTTTCTCCTTCCATAACTGATCCTTCAACATTACTGCTACCCCTTCCTTAGCTCTAACTCTCTCAGATACTCCAGATTTAATCCCATTTATTTCCCCCCACCGAAACTCCCCTACCCCCTTCAGCTTTGCTTCGCTTAGGGCCAGGACATCCAACTTCTTTTCATTCATAACATCAGCAATCATCTGTTTCTTGTCATCCGCACTACATCCACACACATTCAAGCATCCCAGTTTTATAAAGTTTTTCTTCTTCTCTTTTTTAGTAAAGGTCTACAGGAGAAGGGGTTACTAGCCCATCGCTCCCGGCATTTTAGTCGCCTCATACGACACGCATGGCTTACAGAGGAAAGATTTTTTCCACTTACCCATGGACAATAGAAGAAATAAATTAGAACAAGAGCTATTTAGAAAAAGGAGAAAAACCTAGATGTATGTATATATATATGCATGTGCATGTCTGTGAAGTGTGACCAAAGTGTAAGTAGGAGTAGCAAGATATCCCTGTTATCTAGAGTGTTTATGGGGAAGTGGAACAGAATTCTTCCTCCGTAAGCTATGCGTGTTGTAAGAGGTGACTAAAATGCCAGGAGCAAGGGGCTAGTAACCCCTTCTCCTGTATATACTATTACTAAATTTAAAACGAGAAACTTTTGTTTTTCTTTTTGGGCCACCCCACCTCAGTGGGATACAGCTGGTGTGTTGAAAGAAAGAAGTCTGTTGAGTATACCTGGTAAAGTGTATTGTAGAATTATTATTGAAAGAATTAAGAGTAAGACGGAGAATAGGATAGCAGATGAACAAGGAGGCTTTAGGAAAGGTAGGGGGTGTGTGGACCAGGTGTTTACAGTGAAACATATAAGTGAATATTATTTAGATAAGGCTAAAGAGGTTTTTGTGGCATTTATGGATTTGGAAAAGGCGTATGACAGGGTGGATAGGGGGGCAATGTGGCAGATGTTGCAAGTGTATGGTGTAGGAGGTAGGTTACTGAAAGCAGTGAAGAGTTTTTACGAGGATAGTGAGGCTCAAGTTAGAGTATGTAGGAAAGAGGGAAATTTTTTCCCAGTAAAAGTAGGCCTTAGACAAGGATGTGTGATGTCACCTTGGTTGTTTAATATATTTATAGATGGGGTTGTAAGAGAAGTAAATGCGAGGGTCTTGGCAAGAGGCGTGGAGTTAAAAGATAAAGAATCACACACAAAGTGGGAGTTGTCACAGCTGCTCTTTGCTGATGACACTGTGCTCTTGGGAGATTCTGAAGAGAAGTTGCAGAGATTGGTGGATGAATTTGGTAGGGTGTGCAAAAGAAGAAAATTAAAAGTGAATACAAGAAAGAGTAAGGTTATGAGGATAACAAAAAGATTAGGTGATGAAAGATTGGATATCAGATTGGAGGGAGAGAGTATGGAGGAGGTGAATGTATTCAGATATTTGGGAGTGGACGTGTCAGCGGATGGGTCTGTGAAAGATGAGGTGAATCATAGAATTGATGAGGGGAAAAGGGTGAGCGGTGCACTTAGGAGTCTGTGGAGACAAAGAACTTTGTCCTTGGAGGCAAAGAGGGGAATGTTTAAGAGTATAGTTTTACCAACGCTCTTATATGGGTGTGAAGCATGGGTGATGAATGTTGCAGCGAGGAGAAGGCTGGAGGCAGTGTAGGTGTCATGTCTGAGGGCAATGTGTGGTGTGAATATAATGCAGAGAATTCGTAGTTTGGAAGTTAGGAGGAGGTGCGGGATTACCAAAACTGTTGTCCAGAGGGCTGAGGAAGGGTTGTTGAGGTGGTTCGGACATGTAGAGAGAATGGAGCGAAACAGAATGACTTTAAGAGTGTATCAGTCTGTAGTGGAAGGAAGGCGGGGTAGGGGTCGGCCTAAGAAAGGCTGGAGGGAGGGGTTAAATGAGGTTTTGTGTGCAAGGGGCTTGAACTTCCAGCGGGCATTCGTGAGCGTGTTTTCTGGCAAGACAGTGATGGAGTGAATGATGGTGAAAGTTTTTCTTTTTCGGGCCACCCTGCCTTGGTGGAAATCGGCCAGTGTGTTAATAATAATAAAAAAATAATAATGTACTACATAATAATAATTTAACAATAGGCGGCTTCAAAAGGCCGTCATTAGATGGCACTGTTTACCACAACAAAGAGGGAGCGCTTGTGGCCGCCTCCACCTGTTACATAACGACATATTTTATTCATTCTCGAATATGTATCATGTTTCTATGTTACTTATACTGTTTATTATTTCATATTAGATGAACTGTGATAGATAAATAAGCCATAGAGTTGATAGCAAAATATTCAAGTAGTATTTTGTCCTGTCTCCAGACAAACTCTCGTTGTTCGCCACCGCCGCCACATATACATGTATAATGACATTTTATTCATTCTAGAGTAGGTAGTAGGTTGGTAGACAGCAACCACCCAGGGAAGTACTACCGTCCTGCCAGATGACTGTGAAACAGAAACCTGTAACTGTTTTGCATGATGGTAGGATTGCTGTTTTCTTTTTCTGTCTCATAAACACGCTAGATAACAGGGATATCTTGCTACTCCTACTTACACTTTAGTCACACTTCACAGACACGCACATGCATATATATATACATACATCTAGGTTTTTCTCCTTTTTCTAATTTGCTCTTGTTCTTCTTTATTTCTTCTATTGTCCATGGGGAAGTGGAAAAGAATCTTTCCTCCGTAAGCCATGCGCGTCGTATGAGGCGACTAAAATGCCGGGAGCAATGGGCTAGTAACCCCTTCTCCTGTAGACATTTACTAAAAAAGAGAAGAAGAAAAAGTTTATAAAACTGGGATGCTTAAATGTGCGTGGATGTAGTGCGGATGACAAGAAACAGATGATTGCTGATGTTATGAATGAAAAGAAGTTGGATGTACTGGCCCTAAGCGAAACAAAGCTGAAGGGGGTAGGGGAGTTTCAGTGGGGGAAAATAAATGGGATTAAATCTGGAGTATCTGAGAGAGTTAGAGCAAAGGAAGGGGTAGCAGTAATGTTGAATGATCAGTTATGGAAGGAGAAAAGAGAATATGAATGTGTAAATTCAAGAATTATGTGGATTAAAGTAAAGGTTGGATGCGAGAAGTGGGTCATAATAAGCGTGTATGCACCTGGAGAAGAGAGGAATGCAGAGGAGAGAGAGAGATTTTGGGAGATGTTAAGTGAATGTATAGGAGCCTTTGAACCAAGTGAGAGAGTAATTGTGGTAGGGGACATGAATGCTAAAGTAGGAGAAACTTTTAGAGAGGGTGTGGTAGGTAAGTTTGGGGTGCCAGGTGTAAATGATAATGGGAGCCCTTTGATTGAACTTTGTATAGAAAGGGGTTTAGTTATAGGTAATACATATTTTAAGAAAAAGAGGATAAATAAGTATACAAGATATGATGTAGGGCGAAATGACAGTAGTTTGTTGGATTATGTATTGGTAGATAAAAGACTGTTGAGTAGACTTCAGGATGTACATGTTTATAGAGGGGCCACAGATATATCAGATCACTTTCTAGTTGTAGCTACACTGAGAGTAAAAGGTAGATGGGATACAAGGAGAATAGAAGTATCAGGGAAGAGAGAGGTGAAGGTTTATAAACTAAAAGAAGAGGCAGTTAGGGTAAGATATAAACAGCTATTGGAGGATAGATGGGCTAATGAGAGCATAGGCTATGGGGTCGAAGAGGTATGGGGTAGGTTTAAAAATGTAGTGTTAGAGTGTTCAGCAGAAGTTTGTGGTTACAGGAAAGTGGGTGCGGGAGGGAAGAGGAGCGATTGGTGGAATGATGATGTAAAGAGAGTAGCAAGGGAGAAAAAGTTAGCATATGAGAAGTTTTTACAAAGTACAAGTGATGCAAGGAGGGAAGAGTATATGGAGAAAAAGAGAGAGGTTAAGAGAGTGGTGAAGCAATGTAAAAAGAGAGCAAATGAGAGAGTGGGTGAGATGTTATCAACAAATTTTGTTGAAAATAAGAAAAAGTTTTGGAGTGAGATTAACAAGTTAAGAAAGCCTAGAGAACAAATGGATTTGTCAGTTAAAAATAGGAGAGGAGAGTTATTAAATGGAGAGTTAGAGGTATTGGGAAGATGGAGGGAATATTTTGAGGAATTGTTAACCCTTTGACTGTCGCAACCCCCAATCCTGAGGTGTCTCCTGGTGTCGCAAAATTTAAAAAAAAAAAAAAAATTATTTTTTCTTATGAAATGATAATCTTTTCCCGATTGTAATGACACCAAAAAAACGAAATTTGATGGAAAACTGACGGAATTATGCTCTCGCGAAGTTGGCGACCTCGGCGCTGTTTACAAATCGGCGATTTCGCCCACTTTGAGCCCTATTTTCGGCTAATTCCATTGTTCCAGTCGCCCAAACTCATAGCTATTTCTTTAGAACTTCATTTTTTTCTATTGATTGAGTACAAGAAACTGCCCATTTACTGATTTCAACTACCTAATAAAGTGGTCAGAAATTTGCAATTTGGCCAATTTCACGAAAACTAAAAAATATGACAATTTCAAAATAAGGTCCAGAATGAACAATGCAAACATTCCAGGCTCTAAAATAACGTTTTCTTTGTTCATCAGTCACGTCTCCAGGCCCCTCTGATATTACTCTTGCTTTCTATTTTGAATTTTTATTCAAACAAAAAATATTAGACTTACTATTATGCAGACTACTGCAATGCTGTAATAACTGTATAAATAACATCAACCCATTCATGACTGCATATTAGAATGGCTAGTTGGACATTTATTGGACAATGGCATCATTTGTTTACTTTTGAACATTGGCAAAAATCAAACATTTCCCCTACTTTGAGCTCCATTTCTAGGTTCTTTTTATAGTAAAATCAATCAAAAACACCTCTATTTCTGTAATATGTTTTCCATTCTATCAAATGAGACCAAGAAAACGAGAATACAACCATAAATACTATACGAAAATAGACCACAAAGTTGGCATTTTAATTAAAAAAAAAAACGGTCGGAGTTTTTTTTTTCTCATTATGCACTGCGTGCTCCAGGATTTTTTTTATATGGTGCACACTGACCACACAGACCCATTCTCTCACATGTGGGCCTACCAGCTTTCTCCTGCTTGATTTGAAGCCGCTAGAATTTATGAGTATATATACGTCAAACACGGCACCTCGTAAAACGTATATATACGGCCGCGACAGTCAAAGGGTTAAATGTTGATGAAGATAGGGAAGCTGTGATTTCGTGTATAGGACAAGGAGGAATAACATCTTGTAGGAGTGAGGAAGAGCCAGTTGTGAGTGCGGGGGAAGTTCGTGAGGCAGTAGGTAAAATGAAAGTGGGTAAGGCAGCCGGGATTGATGGGATAAAGATAGAAATGTTAAAAGCAGGTGGGGATATAGTTTTGGAGTGGTTGGTGCAATTATTTAATAAATGTATGGAAGAGGGTAAGGTACCTAGTGATTGGCAGAGAGCATGCATAGTTCCTTTGTATAAAGGCAAAGTGGATAAAAGAGAGTGTAAAAATTATAGGGGGATAAGTCTGCTGAGTATACCTGGTAAAGTGTATGGTAGAGTTATTATTGAAAGAATTAAGAGTAAGACGGAGAATAGGATAGCAGATGAACAAGGAGGCTTTAGGAAAGGTAGGGGGTGTGTGGACCAGGTGTTTACAGCGAAACATATAAGTGAACAGTATTTAGATAAGGCTAAAGAGGTCTTTGTGGCATTTATGGATTTTGGAAAAGGCGTATGACAGGGTGGATAGGGGGGCAATGTTGCAGATGTTGCAAGTGTATGGTGTAGGAAGCAGGTTACTGAAAGCAGTGAAGAGTTTTTACGAGGATAGTGAGGCTCAAGTTAGAGTATGTAGGAAAGAGGGAAATTTTTTCCCAGTAAAAGTAGGCCTTAGACAAGGATGTGTGATGTCACCGTGGTTGTTTAATATATTTATAGATGGGGTTGTAAGAGAAGTAAATGCGAGGGTCTTGGCAAGAGGCGTGGAGTTAAAAGATAAAGAATCACACACAAAGTGGGAGTTGTCACAGCTGCTCTTTGCTGATGACACTGTGCTCTTGGGAGATTCTGAAGAGAAGTTGCAGAGATTGGTGGATAAATTTGGTAGGGTGTGCAAAAGAAGAAAATTAAAGGTGAATACAGGAAAGAGTAAGGTTATGAGGATAACAAAAAGATTAGGTGATGAAAGATTGAATACAGTGGACCCCCGCATACTGTACACATCGCATACCATTCAATCCGCATACCGCTCGCCTTTATCGCAAAAATTTTGCCTCGCATACCGCCCAAAAACTCGCTCACCGCTCTTCGTCCGAGACGCGTCCAATGTGCGCCCTTAGCCAGCCTCACATGTGCCGCCGGTGGCATTGTTTACCAGCCAGCCTCCGCGGTAACATCCAAGCATACAATCGGAACATTTTGTATTATTACAGTGTTTTTGGTGATTTATCTAGAAAATAAGTGACCATGGGCCCCAAGAAAGCTTCTAGTGCCAACCCTACAGCAATAAGGGTGAGAATTACTATAGAGATGAAGAAAGAGATCATTGATAAGTATGAAAGTGGAGTGCGTGTCTCCGAGCTGGCCAGGTTGTATAATAAACCCCAATCAACCATCGCTACTATTGGTGGTACAGCTGCTGCTGCTGCTGTAGTACCGTCTGCTGCTGCTGTAGCATCGTCTGCTGCTGCTGTAGCATCATCTGCTGCTGCTGTAGCATCGTCTGCTGCTGCTGTAGCACTGTCAGCTGCTGCTGCTGTTGTACCACCGTCAGCTGCTGCTGCTGCTGCTGTAGTACCGTCTGCTGCTGCTGTAGTACCGTCTGCTGCTGCTGTAGCATCGTCTGCTGCTGTTGTAGCACTGTCAGCTGCTGCTGCTGCTGCTGTAGCACCGTTGTTGGTGTGGCTTATTGAGAATACCAAGAAACAATTAACCCCAGAGGATTTGCCACCCAGGATAACCCAAAAAAGTCAGTGTCATCAAAGACTGTCTAACTTATTTCCATTGGGGTCCTTAACCCTTTGAGGGTCGACAGGCCCTCTCCGAAACTCGTTCTCAGGGTCGGCCAAATTTAAAAAAAAAAAAAAATTATTTTCTCTTATGAAAAGATAGAGAATCTTTTCCCGATCATAACGACACCAAAAGTTTGAAATTTGATAGAAAACTTACGGAATTATGCTCTCGCAAAGTTAGCGGTCTCGGCGATGTTTACGGATCGGCGATTTTGCCCACTTTGAGCCCCATTTTCGGCCAATTTCACTGTACTAGTCGACAAAAAACATGAATATTTCGCTAGAACTCCATTTTTTCTATCGAATGGGTGCAAGAAACCACCCATTTATAAATTCAACTATCCAGTACAGTGGTGAGAATTTAGCAATTTTGCCAATTTCACACAAATTTCAAAAGATGCCAATTTCGGAATAGGGTCCAGAATAAACAAGAAAGACATTCCTGGCACTAAAATGACATTTCCTCTAGTCATTAGTCACGTCTCAAGGCCCCTCTTATATTCTTTTGCTTTCCACTTTGAATTTTTATTCTCACAAAAAATATAAGATTTACTGTTATGCAGACTACTGCATTAGTGTAAAAAATGGTATAAATATTATTGGTGCACTTGTGAAAGAATATTAGACTCACCAGTTGACGTGTATTGCACGCTTGGCACGATTTGTTTACTTTTGAAGTTTGGTAAAAATCGAACATTTCTGCTACTTTGAGCTCAATTTCAAGGCACCTTTCATTGTAAAACCAGTCAAAATCATCTCAATTTCAGTAATATGTCTTCCATTCTATAAAATGAGACCAAGAAAACTAGAATACAACAATAAATACTATACGAAAATACACTGCAAAGTCGCTGATTTATTAAAAAAAAATGGAAAAAGTTTTTTTTTTCTCATTATGCACCGTTTGCTGCAGGATTTTTTTTAGACTGTGCACACTGACCACATAGACCCATTCTTTCATATGAAGGCCTACCAGCTTTCTCCCACTAGATTTGAGGTCGCTAGAATTTATGAGTACTAGTACGTCAAAAACCCCTACGCGTAAGACGTACTAGTACGACGAAAACCCTCAAAGGGTTAATCTTGTCTCCCAGGATGCAACCCACACCAGTCGACTAACACCCAGGTGAACAGGGAAAAATGCCTGGAACTAGTGCTCATATTGGTGAATTTAAAGCCAGCAAAGGTTGGTTTGAGAGATTTAAGAATCGTAGTGGCATACACAGTGTGATAAGGCCTGTTCTGGAAGAAAATGCCAAACAGGACCTACAGTACTCAGGAGGAAAAGGCACTCCCAGGACACAGTGTCTCATCAGTCATTGCTGCATCTTCAATAAAGGTAACTGTCATTTATTCTTCATTAAGTAGAGTAGTACATGCACAA
This sequence comes from Cherax quadricarinatus, assembly GCF_038502225.1. NCBI lineage: Eukaryota > Metazoa > Arthropoda > Malacostraca > Decapoda > Parastacidae > Cherax > Cherax quadricarinatus. The sequence continues at coordinate 17,989,932 of NC_091372.1, read as the reverse complement.
TATATATTGTGCATGTACTACTCTACTATTGTGCATGTATCCTTCTCTTTGTGTGTAGGAAAATGTATATTTCATGTGGTAAAAATTTTTTTTTCATACTTTTGGGTGTCTTGCACGGATTAATTTGATTTCCATTATTTCTTATGGGGAAAATTCATTCGCATACCGATCATTTCGCATAACAATCAGCCCTTTTGCATGGATTAAAGTCGCTATGCGGGGGTCCACTGTATCAGATTGGAGGGAGAGAGTATGGAGGAGGTGAATGTATTCAGATATTTGGGAGTGGACGTGTCAGCGGATGGGTCTATGAAAGATGAGGTGAATCATAGAATTGATGAGGGGAAAAGAGTGAGTGGTGCACTTAGGAGTCTGTGGAGACAAAGAACTTTGTCCTTGGAGACAAAGAGGGGAATGTATGAGAGTATAGTTTTACCAACGCTCTTATATGGGTGTGAGGCATGGGTGATGAATGTTGCAGCGAGGAGAAGGCTGGAGGCAGTGGAGATGTCATGTCTGAGGGCAATGTGTGGTGTGAATATAATGCAGAGAATTCGTAGTTTGGAAGTTAGGAGGAGGTGCAGGATTACCAAAACTGTTGTCCAGAGGGCTGAGGAAGGGTTGTTGAGGTGGTTCGGACATGTAGAGAGAATGGAGCGAAACAGAATGACTTCAAGAGTGTATCAGTCTGTAGTGGAAGGAAGGCGGGGTAGGGGTCGGCCTAGGAAAGGTTGGAGAGAGGGGGTAAAGGAGGTTTTGTGTGCGAGGGGCTTGGACTTCCAGCAGGCATGCGTGAGCGTGTTTGATAGGAGTGAATGGAGACAAATGGTTTTTAATACTTGACGTGCTGTTGGAGCGTGAGCAAAGTAACATTTATGAAGGGGTTCAGGGAAACTGACAGGCCGGACTTGAGTCCTGGAGATGGGAAGTACAGTGCCTGCACTCTGAAGGAGGGGTGTTAATGTTGCAGTTTAAAAACTGTAGTGTAAAGCACCCTTCTGGCAAGACAGTGATGGAGTGAATGATGGTGAAAGTTTTTCTTTTTCGGGCCACCCTGCCTTGGTGGGAATCGGCCAGTGTGATAATAATAATAATAATAGAGTATATATCAGGTTTCTATGTTATTTATATTTTTTGTTATGTCATTTTAGATGAACTTTGATAGAGAAATAAGCCGTAGAGTTTAGGATAACAAAATATTCAAGCAGTATTTTGTCCTGTCTCCAGACAAACTCTCGTCAGTCGCCGCCGCCGCCACATATACAGTGGACCCCCGCATAACGATTACCTCTGAATGTGACCAATTATGTAAGTGTATTTATGTAAGTGCGTTTGTACGTGTATGTTTGGGGGTCTGAAATGAACTAATCTACTTCACAATATTCCTTATGGGAATAAATTCGGTCAGTACTGGCACCTGAACATACTTATGGAGTGAAAAAATATCGTTAACCGGGGGTCCACTGTATAATGACATTTTATTCATTCTAGAGTATATATCAGGTTTCTATGTTATTTATATTGTTTGTTATATCATATTAGATGAACTGTGGTAGATAAATAAGCTGTATACACGATATTAGCGAAATTTTTCAAGAAGTATTTTGTCCTGTTTCCAGACAAACTCTCGTCCACCACCGACACCGCCCATACCACTACATGAATTACATATTTTATTCATTTTAGAATATATATCAGGTTTCTATGTTATTTATATTTATATTGTTAGATGTTATTTATATTCTTAGATGTTATTTATATTGTTAGATGAAGTGAGATAGATAAATAAGCCGTAGAGTTGATATTAGCGAAATTACTGAAGTACAGAATTCCAGTGGAATGGATTAATTATTTGCATTTCAATTAATTTAAATGAGGAAAATTGACTCTGCAAACGAGCAAGGTCATGGAATGCATTAAACTCGCAAGTAGAGGTTCCACTGTACTAAAAGTGTTATAAATGGCGGAAAGGTGACATAAAAACAATATCAAAGATGGGTGACACAAACCCACTACCATTATAGTATGCTCCTCTCTCAGCAATGAATTAGTTTAGCGACTTGGTCTTAGGAATGGAACTTGGTCAATAAGTGAGGAGAGGCTGTATTATAAGCAGATAACCACCAGAAACTCCTATTACTACATTATTTATGCAGAACAAATGGATTTGTCAGTTAAAAATAGGAGAGGAGAGTTATTAAATGGAGAGTTAGAGGTATTGGGAAGATGGAGGGAATATTTTGAGGAATTGTTAAATGTTGATGAAGATAGGGAAGCTGTGATTTCGTGTATAGGGCAAGGAGGAATAACATCTTGTAGGAGTGAGGAAGAGCCAGTTGTGAGTGTGGGGGAAGTTCGTGAGGCAGTAGGTAAAATGAAAGGGGGTAAGGCAGCCGGGATTGATGGGATAAAGATAGAAATGTTAAAAGCAGGTGGGGATATAGTTTTGGAGTGGTTGGTGCAATTATTTAATAAATGTATGGAAGAGGGTAAGGTACCTAGGGATTGGCAGAGAGCATGCATAGTTCCTTTGTATAAAGGCAAAGGGGATAAAAGAGAGTGCAAAAATTATAGGGGGATAAGTCTGTTGAGTGTACCTGGTAAAGTGTATGGTAGAGTTATAATTGAAAGAATTAAGAGTAAGACGGAGAATAGGATAGCAGATGAACAAGGAGGCTTTAGGAAAGGTAGGGGGTGTGTGGACCAGGTGTTTACAGTGAAACATATAAGTGAACAGTATTTAGATAAGGCTAAAGAGGTCTTTGTGGCATTTATGGATTTGGAAAAGGCGTATGACAGGGTGGATAGGGGGGCAATGTGGCAGATGTTGCAAGTATATGGTGTAGGAGGTAGGTTACTGAAAGCAGTGAAGAGTTTTTACGAGGATAGTGAGGCTCAAGTTAGAGTATGTAGGAAAGAGGGAAATTTTTTCCCAGTAAAAGTAGGCCTTAGACAAGGATGTGTGATGTCACCTTGGTTGTTTAATATATTTATAGATGGGGTTGTAAGAGAAGTAAATGTGAGGGTCTTGGCAAGAGGCGTGGAGTTAAAAGATAAAGAATCACACACAAAGTGGGAGTTGTCACAGCTGCTCTTTGCTGATGACACTGTGCTCTTGGGAGATTCTGAAGAGAAGCTGCAGAGATTGGTGGATGAATTTGGTAGGGTGTGCAAAAGAAGAAAATTAAAGGTGAATACAGGAAAGAGTAAGGTTATGAGGATAACAAAAAGATTAGGTGATGAAAGATTGAATATCAGATTGGAGGGAGAGAGTATGGAGGAGGTGAACGTATTCAGATATTTGGGAGTGGACGTGTCAGCGGATGGGTCTATGAAAGATGAGGTGAATCATAGAATTGATGAGGGAAAAAGAGTGAGTGGTGCACTTAGGAGTCTGTGGAGACAAAGAACTTTGTCCTTGGAGGCAAAGAGGGGAATGTATGAGAGTATAGTTTTACCAACGCTCTTATATGGGTGTGAAGCATGGGTGATGAATGTTGCAGCGAGGAGAAGGCTGGAGGCAGTGGAGATGTCATGTCTGAGGGCAATGTGTGGTGTGAATATAATGCAGAGAATTCGTAGTTTGGAAGTTAGGAGGAGGTGCGGGATTACCAAAACTGTTGTCCAGAGGGCTGAGGAAGGGTTGTTGAGGTGGTTCGGACATGTAGAGAGAATGGAGCGAAACAGAATGACTTCAAGAGTGTATCAGTCTGTAGTGGAAGGAAGGCGGGGTAGGGGTCGGCCTAGGAAGGGTTGGAGGGAGGGGGTAAAGGAGGTTTTGTGTGCGAGGGGCTTGGACTTCCAGCAGGCATGCGTGAGCGTGTTTGATAGGAGTGAATGGAGACAAATGGTTTTTAATACTTGACGTGCTGTTGGAGTGTGAGCAAAGTAACATTTATGAAGGGATTCAGGGAAACCGGCAGGCCGGACTTGAGTCCTGGAGATGGGAAGTACAGTGCCTGCACTCTGAAGGAGGGGTGTTAATGTTGCAGTTTAAAAACTGTAGTGTAAAGCACCCTTCTGGCAAGACAGTGATGGAGTGAATGATGGTGAAAGTTTTTCTTTTTCGGGCCACCCTGCCTTGGTGGGAATCGGCCAGTGTGATAATAAAAAAAAAAAAAAAATAAATGTTACACAGTACAATATGTCCCTGTCTTACAATCAACAGTTACACTAAGTGGCAGTTACAATCAGGGATTTTTCAAACCAATTAGTTTTCTTTTATGAACGTTGATCTGCTGATACATTACAAATAATCTTATAAAATATATTCTGGTAACTATTTTCCTTTATCTCACCCACTCCAACTCCTTTATCTCACCCACTCCAACTCCTTTATCTCACCCACTCCAACTCCTTTATCTCACCCACTCCAACTCCTTTATCTCACCCACTCCAACTCCTTTATCTCACCCACTCCAACTCCTTTATCTCACCCACTCCAACTCCTTTATCTCACCCACTCCAACTCCTTTATCTCACCCACTCCAACTCCTTTATCTCACCCACTCCAACTCCTTTATCTCACCCACTCCAACTCCTTTATCTCACCCACTCCAACTCCTTTATCTCACCCACTCCAACTCCTTTATCTCACCCACTCCAACTCCTTTTCCTTTCAAGGTAAATTTTAACCCTTTGACTGTTTTGATCATATTTATACGTCTTACTTGCCACTGTTTCGGATGTATTAATACGTGTAAATTTTAGCGGCTTCAAATCAAGCAGGAGAAAGCTGGTAGGCCCACATGTGAGAGAATGGGTCTGTGTGGTCAGTGTGCACCACATAAAAAAAATCCTGCAGCACACAGTGCATAATGAGAAAAAAAAACTCTGACCGCTTTTTTAGATTAAAACGCCGACTTAGAGGTGTATTTTCGTATAATATTTATCGTTGTATTCTCATTTTCATGGTCTCACGTGAGAAACTGGAAAACATATTACAGAAACTGAGATGGTTTTGATTAGTTTCACGATGAAAACGACCTTGAAATTGAGCTCAAATTAGCGGATATGTTCGACTTTTCCCAATGTTCAAGAGTAAGCAAATCACACCACACGTCCAGTACACGTCAACTGGGGAGTCTAATATTCTTTCACTAGTGCACTGATATTATTTATACCATTTTTTACAATAATGCAGTAGTCTGCATAACAGTAAATTCTGTATTTTTTGTATGAATAAAAAATAAAAATAGAAAGCAATAGTAATATAAGAGGGGCCTAGAGACATGACTAATAAACAGAGGATATGTTATTTTAGTGCCAAGAATGTCTACATCGTTATTCTGGAGCCTATTTTGAAATTGGCATCTGAAATTGGCCAAATTGCCAATTTCTGACCACTGTATTGGGTAGTTCAAATCGGTAAATGGACGGTTTCTTGTACTCAACTGATAGAAAAAATGGAGTTCTAAAGAAACAGCTATGAGTTTGGTCAACTGGAACAATGGAATTGGCCAAAAACAGGGTTCAAAGTCGGCAAAATTGCCGATGCGTATATGTCGCCAAGACCGCTAACTTTGCGGGAGCGTAATTCCGTGAGTTTTCGACCAAATTTCATACTTTTGGTGTCATTACCATCGGGAAAAGATTCTCTATCATTTAATAAGAAAAAATAATTTTTTTTTTCCAAAAATTTTGCGACATAGAATGACAGTTTCAAAAAGAAGCTTGCGACAGTCAAAGGGTTAAAGAAGAAAAAGGCACAATATCGTGACTGGAACAATACACAAAAATAACGGCACACAGGAGAGAGGAGCTTTTGACAATGTTTTGGTCTGATTTGGACTATTTACAAAGTCACATTAAAAGAAAACAAATAGGAAGCCAGTATAAGTGGAGGGCTAGCTGTATAGGGCTAGCTATATAGGACAAGAAAGAATAACATCTTGTAGGAGTGAGAAGGAGCAAGTTGTGAGTGTGGGGGAAGTTCGTGAGGCAGTGGGTAGAATGAAAGGGGGTAAAGCAGCTGTTAAAAGCAGGTGGGGATATAGTTTTGGAATGGCTGGTGCTTTTATTTAATAAATGTATGAAATTATTTATTTTTTTTTTTATTATCACACCGGCCGATTCCCACCAAGGCAGGGTGGCCCGAAAAAGAAAAACTTTCACCATCATTCACTCCATCACTGTCTTGCCAGAAGGGTGCTTTACACTACAGTTTTTAAACTGCAACATTAACACCCCTCCTTCAGAGTGCAGGCACTGTACTTCCCATCTCCAGGACTCAAGTCCGGCCTGCCGGTTTCCCTGAATCCCTTCATAAATGTTACTTTGCTCACACTCCAACAGCACGTCAAGTATTAAAAACCATTTGTCTCCATTCACTCCTATCAAACACGCTCACGCATGCCTGCTGGAAGTCCAAGCCCCTCGCACACAAAACCTCCTTTACCCCCTCCCTCCAACCCTTCCTAGGCCGACCCCTACCCCGCCTTCCTTCCACTACAGACTGATACACTCTTGAAGTCATTCTGTTTCGCTCCATTCTCTCTACATGTCCGAACCACCTCAACAACCCTTCCTCAGCCCTCTGGACAACAGTTTTGGTAATCCCGCACCTCCTCCTAACTTCCAAACTACGAATTCTCTGCATTATATTCACACCACACATTGCCCTCAGACATGACATCTCCACTGCCTCCAGCCTTCTCCTCGCTGCAACATTCATCACCCACGCTTCACACCCATATAAGAGCGTTGGTAAAACTATACTCTCATACATTCCCCTCTTTGCCTCCAAGGACAAAGTTCTTTGTCTCCACAGACTCCTAAGTGCACCACTCACTCTTTTTCCCTCATCAATTCTATGATTCACCTCATCTTTCATAGACCCATCCGCTGACACGTCCACTCCCAAATATCTGAATACGTTCACCTCCTCCATACTCTCTCCCTCCAATCTGATATTCAATCTTTCATCACCTAATCTTTTTGTTATCCTCATAACCTTACTCTTTCCTGTATTCACCTTTAATTTTCTTCTTTTGCACACCCTACCAAATTCATCCACCAATCTCTGCAACTTCTCTTCAGAATCTCCCAAGAGCACAGTGTCATCAGCAAAGAGCAGCTGTGACAACTCCCACTTTGTGTGTGATTCTTTATCTTTTAACTCCACGCCTCTTGCCAAGACCCTCGCATTTACTTCTCTTACAACCCCATCTATAAATATATTAAACAACCACGGTGACATCACACATCCTTGTCTAAGGCCTACTTTTACTGGGAAAAAATTTCCTTCTTTCCTACATACTCTAACTTGAGCCTCACTATCCTCGTAAAAACTCTTCACTGCTTTCAGTAACCTACCTCCTACACCATACACTTGCAACATCTGCCACATTGCCCCCCTATCCACCCTGTCATACGCCTTTTCCAAATCCATAAATGCCACAAAGACCTCTTTAGCCTTATCTAAATACTGTTCACTTATATGTTTCACTGTAAACACCTGGTCCACACACCCCCTACCTTTCCTAAAGCCTCCTTGTTCATCTGCTATCCTATTCTCCGTCTTACTCTCAATTCTTTCAATTATAACTCTACCATACACTTTACCAGGTACACTCAACAGACTTATCCCCCTATAATTTTTGCACTCTCTTTTATCCCCTTTGCCTTTATACAAAGGAACTATGCATGCTCTCTGCCAATCCCTAGGTACCTTACCCTCTTCCATACATTTATTAAATAATTGCACCAACCACTCCAAAACTATATCCCCACCTGCTTTTAACATTTCTATCTTTATCCCATCAATCCCGGCTGCCTTACCCCCTTTCATTTTGCCTACTGCCTCACGAACTTCCCCCACACTCACAACTGGCTCTTCCTCACTCCTACAAGATGTTATTCCTCCTTGCCCTATACACGAAATCACAGCTTCCCTATCTTCATCAACATTTAACAATTCCTCAAAATATTCCTTCCATCTTCCCAATACCTCTAACTCTCCATTTAATAACTCTCCTCTCCTATTTTTAACTGACAAATCCATTTGTTCTCTAGGCTTTCTTAACTTGTTAATCTCACTCCAAAACTTTTTCTTATTTTCAACGAAATTTGTTGATAACATCTCACCCACTCTCTCATTTGCTCTCTTTTTACATTGCTTCACCACTCTCTTAACTTCTCTCTTTTTCTCCATATACTCTTCCCTCCTTGCATCACTTCTACTTTGTAAAAACTTCTCATATGCTAACTTTTCCTCCCTTACTACTCTCTTTACATCATCATTCCACCAATCGCTCCTCTTCCCTCCTGCACCCACTTTCCTGTAACCACAAACTTCTGCTGAACACTCTAACACTACATTTTTAAACCTACCCCATACCTCTTCGACCCCATTGCCTATGCTCTCATTAGCCCATCTATCCTCCAATAGCTGTTTATATCTTACCCTAACTGCCTCCTCTTTTAGTTTATAAACCTTCACCTCTCTCTTCCCTGATGCTTCTATTCTCCTTGTATCCCATCTACCTTTTACTCTCAGTGTAGCTACAACTAGAAAGTGATCTGATATATCTGTGGCCCCTCTATAAACATGTACATCCTGAAGTCTACTCAACAGTCTTTTATCTACCAATACATAATCCAACAAACTACTGTCATTTCGCCCTACATCATATCGTGTATACTTATTTATCCTCTTTTTCTTAAAATATGTATTACCTATAACTAAACCCCTTTCTATACAAAGTTCAATCAAAGGGCTCCCATTATCATTTACACCTGGCACCCCAAACTTACCTACCACACCCTCTCTAAAAGTTTCTCCTACTTTAGCATTCAAGTCCCCTACCACAATTACTCTCTCACTTGGTTCAAAGGCTCCTATACATTCACTTAACATCTCCCAAAATCTCTCTCTCTCCTCTGCATTCCTCTCTTCTCCAGGTGCATACACGCTTATTATGACCCACTTCTCGCATCCAACCTTTACTTTAATCCACATAATTCTTGAATTTACACATTCATATTCTCTTTTCTCCTTCCATAACTGATCATTTAACATTACTGCTACCCCTTCCTTTGCTCTAACTCTCTCAGATACTCCAGATTTAATCCCATTTATTTCCCCCCACTGAAACTCTCCTACCCCCTTCAGCTTTGTTTCGCTTAGGGCCAGGACATCCAACTTCTTTTCATTCATAACATCAGCAATCATCTGTTTCTTGTCATCTGCACTACATCCACGCACATTTAAGCAACCCAGTTTTATAAAGTTTTTCTTCTTCTCTTTTTTAGTAATTGTATACAGGAGAAGGGGTTACTAGCCCATTGCTCCCGGCATTTTAGTCGCCTCATACGACACGCATGGCTTACGGAGGAAAGATTCTTTTCCACTTCCCCATGGACAATAGAAGAAATAAAAAAGAACAAGAGCTATTTAGAAAAAGGAGAAAAACCTAGATGTATGTATATATATATATGCATGTGCGTGTCTGTGAAGTGTGACCAAAGTGTAAGTAGGAGTAGCAAGATATCCCTGTTATCTTAGCGTGTTTATGAGACAGAAAAAGAAACCAGCAATCCTACCATCATGCAAAACAGTTACAGGTTTTTGTTTCACAGTCATCTGGCAGGACGGTAGTACTTCCCTGGGTGGTTGCTGTCTACCAATCTATGAAAGATGGTTTTATTTAATAAATGTATGGAAGAGGGTAAGGTACCTAGGGATTGGCAGAGAGCATGCGTAGTTCCTTTGTTTAAAGGCAAAGGGGACAAAAGAGAACGTAAAAATTATAGGGGAATAAGTCTGTTGAATATACCTGGTAAAGTGTATGGTAGAGTTATTATTGAAAGAATTAAAATTAAGATGGAGAGTAGGATAGCAGATGAACAAGGAGGCTTTTGGAAGGGTAGAGGGTGTGTAGACCAAGTGTTTACAGTGAAACATATAGGTGAACAATATGTAGATAAAGGTAAAGGGGTTTTTGTGGCATTTAGGATTTGGAAAAGGCATATAACAGGGTGGATAGAGAAGTAATGTGGCAGATGTTGCAAGTGCATGGAATAGGAGGTAGGTTATTGACAGCAGTGAAAAGTTTTTATGAGGATAGTGAGGCTCAGGTTAGAGTATGTAGGAGAGAGGGAGATTATTTCTCAGTACAAGTAGGCCTTAGACAAGGATGTGTGATGTCACCATGGTTGTTTAATAAATTTATAGATGGGGTTGTAAGAGAAGTGAATGCTTGGGTGCTGGCAAGAGGTTTGGGGTTAAAAGATAAAGAATCTAACACATAGTGGGAGTTGTCACAGTTGCTCTTTGCTGATGACACTGCTTTTGGGAAATTCTGAAGAAAAGTTGCAGAGGTTGGTGGATGAGTTTGGTAGGCTATGTAAAAGAAGAAAATTGAAAGTAAATATAGGAATAACAAAAAAATTAGGTAATGAAAGATTGGACATCAGATTGGAGGGAGAGAGTATGGAGGAGGTGAATGTATTCAGATAGTTAGGAGTGGACATGTCAGCAGATGGGTCTATGAAAGATGAGATGAATCATAGAACTGATGAGGGGAAAAAGGTGAGTGGTGCACTGAGGAGTCTGTGGAGACAAAGAACTTTGTCCATGGAAACAAAGACGGGATTGTATGAGAATATAGTTATGCCAACACTCTTATGTGGATGTGAAGCATGGGTGGTGAATGCTGCAACAAGGAGCAGGCTGGAGGCAGTGGAGATGTTGTGTCTGAGGGCAAATTGTGGTGTGAATATAATGCAGAGAATTTGTAGGTTGGAAATTAGGAGGTGCAGGATTACCAAAACTATTATCCAGAGGGCTGAGGAGGGGTTGTTGAGGTGGTTCAGACACGTAGAGATGTTGGAACAAAATAGAATGATTTTGAGTGTATAAATCTGTAGTGAAGGGAAAGCAGGGTAGAGGTTGGCCTAGGAAAGGTTGGAGGGAGGGGGTAAAGGAGGTTTTGTGTGCAAGGGGCTTGGACTTTGAGCAAGCATGAGTGAGCATGTTAGATAGGGGCGAATGGAGACAAATGGTTTATAGGACCTGATGTGCTGTTTGAGTGTGAGCAGGGTAACATTTATGAGGGGAATCAGGGAAACCGGCAGGCTGGACTTGAGTCCCGGAGAAGGGAGGTACAGTGCCTACACTCTGAAGGAGGGGTGTTAACGTTGCAGTTTTATAACCGTAGTGAAAGCACACCTCTGGCAAGACAGTTATGGAGCGAATGATGGTGAAAGTTTTTCTTTTTCGGGCCACCCTACCTTCTTGGGAAATGGCTGATGTGTTAATAAAAAAAATATATGCTTCACTGGAAACACTTGATCTACACATCCCCTAAAGCCCTCCTTGCTCATCTGCAATCCCATTCTCTGTCTTACCTCTAATTCTTTCAATAATAACCCTTCCATACACTTTACGTGGTATACTCAGTAAACTTATTTCCTTATAATTTTTACAATCTCTTTTGTCTCTGCCAATCCCTTGGGACCTTTCATACATTTATTAAACAAAAACATCAACCACTGCAACACTATATCCCCCCTGCTTTTAACATTTCTCTCATGATAACGTCGGTTCCAGAGGCTTTACCCCCTTTCATTCTATGTAATGCCTCACGCAACTCCCCCACACTCATATCTTGCTCTTCTTCAATTTTAAAAGATGTTATACCTCCCTGGCCAGTGCATGAAATTACTGCCTCTCTTTCTTCATCGACATTTAAAAGTTCCTCAATATATTCCACCAACTACCCAATACCTCCAGCTCCCCATCTACTAAACTCCACTACTCTGTTTTTAACTGACAAATACATTCATTCCCTAGGCTTTCTTAACTTGTTTATCTCCAAAATTTTTTCTTATTCTCAGCAAAATTTCTTGATAGTGCCTCTCCCACTCTATCATTTGCTCTCCTTTTGCATTCTCTTCACCTTTCTTTTGCTCTCCATATACTCTTCTTAAATCACTTCTTTCTTTCTTTCAACACACTGGCCGTATCCCACCGAGGCGGGGTGGCCCAAAAGGAAAAACGAAAGTTTCTCCTTTCACATTTAGTAATATATACAGAAGAAGGGGTTACTAGCCCCTTGCTCCCGGCATTTTAGTCGCCTCTTACAACATGCATGGCTTACAGAGGAAGAATTCTGTTCCACTTTCCCATGGAGATAGGAGGAAATAAACAAGAACAAGAACTAGAAAGAAAATAGAAGAAAACCCAGAGGGGTGTGTATATATATGCTTGTACATGTATGTGTAGTGTGACCTAAGTGTAAGTAGAAGTAGCAAGATGAACCTGAAATCTTGCATGTTTATGAGACAGAAAAAAGGACACCAGCAATCCTACCATCATGTAAAACAATTACAGGCTTTCGTTTTACACTCACTTAAATCACTTCTGCTTTGTAAAAACCTCTCATAAGCTACCTTTTTTCTCTTTTATTGCACTCTTTACCTCATTCCACTAATCACTCCTCTTTCCTCCTGCACTCCCCCTCCTATAGCCACAAACTTCTGTCCCACATTCTAATACTGCATTTTTAAAACTCTTCAACCCCCCCCACTACCCATACTTGCACTAGCCCACCTTTCTGTCAATAGTTGCTTATATCTCACCCTAACTTCCTCCTCTCTTAGTTTATAAACTTTCACCTCTCACTTACTGTTGCCATTTTTCCTTTCTCCCATCTACCTCTTACTCTAACTGTAGCTACAACTAGATAATGATCCAATGTATCCATTGCCCCTCTATAAATATGACCATCCTGAAGCCTACCCATCAATCTTTTGTCCACAAATACATAATCTAACAAACTACTTTCATTACATGCTATATCATATTTTGTATACAGCCTCTCCTCACCGAATGATGGAGGTCCATTCCTAAAATCACCTCAGTAAACAAATTCCGTCACTAAGTGAGGAGCATACTATAATGGTAATGGGTTTGTGTCAACTATCTTTGATATTCTTTAATGTCACTTTTGCACCATTTATAACATTTCTGGTATATATTTTTTAGATGCTTATATAGTAGTATACTGTATATTGTAATAAACAGAATAGAGGAAATCAGCTCTAATATACATTATTTAGGCATGCATACTGGTCAGAGAGCCCATCATAAGTCCGAGGCATCGGTAAATGAGTACAGTGGTCCCTCGCTTTTCGTAGTTCTCGGCAATCGTAAATTTCGCCAATCATAGGGGTATTTTCGTATAAACATGGACTCGCTTTTCATAGGTTGACTCGCGAATCGTAGTTCGTCTGGGACGCGTACCCACAGCGTGAGCCGTGGCGGCAGCCAGTCTGGCATTGTTTACCAGTGAGCGAAAGTCCCCTCACGTGCTCCAGCGAAATATTTCATAATATTCCATTTATTTTAGTGCTTGCAAGTACTAAATAACTACCATGGCTCCAAAGAAAGCTCCTAGTGCCAAGCCTGTGGTAAAGAAGGTGAGAAATACGATTGAAAATTGTGGCCAGATTGTGTCGACAAAAGGGATTTTGAAGAGTTTGGGACTGACCCTGATGAGCCTATGTCTGTTGTAAAATCAATTGTGGCACTGGAGAGTTCCATGGGGTTGGATGTGAGTTTGGAGGATGTGGAAGAATTGATGGAAGACCACAACGAAGAGCTCACCACTGAGGAGCTGCAAGAGCTTCAGCAGGAAGAGCAACAGATCGCAGCTCAGAATCTTGCTGCAGAGGAGGAGGAAGAGAGATGGAAGAAAGTGCCTTCTTCAGAAATTAAAGAGATTTTTACTATGCGGGGTAAGATAGAAAGCTTTATGGAGAAACATCACCCTAACAAGGTTGTTGCAAGCCATGTTGGCAACATGTACAGTGACAAAGTCTTGGGCCATTCTAGGGAAGTGTTAAAGAGATGCCAGAAACAGAGCTCTCTCCACAGTTAATTTGCGAGACAGGACTCCAGCGACTCTCAAGGTGGTCCTAGTGGCATTAAGAAACAGAGAAGACAAGCAACCCCAGAAAAGCAATTGGTTCCTGAGGTGTTGCTGGAAGAGGATTCCCCTTCCAAACTACAAACAATCCACTCTCCTCCTCCAGTCTCCCATACACTAAGAAGAGTCTCCAATAAAGGTAAGTGTTATGCTGTTAATGTTTCATCATTTCCCATTGTATTGTTTATGTACTACATGTATACTTCATGTAAAAAAAAATTTTTGTTTTAATACTTCTGGGTGTCAGGAACGGATTAATTGTATTTACATTATTTCTTATGGGGAAAATTGATTCGCAAATCGTAAATTTCGTTTATAGTAGCTCCTCCAGGAATGGATTAATTACGAAAAACGAGGGACTACTGTACGTTGCTAAGTGAGGAGAGGGTTTAAATAATTATCCTCTTTTTCATAAAATATGTACAGTGGACCCTCGGTTATCGGTCGTTCTGCTTATCAGCCAACTCAGTTATTGGCTGGTTTTTCGGCTCCTGGTTATCAGCCGTTATTTCACTTATCGGCCATATGGTACGCATCAATCTGCTGCCGCCAGCCACAAGTGCGTCAGTCTGACTTTGTCTCTGGGCGAGTGAGGAAGCTTCTGCTCATTCGTCCAAACATTTCGCTATAATTCATTGATTTTCGTGGTTATTGATTAAGTGTGACTGGGAAATAAGTAACCATGGCCTCAAAGAAAGCTCCTAGTAAAATTCTTTTGGTAAAAAAAGTGAGAAACACAGTGGAATTTAAGAAAGAAGTTGCTGAAAAGTATGAGAGTGGTGTACAGGTGCTAGAACTTGCCAAGATGTATGGGAAAAACAAATCAGCAATCACTTCTATTCTGGCAAAGAAAGAACAAATTAAGGAAGCTGATATGGCAAAAGGAGTAACTGTGCCAACCAAACAAAGGTCACCGATAATGGAAGATATGCAGAAGTTATTGGTTTTGTGGATCACCTAAAAACAATTAGTGGGAGATAGTGTTGCAGAGTCGATTTGTGAGAAGGCAAGGCAGTTGCATGCGGATCTTGTAAAGAAAATGCCTGGAACAAGTGCTGCTGTCAGTGAATTTAGGGCCAGCAAAGGCTGGTTTGAGAGATTTAAGAAGAATAGTGGCATACACAGCGTTGTAAGCATGGAGAGGCTGCAAGTTCTGACAAATGTGCGGCTGAAAAATCTGTGCAGGAATTCAAGGGATGCGTAGAGGCTGAAAGATTCCTCCCCCAACAAGTGTTCAATTGTGATGAAACAGGCCTCTATTGGAAGAAAATGCCAGAGAGGACCTACATTACTCAGGAGGAAAAAGCACTGCCATGACACAATCCTATGAAACACAGGCTTACTCTTTTGTTCTGTGCTAATGCTAGTGGAGATTTCAGAGTGAAGCCTTTACTGGTGCATCACTTTGAAAATCCCCGAGTGTTTAAGAAAAACAATGCTGTCAAGAATAGATTGTGTGTGATGTGGAAAGCTAATAATAAGGCATGGGTCACAAGGCAAATTTTCAAAGAGTGGGTCAATCATGTGTTTGGCCCAGTGTGAAAAAATACCTCCTGGAAAAGAAATTGCCACTTAAGTGCCTCCTGGTACTGGACAATGTTCCTGCTCATCCTCCAGACTTGGAAGACCAATTGTTTAGGGATTTCCATTTTATAACAGTGAAGTTCTTGCCTCCTAACACCACTCCCATCATCCAGCCCATGGATCAGCAGGTCATTTTCTAACTTGAAAAAACTCTACACAAAAGCAGTGTTTCAAAGGTATTTTGAAGTGACCTTGGACATTCATTTGACCCTAAGAGAGTTTTGGAGGAATCACTCCAGTATCCTCCATTGAGGGAGTGACTTCCAGAACTTTGAACTCTGCTTGGAGAAAATTGTGGCCAGATTATGTCCAAGAGAAGGATTTTAAAGGGTTTGGGGGTGACCCTACACCTGCTGTGCAATCTACTGTGGAAGTCCATGGGGTTGGATGTGAGTGGCGAGGATGTGGAAGAGTTGGTGGAGTACCACAGGGAAGAGCTAACCACTGAAGAGTTGCAAGACCTTCAACTGGAACAGCAACAGATTGCAGCTGAAGAAATTGCTTCAGAGGAGGAGGAAGAGAGAGGGGACAAGGTGCCTTTTTCAGTGATTAAGGACAGGTGTGCAAGTGGAATGAGGTGCAAAGTTTTGTTGAAAAGTATCACCCTGACCAAGCTGATACAAGCTATATCTGCAACATGTTCAGTGACAAACTTTGTCCCACTTTAGGGAAATCTTAGAGATGCCAGAAACAGAGCTCTCTGAACAGTTATTCTGTGTGACAGGGGTCCAGTGACTCTCAAGCTGGTCCTAGTGGCATTAAAAGACAAAGAAAGGAAGTAACCTCCAAAGAGGGACTTGTTACCTGAAGTCCTTATGGAGGGGGATTCTCCTTCCAAACAATAACCCCAACAAGAGTCGACAATAAAGGTATGTAATAGTGATTTAATTGTTCATGTATTTATTTTATTTAGGTCTCATTGTTTTGTGTATGTAAAACTATAATTAATCTTCAAAAAATGTATTTTTTGTTAATATTTTTGGTTGTCTGGAACGGATTAACTGTATTTACATTAATTCTTATGGGAAATATTATTTCGGTTTTCGACCATTTCGGTTTTAGGCCGACCTTCTGGAACAGATTACAGTCGATAACCGAGGGTCCACTGTATTACTTATTACCAAACCTCTTTCTACACATAGTTCAATTAATGGCTCCCTATTTTCATTTACCCCTGGCACCCCAAATTTACCTACTACTCCCTCTACAACATTTTAACCCACTTTAGCATTGAGATTCCCAACCACAAGTACCTCTCACTTGGTTCAAAACTCCCCACACACTCACTCAATATTTCCCAAAATTTCTCTCTCCTCCTACACCTCTCTCTTCTCCAGGTGCATAAACACTTACTATAACCCACTTTTCACATCCAACCTTTATTTTACTCCACATAATCCTTGAATTTATACATTTATATTCCTTCTTTACCTGCCGTAACTTATCCTTCAACATTATTGCTACTCCATCCCTAGCTCTAACTCTATTAGAAACAAAAATTTAAATTAATTTGCCTTTGCAATATGCATTTAAACTTCTCACTGTGTCCCTCATTGACAGAGTTTGAGCACTCATTCAAAACAATTATAATTGCTTGTCATGACTGTTACTAAAAAGTACAAATCTGAAAGCATGATTAATATAAAATTAATTTATTATGTCTAAAGAAAACAGAGCACTTCACTAAAAATCTACATATACAAAATGGAGAAAACAAAAGACAAATTAATTTACCAGACATATCATGAGTTTTGACAATAAAATTGAACTGAATCATAAGCTCCTCCAAGTCGAACTTCTGGATTTCCTTGTCCATTTTCTCCGGTCGTTGTGGGGGAGGTGGTGGGAGTACTGGCGGAGGTGATGGAGCAATAGGCAAATCATCTGCAATTAATTACAAAATCTTAGTTCCTGAAGTTTCAGCATAATCCTATAAAGCTGTGGAAGTATTTCCTGTATATAACTGATTAAACAAAGCACACTCTTATTAAAAAATAAAGAGCAAACACAATCTGCTAATCTAAGAATGCTAACAGAGGACATGGTAAACTGCAATTCATTTCAGATGGCTTGAACTTAACTCGTTAATCTTTTCACTCTCACTCAAGTAGATCTACGTAACTGGGGCCCCGTGTCATTTACATAGATCTACATGTAAATGATAAGTGTACTCAAATTTACTGCGAGTGGTAAATTTTGGTCTAGACAAGATATAATGGCTCTGTAGAATGGGTGTACACAGAATAAACAAAAAATCCTGCCCCATTTAGTGCAAAACATTGTCTTAGGATTAAAATATCAACTTTGGGTTTTTACAGCTTTAACTGATTGTTTCTTAGTATCAGCTGACAGACAAGAAGACATAATAGTGAAATGGAGAAGACTTAGTCAGTTTCAGACAGAAGGTGGCCTGACAGACCTCAGGGGTGGGATACTTTAATTTTTGCAATTTTCCTTAGGAAGGACTGAAGTCTCCAACAGTCCCTGATCTATTTTGTGGGCATTTACTAGGTCTGCTTCAGTTATTGGAATGGCCTAAACCCTTAGGCCTATTCTCTCTGCTAATGACACAACTTTTGTCTTCTCCCACCCTAATCTTGTATCACTCAACCTTAACCCTTAAACTGTCCAAGAAGATCTATGTTCACATGTGTAGCGCTCCAAAAGTAGATCTATGTTTTTTTTTTTACATATTTTCAAATATAACAAAAAAAAAAATTAGATCAAAGTTTTTTTTACACATTTTCAAATGTTAAAAAAAAAAGATTAACTTTTTTTTACATACTTTGAAATGCTGAAAAAGCGTAGATCTACGTTTGGACAGTTTAAGGGCTAATGAAAAGCTCACAGAAATATCGACCTGGATGACTGCTAATAAACTCACACTTATATTGATAAAGCTTTCTATATTATGTCTGGGAGCAGATCAAGTGAGGCTCAACTAAACATTATGTTAAACATTAGTGCTAAACATGAGTGCTAAACATATTGAGGGGAAAATTTCTGGGTCTGCACCTTGATAACAGCCTGAAATTCAACACCCGTATCCAACACACAACAAGAAAAGTTTCTAAAACAGTTGGCATTCTCTCAAAGATATGTTAATATGTACCACAAACAGCACTACTTACACTATGCTATTTGTTCCTGGGGTTTCACAATGAAAAATCACCTAAAATCAATAATAACATAAAAAGCTGCAGTGCGAATGATTATACAATCCACTGCTAAACAACACACCCTCCCACTCTTCAAAGACTTAAATGTACTCACTGTACAAAACATTCACTTGCATTATTGTGCAACATACATTTACAGAACAATCAATTCTAACACAAATCCCAACCTGAAACACTTTCTTGACAGTTGCAACAGGACTCATAGACACAACACTAGGCACAAAAACCTCTATGACATTCCCTATGTAAGGCTAAATCTTTTCAAAAACTCATTATACATAAAAGGGCCCAAAATCGCCAGAACCACTGGTTCAGCTAGCATTTTTAAACCACAGTTGAAAACACCTTACCTCCTTAAGCTATCCCAGCCCATCATAAATACAGTAGGGCCCCACTTACACGGCAGATAACAAGTTTACACTAACATATATTAAGTTAACAATAGAATTAGGCATTAAAAAAATGAAAAGTAAAATACACATACAGTACACCCATTATTTACCTTAAAATATTTGTAGTCTTAATGTGGGGTGAGAGGTGAGTTTTATGTATAGGAAGTCAGGTTTGGGAAGTACGGTAGCCAGCCAGCCAGGGCAGCCCACCCCACCCACACGTAATGTAAGCAAACCAAGCGAATGTGTCTGGTTTTCATTCATACACGTTTGTATTATACCATAATACAAACACTTCACATTGTGTACAAGTTGTCTCCATGTTGATACAGTAGAATAAATAAAGAGAAACACTCCCATTCTCATGTAACACCATTTTCAGAAGAAATGATGCTCTGAGTGAAGGTATACGAAAAGAATAATTTTCTAGTTATCCCCAGTAATATTATAGTGTACACATTTTCTCCGATGTTTGCCTGACTACCACATCTCATATTTATGTTAATTTATTCTACTGTAGGGTGTATTTACCATGTTTATATGTTATGTAGTGTGTTTATTATATAATTTTGAAAAAAATTACAGATGGATTAATGGAAACGTCTATATTAAAGTAATACATGACATTTAATGCACCCAAGAGATTACTTGTTACTATTATGAATATGGCATCAAGAGTAGAGAGACTCTTAGTGACTGTAATGTGTACCTGCATGCCAGCACAGTGTGGAAGTACAGTGGTACCTCGAGTTTTGAACAGCTCCCAACTCGAACAATTATGCAAGTGTATTTTTGTAAGTGCTTTTGTAAGAGTATTTTTGGGGATCTGCAGCGGACTAATCTAATTTACATTATTCCTTAGGGGAACAAATTTGTTCAGTATCGGCACCTGAACAGCCTTCTGGAATGAATTATGTTCGTAACTCAAGGTACCAATGTATATTTAGGTACAGGTACACATAAGTATAATTATCAGAGTACATATAAAATATGCAATAACTTTAAAACACTTGAAATTTTGAAAAGTTTCCAGACATAACAGAGAAATGTGCTCAAGGAGATGTAAACAAACCGGGTGGGGCGTGCCGTATTAAAAAGACTGGGAGCCGTACAGCAAGTTTTGGTCATAATTTGAAATCGCCATATTAGCGGAACCCCGTAAAGCAGGGCCCTACTGTACATGTAAAAACTGTACATGCATTTGCTCAATATCATGAACAAAGGTAAAACTTTTTCATTAATATAATCAACATACGCTTGCTCTCAATGTCTGTATTCATCTCAAATGTTAATCACTCCATTGTATCCACTTAAGGTTAATAATAAAAAAATGTACGTCTTCTCTACAAGACTTATTAAAGTCATATAGCATGACTTAATAGTATACTCAAGTCTCTTGTATTCAATGTAACTCACCTGATGAACATGTGTACTGTTATTGCCTTACTAATCTTAAGTTAATCTCTAAGTTTGTCTGAAATGCTCTGCATATAAAGGGGCTTTTGGCATGTACAGTGGACCCTCACCTAACGATATTAATTGGTACCCGAGAACGAATATCGTTAGGCGAGTTTTTTAGCATTAGCCAAGGCAAAATGTTAGCGTTAAAATGTATCGTTAGGCGAATTTAACTTTATGCGGTGCGAATTTAACGTTATGCGATGCGTTCACTAGGCGAGGGTCCACTGTACACTCATCTATTATACTACTTTTTATATACATGTATCATGTCAAAATAAAATATATTATATTATTATTATTATTATATTATTATTATAAGAAGAGAAGACATATCAACCAAGTTTTGATGGTAAGGGAGAACCAACATAATATTTTTAGTTGAATAAGGCTGGTTGTTCCTTTTAGAATTGTAAAAAAGTATTTCTAGCTATTTTAAAGGATTTATCAATTAAGTTTTTTGGGTATTTTAGATTATTAGCTATTTCATAAATTTTGGAGATTTCTTCATCTATGAACTCTGGGCTACAAATACGTAAAGTCCTCAAAAACATTGATGAGAATACTGACAGTTTAACTCCATCTTTATGTGAAGAAAAATAGTGTAAATACGAACAGTTATTTGTTGAATTTCTGTAAATTTTAAATTCACAATCACGGTTACCCTTAACCCTTTCAGAGTCGAGAGGCCCTCTCCCAAACTCGTTCTCAGGGTCAAAAAATTTTCAGGAAAAAAACAAAAAATTCTCATGAAATGATAGAGAATCTTTTTCCGATCATAATGACACCAACAGTATGAAATTTGGTAACGGTCTTGACGATATTTACGTCATGGCGATTTCACTCAGTTTGATCCCTATTTTCGGCCAAATCCAATATTCTAGTCTACTAAAATCATAGCTATTTCACTAGATCTTTCATTTGTTCTATTGATTGAGTAGAAGAAACCACCCATTTACCAATTTCAACTACCCAATATAGTGGTCAGAAATTGACAATTTGGCCAATTTTACACATATTTCAAAAGTGCCAATTTCAAAATAGGGTCCAGAATAAACAAGACAGACATTCCTGGCACTAAAATAACATTGTATCTGTTCATTAGTCACATTACCACGCCACTCTTACATTAATTTTCCTTTCCATTTTGATTTTTTCTTCTCACAAAAAACAGAAGATTTACTGTTATGTATACTACTGCATCATTGTAGAAATGGTATAAATAATATCAGCGCACTTGTGAAGGAATATTAGACTCATCAGTTGACGTGTATTGGACGCGAGGTTTGATCTGTTGACTCTTGAACATCAGCAAAAATCAAACATTTTCACTATTTTGAGCTAAATTTTAAGGTACTTGTCTTCATGATATCAATCAAAATCACTATTTCTATAATATATATTCCATTCTATCAAATGAGGCCATGTAAATGAGAATACAACCATAAATACCATGCGAAAATACACTGCAAAGTCGCTGTTTTAAACCAAAAACACAGTCGGAGTTTTTTCTTCTCATTCTGCACTGTGTGCTGCAGGATTTTTTTATACAGCGCACACTGACCACGCAGATCTAATCTCTCACATCTATGCCTACCAGCTTTTTCCCACTTCATTTGAGGGCGCTAGAATTTACGTGTATTAGTACGGCACCAACCCTTGTGCGTAAGCCATACTAGTACAGCACACCCTGAAAGGGTTAATAATTAAAACATCTAGGAAAGGCAATGAGTTATTTTCTTTGAAGTCAACAGTAAAATTTATAGAAAGAGCTAAGCTATTTAATTTAACAAGGAAATGGTTTATATCTACATTCTTAGGCATAAGACACAAAATACCATCAACATATCTAAACCAATTAGCTCTGTTAGGAAGGATTGTGTTAAGCAGTCTTGTTTCAAAAAATTCCAAGTATAAACTACTAAGAACAGGTGAAAGAGAATTTCCCACTGCCATACCAAACTTCTGAGTATAAAACCCATCATTAAATACAAATTTTGCATCAACAATACAAAGTATAATAAGTTTAATGATAGTAGGAACTGGCAATGGTAAATCATAATTAACAAGTTCTTCGGATAAGAAAATTAATAAATCATCAACTGGAACTTTTGAAAACAAGGAAGTAACATCAAAACTAACAATGCTGAAATCATTTAACCCTTTGAGGGTTTTGGACGTACTAGTACAGCTTACGCGCAGGGGTTTTTGATGTACTAGTACGCATAAATTCTAGCGCCGTCAAATCTCATGGGAAAAAAAAAATCTGGGACCTAATGGTGCATTGTGGGAACGCCATCTTAGTACACAATGTACACCATGCTTCGCGGTAAGAAGTTCCTCACTCCTTGGTGAACTGGGACACTTTTGTTCCCCAGTGACAGTTCTAATACAGATGGAAGTGCCAGTGAAGATGAGTTTCAAGGTTTTGGTGAGATTTTGACTATTACCATAATAATGGTAATAGGTTAGGTTAGTGAGGAAAACCCAGACGACCCTCAGCCTTCCACCTCTGGTGCTGGGCCATCTTGTTCATGTTCAGTTGTACCAGAATCAAAGAGGAAACTCCTATTTTCCCAAATCCCAGACTCAGATGTGAGCATTTGTGATGATAGTGATAGTGATTATGAACTACAAGCTCTTGAAAACAGTTCCAGTAGTGATAGTGAAGTGCAATATTCCCCAGTGAAGCGTCAGTATATACGACGATATATGCGCTCTGGTAGTGTGCCATATTCTATTCAAAGGGGAAGGAGTACATCTCGGAGTACATCCTGTGGCTGTACAACAGGAACAGACAGTGAAAATGATGATGATAGTGTTGCAACTGGGATGGAAAATGTGCGTGGTGGTGGTAGTGGTGGTGACGGCCGTGAGGCACCAGCAGTGGGCCATGCTGCCACCCATGCTGCCACCCACGCCACTGCTTCAGCTGATCTACAACAAAGGCCACCATCCCCCAACCACCCACCACACCAGCCTCCACAACCACAACCACCTGTCATTGTCCAGTACCCACCAGCAGACCACACCTGGGATTGGCAGGAAGCTGTCAATTTTGTTCCAAATCCCCACCAGTTTGATGGCAGCCAAAGCGGAATACGGTCATTTTGTACACTTGGGAACAATGCCAATGAACTGGAATGTTTCGAGTTATTCTTTGACGAACCCCTAATCGAAAGTATTGTCATGGAAAGCAACACATACTATGAGTACACCATGGCAAACACAATACTTTCACCAAAATCACGTCTACACCAGTGGAAGGAGGCAACTGTGGCTGAGATGTATCTTTTCTTTGCCACAATAATGCTTATGCCACATGTGTATAAGCGCAAAGTGAAATCATACTGGTCAACAGACCGCCTGATTGCAACACCAGGTTTCAGTGATACAATGCCAGTGAATTGATTTTTGCTAATGTTACGTATGCTTCACTTCTCAGACAAAACCAGGCCTGACAGAAACGACAGGTTATATAAGATTAGGCATGTGTTTGTGTATCTGAAAGAGAAATTCAATATGTATTTTTATCCCTTCAGGAAGCTTGTAATTGACAAGTCTTCGATTCTGTTCAAAGGAAGACTCTCGTTCAAGCAGTACATACCAAGCAAGAGGAAACACTTCGGTATAAAGTTGTTTGTGCTTTGTGATTGCTACAGTGGTCTTGTATTGGATATTATTGTGTGCACAAATAACCCGCACATAAAAGAGAGAAGCTTGCGACGACGTTTCGGTCCAACTTGGACCATTGACAAGTCACTTTGTGACTTTGTGACCATTGACAAGTCACTTTGTGACTTTGTCAATGGTCCAAGTCAGACCGAAACGTCGTCGTAAGCTTCTCTCTTTTATGTGCGGGTTATTTGTGTATCATTCCAGTCACGGTATTGTGCCTTTTTCTGTTATTTGTTATTATTATGTGCACTGGAAGTCATACATTGCAAAATACCAGGAAGTTATTGGGCATCTTTGGTGATGTGGTTAGAACAATGATAGAACCATACCTTGGTAAGGGGCATATATTATATACTGATAACTGGTACACAAGCCCCTCACTCAGTGATTTTTTGCAAGTGAACATGACAGATGTGTGTGGCACAGTGCGTGCAAATCGGAAACATATGCCCAGGTTTGACGCTGGCACTCGTAGAGGTGAGGTGCAGGTGTTTGCTGTCAATGACATCATGACATTTCGGTGGCATGACAAACGAGATGTCACACTGTTGTCATCAGTTCACCCTAATGAAATGGCAGACACTGGCAGGCAGCACAGAGAGAGCAATGAACCCATTCTAAAACCTGCAGCTGTAATTGATTACACCTTCAACATGCGTTCAGTGGACAAATGTGACATGCAGATTGGGTTTGCTGATTGTGTTCGCAAGAGTTATAAGTGGTACATAAAACTCTTTTTCCATCTTCTGGACATTTCCATGCTCAATGCTTATAATATGTATAAGATGAGGACCAGAAACAAACCACAATATGGCGAATTCTGTTTGTCTGTCATCAGACAAATAGTATTCAAGTACCAAGGAACAGCACCTGCAATAGACCGCCCACCAAATTATCAACAACTACCTTCTCATCTGAAGCATAGTGATCACTTCCTAGTAAAACTGCCTGCTACTGCTTTCAAGAAAAAGGCTCAGAAGAGGTGTTACGTCTGTGCACACACAAGGAAACGCCCACAACAACACAGAGACACTCGTTTTATGTGTGAGGAATGTAAAACACCACTGTGCATGACACCATGTTTCAAAGAGTTCCACAGGCTGCAGAACTTCTAGAAACATGGTGTAAAACACCACTGTGCATGACACCATGTTTCAAAGAGTTCCACAGGCTGCAGAACTTCTAGAAACATGTCCTGAGACTGTATATGTGTATATAAAATATAGAAAAATAGTAATAAACAACATTTCATATCGTTTGTTTGTGTAAATATTTTCTCTAAACAAAACAATGGCAACAGTGTTTACGCCCTTATTGTGTAGTATTGAAAAAGAAAAAACTTACAAAATACTGATCATATTGGTCTCACAGGCCATAAAAGTTACTTGGAAAAAGATAAATTAAAAAATAATAGAAAATAGTACATAAAACAGTAAATAAAAGAATACCGGGAGACGGCAGTCGGCGATGTTGCCACATCGTCCCCCTTTCTCGTCAACTTCACGCCTCCATATCTCGGTAAGTATTGATGGTAAAAAATTTTTGTTTAGCCTATAATATTTAGAAAAAAAAACTATTTTCTCATAAGAAAAAATTATTTTTTTCTTTTTTGAAATTTGGCCTTTCCTGAGAATGAGTCTCTGAGAGGACCTGTCGACCCTCAAAGGGTTAATGAAGATCTGGTGATGATTGATGGGATGGGAGGAGGGGAGAGTGTGGATGGTGTTAGTGTTTAGAAGGGGAATCCCCTTCTATTAGGACTTGAACTGGCAGCCTCACCATGCCTTACCACACTATGTATGCCACTACGATTCTTAAATCTTTCAAACCAACCTTTGCTGGCCTGAAATTCACTCACATCACCACTAGTTGCAGGCAATTTCTTTACCAAATCATCATGCACTCCGACACACGCACTCCACTTTTGAGTTTGCAATTATCTCTTTCTTCATTTCAATAGTCATTAGCACCTTTTTTCTCGAAGGGTTGGCACTAGAAGCTTTCTTGGGGCCCATGGTTACTTATTTTGCAGAAACAAGCACCAAAAACAGAGATAACATAGATAATATGGAATGTACCAAATGTATCCTTAAATGCGTGCACACTGGCTGGCTTGTAAACACTGGCACACACGGTGCAGTTCAGGCCACATGTGGACACATCTCATACGAATCGTATCGAATGTTGGGTTTTCCATCGAATGTCGAGGCGAAATTTTTGCGTTAAAATGCATCAAATGTCGGATTTATCGAATGTCGATGCCATCGAATGTTGGGGTCCACTGTATTTATTTATTTTATTATTATCACACTGGCCGATTCCCACCAAGGCAGGGTGGCCCGAAAAAGAAAAACTTTCACCATCATTTACTCCATCACTGTCTTGCCAGAAGGGTGCTTTACACTACAGTTTTTAAACTGCAACATTAACACCCCTCCTTCAGAGTGCAGGCACTGTACTTCCCATCTCCAGGACTCAACTCCGGCCTGCCGGTTTCCCTGAACCCCTTCATAAATGTTACTTTGCTCACACTCCAACAGCACGTCAAGTATTAAAAACCATTTGTCTCCATTAACTCCTATCAAACACGCTCACGCATGCCTGCTGGAAGTCCAAGCCCCTCGCACACAAAACCTCCTTTACCCCCTCCCTCCAACCTTTCCTAGGCCGACCCCTACCCCGCCTTCCTTCCACTACAGACTGATACACTCTTGAAGTTATTCTGTTTCGCTCCATTCTCTCCACATGTCCGAACCACCTCAACAACCCTTCCTCAGCCCTCTGGACAACAGTTTTGGTAATCCCGCACCTCCTCCTAACTTCCAAACTACGAATTCTCTGCATTATATTCACACCACACATTGCCCTCAGACATGACATCTCCACTGCCTCCAGCCTTCTCCTCGCTGCAACATTCATCACCCATGCTTCACACCCATATAAGAGCGTTGGTAAAACTATACTCTCATACATTCCCCTCTTTGCCTCCAAGGACAAAGTTCTTTGTCTCCACAGACTCCTAAGTGCACCACTCACCCTTTTCCCCTCATCAATTCTATGATTCACCTCATCTTTCATAGACCCATCCGCTGACACGTCCACTCCCAAATATCTGAATACATTCACTTCCTCCATACTCTCTCCCTCCAATCTGATATCCAATCTTTCATCACCTAATCTTTTTGTTATCCTCATAACCTTACTCTTTCCTGTATTCACCTTTAATTTTCTTCTTTTGCATACCCTACCAAATTCATCCACCAATCTCTGCAACTTCTCTTCAGAATCTCCCAAGAGCACAGTGTCATCAGCAAAGAGCAACTGAGACAACTCCCACTTTATGTGTGATTCTTTATCTTTTAACTCCATGCCTCTTGCCAAGACCCTCGCATTTACTTCTCTTACAACCCCATCTATAAATATATTAAACAACCACGGTGACATCACACATCCTTGTCTAAGGCCTACTTTTACTGGGAAATAATTTCCCTCTTTCCTACATACTCTAACTTGAGCCTAATTATTATTATTTTTATTATCACACTGGCCGATTCCCACCAAGGCAGGGTGGCCCGAAAAAGAAAAACTTTCACCATCATTCACTCCATCACTGTCTTGCCAGAAGGGTGCTTTACACTACAGTTTTTAAACTGCAACATTAACACCCCTCCTTCAGAGTGCAGGCACTGTACTTCCCATCTCCAGGACTCAAGTCCGGCCTGCCGGTTTCCCTGAATCCCTTCATAAATGTTACTTTGCTCACACTCCAACAGCACGTCAAGTATTAAAAACCATTTGTCTCCATTCACTCCTATCAAACACGCTCACGCATGCCTGCTGGAAGTCCAAGCCCCTCGCACACAAAACCTCCTTTACCCCCTCCCTCCAACCCTTCCTAGGCCGACCCCTACCCCGCCTTCCTTCCACTACAGACTGATACACTCTTGAAGTTATTCTGTTTCGCTCCATTCTCTCTACATGTCCGAACCACCTCAACAACCCTTCCTCAGCCCTCTGGACAACAGTTTTGGTAATCCCGCACCTCCTCCTAACTTCCAAACTACGAATTCTCTGCATTATATTCACACCACACATTGCCCTCAGACATGACATCTCCACTGCCTCCAGCCTTCTCCTCGCTGCAACATTCATCACCCATGCTTCACACCCATATAAGAGCGTTGGTAAAACTATACTCTCATACATTTCCCTCTTTGCCTCCAAGGACAAAGTTCTCTGTCTCCACAGACTCCTAAGTGCACCACTCACTATTTTTCCCTCATCAATTCTATGATTCACCTCATCTTTCATAGACCCATCCGCTGACACGTCCACTCCCAAATATCTGAATACGTTCACCTCCTCCATACTCTCTCCCTCCAATCTGATATTCAATCTTTCATCACCTAATCTTTTTGTTATCCTCATAACCTTACTCTTTCCTGTATTCACCTTTAATTTTCTTCTTTTGCACACCCTACCAAATTCATCCACCAATCTCTGCAGCTTCTCTTCAGAATCTCCCAAGAGCACAGTGTCATCAGCAAAGAGCAGCTGTGACAACTCCCACCCTGTGTGTGATTCTTTATCTTTTAACTCCACGCCTCTTGCCAAGACTCTCGCATTTACTTCTCTTACAACCCCATCTATAAATATATTAAACAACCACGGTGACATCACACATCCTTGTCTAAGGCCTACTTTTACTGGGAAAAAATTTCCCTCTTTTCTACATACTCTAACTTGAGCCTCACTATCCTCGTAAAAACTCTTCACTGCTTTCAGTAACCTACCTCCTACACCATACACTTGCAACATCTGCCACATTGCCCCCCTATCCACCCTGTCATACGCCTTTTCCAAATCCATAAATGCCACAAAGACCTCTTTAGCCTTATCTAAATACTGTTCACTTATATGTTTCACTGTAAACACCTGGTCCACACACCCCCTACCTTTCCTAAAGCCTCCTTGTTCATCTGCTATCCTATTCTCCGTCTTACTCTTAATTCTTTCAATTATAACTCTACCATACACTTTACCAGGTACACTCAACAGACTTATCCCCCTATAATTTTTGCACTCTCTTTTATCCCCTTTGCCTTTATACAAAGGAACTATGCATGCTCTCTGCCAATCCCTAGGTACCTTACCCTCTTCCATACATTTATTAAATAATTGCACCAACCACTCCAAAACTATATCCCCACCTGCTTTTAACATTTCTATCTTTATCCCATCAATCCCGGCTGCCTTACCCCCTTTCATTTTACCTACTGCCTCACGAACTTCCCCCACACTCACAACTGGCTCTTCCTCACTCCTACAAGATGTTATTCCTCCTTGCCCTATACACGAAATCACAGCTTCCCTATCTTCATCAACATTTAACAATTCCTCAAAATATTCCCTCCATCTTCCCAATACCTCTAACTCTCCATTTAATAACTCTCCTCTCCTATTTTTAACTGACAAATCCATTTGTTCTCTAGGCTTCCTTAACTTGTTAATCTCACTCCAAAACTTTTTCTTATTTTCAACAAAATTTGTTGATAACAGCTCACCCACTCTCTCATTTGCTCTCTTTTTACATTGCTTCACCACTCTCTTAACCTCTCTCTTTTTCTCCATATACTCTTCCCTCCTTGCATCACTTCTACTTTGTAAAAAACTTCTCATATGCTAACTTTTTCTCCCTTACTACTCTCTTTACATCATCATTCCACCAATCGCTCCTCTTCCCTCCTGCACCCACTTTCCTGTAACCACAAACTTCTGCTGAACACTCTAACACTACATTTTTAAACCTACCCCATTCCTCTTCGACCCCATTGCCTATGCTCTCATTAGCCCATCTATCCTCCAATAGCTGTTTATATCTTACCCTAACTGCCTCCTCTTTTAGTTTATAAACCTTCACCTCTCTCTTCCCTGATGCTTCTATTCTCCTTGTATCCCATCTACCTTTTACTCTCAGTGTAGCTACAACTAGAAAGTGATCTGATATATCTGTGGCCCCTCGATAAACATGTACATCCTGAAGTCTACTCAACAGTCTTTTATCTACCAATACATAATCCAACAAACTACTGTCATTTCGCCCTACATCATATCGTGTATACTTATTTATCCTCTTTTTCTTAAAATATGTATTACCTATAACTAAACCCCTTTCTATACAAAGTTCAATCAAAGGGCTCCCATTATCATTTACACCTGGCACCCCAAACTTACCTACCACACCCTCTCTAAAGGTTTCTCCTACTTTAGCATTCAGGTCCCCTACCACAATTACTCTCTCACTTGGTTCAAAGGCTCCTATACATTCACTTAACATCTCCCAAAATCTCTCTCTCTCCTCTGCATTCCTCTCTTCTCCAGGTGCATACACGCTTATTATGACCCACTTCTCGCATCCAACCTTTACTTTAATCCACATAATTCTCGAATTTACACATTCATATTCTCTTTTCTCCTTCCATAACTGATCATTTAACATTACTGCTACCCCTTCCTTTGCTCTAACTCTCTCAGATACTCCAGATTTAATCCCATTTATTTCCCCCCACTGAAACTCTCCTACCCCCTTCAGCTTTGTTTCGCTTAGAGCCAGGACATCCAACTTCTTTTCATTCATAACATCAGCAATCATCTGTTTCTTGTCATCCGCACTACATCCACGCACATTTAAACAACCCAGTTTTATATTTATTATATTTATATTGTATTTATATTGTTTATTATGTCAAATTAGATCAATTGTGATAGGCAAATCAGCTGTAGTGTTTATATTAGTGTAATAATAATAAAGCATATTCTCCTGCTTCATGAGACTGAGTTCATGACAACTGACAGTGGCTTCAAAGCCACCTTATCTTTAATTGATAGTGTACAGTGGACCCCCGCTTAACGATCACCTCCCAATGCGACCAATTATGTAAGTGTATTTATGTAAGTGCTTTTGTACGTGTATGTTTGGGTGTGTGAAATGGAATCTACTTCACAATATTCCTTATGGGAACAAATTCGGTCAGTACTGGCACCTGAACATACTTCTGGAATGAAAAAATATCGTTAACCGGGGGTCCACTGTACGTACTGTGTAGGTGCTTTACATAATGAGAAGCATTTCTTTTATTCATTGGAACCTTGGCTAGGGCTAAAAGTAAGCAGGTTATAACAATAAATGGAGAAAAAGAAATTGGAATGACTTATGCAGCAAGTAGCACCACAAAACAGTACCAGCAGGTTGGTGTGGCGACCCTGGAAATTTGAAATTATGCTTGCCAAAATTAGTGCCGAATAACTGAATAACTGATTGCCGGATTTGTGATGGAGGACCTGTATTTCATGTGGCAAAAATACTTTTTTTTCATACTTTTGAGAGTCTTGAACGGATTAATTTGATTTCCATTATTTCTTATGGGGAAAATTAATTCGACTTACGATAATTTCGTCTTACAATGTGCTCTCTGGAACGAATTAATATCGTAAGTCAGGGGTCCACTGTATTACAATAATGTAGTGGTCTGCATAACGGTCAATCTTCTATTTTTAGTGTGAATAAAAATTCAAAAATGGAAAGCAAGAATAATACAAGAGAGGCCTGGGGACATAACTAAGGAACAGAGAAAATGTTTTTTAGTGCCAGGAATGTTTACACCACTTATTCTAGACCCTAATTTTAAATTGGCATTTTTTAATTTTGTAAAATGTGTCAAATTACTGATTTCTTATCACTTTATTGGCTAGTTGAAATACGTAATCGGTAGTTTCTTCTACTCAATCAATAGAATAGAAGGAATACTAACAAAATACCTACGAGTTTGGTCAACTGAAACAATAGAATTGGCCAAAAATAGGGCTCAAAGTGGGCGAAATTGCTGATGTGTAAGTGTAGCTGAGACCACTAACTTGTGAGAGCATAATTCTGTAAGTCTCCTATCAAATTTTGTAAATTTGGTTTCATTACCTTTGGAAAAAGATTCTCTTATCATTTCATAAGAAAAAACATTTTTTTTTTTAAATTGTTCGACCCTAAGAGTAAGTTTGAGATCAGTGGTCTTGGCCCTCAAAGGGTTAAGGTACGATTATATCTGCTAAATGTTTTGGAGATCATTGCCCAAGTGATCTGGTCCTGGAACAGTCTTCCTCAATTTAATAGGTATTACAAAACTAGAAATTCTTAAGAAATACAATAAAGTATAAAAATGAGAGTAGGTATAAGTAAGATTTACTGTTCAGCTTAAGTGTTCATGAGACAGTGAAAGAAGGCCAGCAATCCAGAGTGCAAAATGTTTAACAGGCTTTCATTTTCCAGTGACCACAGAGGAAAGTAGTAGCTAACAAAAATCAAATACAGTGGTACCCTGAGTTTCTAACACCTCCCAACTCCACCAATTATGTAAATGCAGTATTGTAAGTGCTTTTGTAAGTGTATTTTTGGGGGTCTGAAATGGATTAATCTAATTTACACTATTCCTTATGGGAACAAATTCGTTCAGTAACGGCACTCGAACAGCCTTCTGGAACGAAGAAAGTTTGAAACTCGGGGTACCACTGTATTTTGTACAAGCATGATAAACTGAAAAACAGCTTTTTCAGGCTGGACTACAGAACTGAAGAACTGCAGAGGTCCTCAGATGGAAGAGAAATCTGGCATTACTGAAACCAGGAAAATAATCATTTAACATAGCAAAGAATCTGTCAATAATCTGTGTAATACCGCTAAATGCTTTCATAAGTGGCAGTCATACAGCCGGGATAATGGTAACACTTCACTGCTGACTGCCTCACCAACCAGGCTATTGCTTCCTGGAACTCACACACCTGTACATAAGCAATCTAACAAATCAACTTTCTCACAACATGAGTTAGTTTAACATTCCTTTTAACTAGAAAGAAAATATAAGGTTATATATCTTCTTGGAAGATGGTATCTAATAAGACAATTCACTTTAAACAAAAATGACATACCAAGCTCTAACTTTATATCTAATGAAGGAAGCCCAGGTGGAGATTTGTTTCGGTATTGAGACAAGGGAGATTTCTCTCTTGAGTGAGATCTTACTGGAGAGCTGTCTGGAGAAATTTTGTATGACTCTCTCGGAGACTTTTTAATATATCTCTCTGGAGAGCTGGTAGGAGATTCCTTAGGTGATCGTTTAGACAACCTCAAGGAACTGTGACCGATTTCATGCACTGAGGACCTAGATCTTGATGGCCCTGGTGATGGTGAGCTAGATGGAGATCTGTAACAAGAAAAAGTGTCAATATCAATGTAACCTTGTAAGTACGTATCTATAAATGCATCCAAATCTATTTAATGAAGATGTGTGTGTATGTCTCCATGGGGAAGTGGAACAGAATTCTTCCTCCGTAAGCCATGCGTGTTGTAAGAGGCGACTAAAATGCCGGGAGCAAGGGGCTAGTAACCCCTTCTCAAGTATAAATTACTAAATTTAAGAGAAACTTTCATTTTCCTTTTTGGGCCACCCTGCCTTGGTGGGATACGGCCGGTGTGTTGAAAGAAAGAAGAAGTGTGTGTATGTGTACTCACCTAATTGTGGTTGCAGGGGTTGATTAATAGCTCCTAGCCCTACCTTTTCATTGGTTGCCAGTAGGTCTACTCTCTCCCTGCTGCATGAGCATTATCATACCTCTTCTTAAAGCTATGTATGGTACCTGCCTCCACTACCTCACTTTCCAGACTATTCCACTGTCTGACAACATTATGGCTGAAGAAATACAGTGGTACCTCGGGATACCAACACCTCAAAACTTGAACAATTATGTAAGTGTGTTTATGTAAGTGCTTTTGTAAGTGTATTTTTGGAGGTCTGAAACGGATTAATCTAATTTACATTATTCCTTATGGGAACAAATTTGTTCGGTATCGGCACTCGAACAGCCTTCTGGAATGAATTAAGTTCGTATCCCGAGAAAGAGCTTAGATCTAGGTGAAATACTGGAGGCCTTAAAGAGTGCCGACAAAGCTCCTTTGCATAAGGGAGGTAGTAGAGCACTGGCTAATTTTTTTTTTTTTTTTATTTAAAACATTACAATACAAGGTGGAAATTATATTAAAAGGTACACAAAATGAGTTAACCCTTTCAGGGTCCAAGGCCAAAATCTGAAGTGGTGCCCCAGTGTCCAAGAATTTTCAAAAAAAAAATTGTTATTTTTTTCTTATGAAATGGTAGAGAATCTTTTTGTGAATGTAATAAAACAAAAAGTACGAAATTTGATGGGAAATTGACGAAATTATGCTCTCGTGAATTTTGATGTGTCAGCGATATTTACGAATCGGCGATTTTGCCGACTTTGACTCCCATTTTAGGCCAATTACATTATTCCAGTCGACCAAATTCTTAGCTATTTCACTAGGATTACTTCTATTCTATCGATTGAGCACAAGAAATTGCCAACTCAACTGTTTCAACTACAAAATAAAGTGATCAGAAATTGGTAATTTGGCCAATTTAACACAAAGTTCAAAATATTCCAATTTCAAAATAGGATCCAGAATAAACAATGTAGGTATTCCTGGCACTAAACTAACATTTCCTCTGTTCATTAGTTACGTTTTGAGGCTTTACAAATAAATTCCATTTTGATTTTTTATTCACATAATGAATTTTTATTCACACCAAAAAATAGAAGATTTACTGTTATGCAATATTGTAATAATTGTATAAATATCATCACCACATTTATGAATGTATATTAGACCCACCAGCTGGCGTGTATTAGACGTGTGAGGTCGTTTGTTTACTCTTGAACATCGGCAAAAATTTAACATTTCCGCCATTTTGAGCTCAGTTTCAAGCCATTTCCAGTGCTAAAACCAATCAAAATTATCTCTATTTCTGTAATATGTCTTCCATTCTATCAAATGAGACCAAGAAATCACAAATACAACTATAAAAAACATACGAAAAAACACTG
Source organism: Cherax quadricarinatus (assembly GCF_038502225.1). Classification (NCBI taxonomy): domain Eukaryota; kingdom Metazoa; phylum Arthropoda; class Malacostraca; order Decapoda; family Parastacidae; genus Cherax; species Cherax quadricarinatus. Next base: position 17,954,763 of record NC_091372.1, on the reverse strand, counting down.
CAAAGTCGCTGTTTTAATCGAAAATCACGGTCTCAGTTTTTTTCCTTTCATTATACACAGTGTGCTGCAGGATTTGTTTTATGTGGTGCACACATACCACATAGATGCATTCTCTCATATCTAGGCCCAAATTTACCACTCACAGTTTATCAGAGTGAGCTGAGCTCATGACGTAGATCTACGGTTTGGACCCTGAACGTAAAGCCGTAGATCTACGGGACGGACCCTGAAAGGGTTAAATCACAAATCCCCAATTTACCCTTACACAAAAATGACTACACTAGACAAAAGTGTTCTGACACCCTGTCACTCCACACAACATACTACACCCAGTGTTATACCAAAATGATATACCTGTAAAGGCTTATACTTTTGTCACAATTACACCATCCCCCCACCTGCAAAATAATATAACCATCACCAACCTGACTGCATCTTAACTTGACATTAAAGGATACATAGTAATTATACTATCATGAGTGATACAGTAACACCAGAGACAAAAATTATTAACCCTTTGACTGTCGCAACCCCCAATCCTGAGGTGTCTCCTGGGGTCGCAAAATTTAAAAAAAAAAAATTATTTTTTCATATGAAATGATAGAGAATCTTTTCCCGATTGTAATGACACCAAAAAAACGAAATTTTATGGAAAACTGATAGAATTATACTCTCGCGAAGTTAGCGACCTCGGCTCTGTTTACAAATCGGCGATTTCGCCCACTTTGAGCCCTATTTTCGGCTAATTCCATTGTTCCAGTCGCCCAAACTCATAGCTATTTCTTTAGAACTCCATTTTTTTCTATTGATTGAGTACAAGAAACTGCCCATTTACCGATTTCAACTACCTAATAATGTGGTCAGAAATTTGCAATTTGGCCAATTTCACGAAAACTAAAAAATATGACAATTTCAAAATAGGGTCCAGAATGAACAATGCAGACATTCCTGGCCCTAAAATAACATTTTCTTTGCTCATCAGTCATGTCTCCAGGCCCCTTTGATATTACTCTTGCTTTCTATTTTGAATTTTTATTCAAACAAAAAATAGAAGACTTACTATTATGCAGACTACTGCAATACTGTAATAATTGTATAAATAACATCAACCCATTCATGACTGCATATTAGAATGGCTAGTTGGACATTTATTGGACAATGGCATCATTTGTTTACTTTTGAACATTGGCAAAAATCAAACATTTCCCCTACTTTGAGCTCCATTTCTATGTTCTTTTTATAGTAAAATCAATCAAAATCACCTCTATTTCTATAATATGTTTTCCATTCTATCAAATGAGACCAAGAAAACGAGAATACAATCATAAATACTATACGAAAATAGACCACAATGTCGGCATTTTAATTAAAAAAATCGGTCGGAGTTTTTTTTTCTCATTATGCACTGCATGCTCCAAGATTTTTTTTATATGGTGCACACTGATCACACAGACCCATTCTCTCACATGTGGGCCTACCAGCTTTCTCCTGCTTGATTTGAAGCCGCTAGAATTTATGAGTATATATACGTCAAACACGGTACCTCGTAAGACGTATATATACGGCCGCGACAGTCAAAGGGTTAATAACAATATTAACAATGGGATACATGTCTTTACTTAACACAATGACACCTCAACCTGGTGAAAGAAAATGCACTTCAAATGATTAATACTTCTAAGAAGGTTGCAACAATGAATGTCAACATCTCCCAAAGGCAACTTATATGCAATTATCTTAGCATGTAAATTCTGTCACAGCTGCTGAACCATTATGACAGAATTACGGAGGCACTGGAAGACGACCAAAACGCAGATGTGATTTACACAGATTTTGCAAAGGCGTGTGACAAATGCGATCATGGAGTGATAGCACATGAAATGAAGGCCATGGGCATTACGGGGAAGGTAAGCAGATGGATTTTCGGTTTCCTAACACACAGAACACAAAAAGCAGTAGTGAACAGGGCAAGATCCAGCATCATTGAGGTCAAAAGCTCAGTGCCCCAAGGCAGTGTCCTGGCACCTCTACTGTTTCTCACCCTCACAGCAGACATAAACAAAAACACCCGGCACACTTTTGTATCATCATTTGCAGATGACACTAAAATAAGCATGAAAGTTAGTACGGTAGAGGACACTGAAAAATTACAGGAAGACATAAACAGGGTTTTCCAGTGGGCAGTGGAGAACAACATGATGTTCAATGGTGATAAGTTCCAGCTGCTTAGGTATGGAAAGAATGAAGAACTCAAATGGAGCACTATATACAAAACTCATGAGGGTCACCAAATAGAACGTAAGGAACACGTAAAACACCTAAGAATAATTATGTCAGCGGACCTTTCTTTTAAAGACCATGACAAGACAAAGATCACGACAGCCAGGAAGATGACGGGGTGGGTATTGAGAACTTTCAAAACAAGGGAAATATTGCTGATGGTGACACTCTTCAAATCGCTAGTGCCCCCTCAGTTAGAATATTGCTCAGTGCTGATGACCCCATTCAAGGCAGGAGAAATATCGAAGCTGGAACAAATACAGAGATCGTTTACAACTCACACTGAGCCAGTAAAGCACCTAAACTACTGGGAATATCTGCAAGTCTTGAACATGTACTCATTGGAGTGGAGGAGAGAGAGGTATATGATAATATATACCTGGAAGGTACTCGAGGGCTTGGTCCCAAATCTGCACACTACCATAACAACATACTGGAGTGAGAGATATGGGAGGAAGTGTAAAATAAACCCAGTGAGGAGCAGGGGTGCGGTGGGGACAATAAGGAAACACTGTATCAACATCTGGGGTCCCAGACTTTTCAACATCTTACCAGAAGATATCAGAAACACTTCTGGAACAAGTGTAGAAGCCTTCAAGAGGAAACTGGACAAGTATCTTCACCAGGTGCGAGATCAACCAGGCTGTGATGGATATGTGGGGCAGTGGGCCTCCAGCAGCAACAGCCTGGTTGACCAGGCACACAAGAAGAGCCTGGCCCATGGCTGGGCTCAGAGAGTAGATAAACTCTCGAAACTCTTCAAAGGTATATCAAAGGTAAGGTACCACTGTACTTCCTAACATCCCTTCAACTTCCAATTGTGACTCCTTGTTGCTGTGTCCCATCTCTAGAACATCCTCTCTCTGTCCACCTTGTCAATTCCTCTCAGAATTTTATAATGTTATTTATTATCATGCCCCTCCCCCCCTCGTCCTTCCTGTCCTCCAGTGTCGTCAGGTCAAGATTTTTTTTTTTGTGTGTGTGTGTGTGTGTGTGTGTGTGTGTGTGTGTGTGTGTGTGTACTCACCTAGTTGAGGTTGCGGGGGTCGAGTCCGAGCTCCTGGCCCCGCCTCTTCACTGATCGCTACTAGGTCACTCTCCCTGAGCCGTGAGCTTTATCATACCTCTGCTTAAAGCTATGTATGGATCCTGCCTCCACTACATCGCTTCCCAAACTATTCCACTTACTGACTACTCTGTGGCTGAAGAAATACTTCCTAACATCCCTGTGATTCATCTGTGTCTTCAGCTTCCAGCTGTGTCCCCTTGTTACTGTGTCCAATCTCTGGAACATCCTGTCTTTGTCCACCTTGTCAATTCCTCTCAGTATTTTGTATGTCGTTATCATGTCCCCCCTATCTCTCCTGTCCTCCAGTGTCGTCAGGTTGATTTCCCTTAACCTCTCCTCGTAGGACATACCTCTTAGCTCTGGGACTAGTCTTGTTGCAAACCTTTGCACTTTCTCTAGTTTCTTCACGTGCTTGGCTAGGTGTGGGTTCCAAACTGGTGCCGCATACTCCAATATGGGCCTAACATACACGGTGTACAGGGTCCTGAATGATTCCTTATTAAGATGTCGGAATGCTGTTCTGAGGTTTGCTAGGCGCCCATATGCTGCAGCAGTTATTTGGTTGATGTGCGCTTCAGGAGATGTGCCTGGTGTGTGTGTGTGTGTGTGTGTGTGTGTGTGTGTGTGTGTGTGTGTGTGTGTGTGTGTGTGTGTGTGTGTGTGTGTGTGTGTGTGTGTGTGTGTGTACTCACCTAATTGTGGTTGCAGGGGTCGAGACTCAGCTCCTGGCCCCGCCTCTTCACTGATTGCTACTAGGTCCTCTCTCTCTCTGCTTCCTGAGCTTTATCATACCTCTTCTTAAAACTATGTATGGTTCCTGCCTCCACTACTTCACTTGCTAGGCTATTCCACTTCCTGACGACTCTATGACTGAAGAAATACTTCCTAACGTCCCTGTGACTCGTCTGAGTCTTCAGCTTCCAGTTGTCACCCCTTGTTCCTGTGTCCCCTCTCTGGAACATCCTATCTCTGTCCACCTTGTCTATTCCCCGCAGTATCTTGCATGTCGTTATCATGTCTCCCCTGACCCTTCTGTCCTCCAGTGTCATCAGTCCGATTTCCTTCAACCTTTCCTCGTACAACATTCCCCAGAGCTCTGGGACTAGCCTTGTTGCAAACCTTTGTACTTTCTCTAACTTCTTGACGTGCTTGACCAGGTGTGGGTTCCAGACTGGTGCTGCATACTCCAGTATGGGCCTAACATACACAGTGTACAGTGTCTTGAACGATTCCTTATTAAGGTATCGGAACGCTATTCTCAGGTTTGCCAGGCGCCCATATGCTGCAGCAGTTATTTGGTTGATGTGTGCCTCCGGTGACGTGCTCGGTGTTATGGTCACCCCGAGGTCTTTCTCCCTGAGTGAGGTCTGTAGTCTTTGTCCACCTAGCCTATACTCTGTCTGCAGTCTTCTTTGCCCCTCCCCAATCTTCATGACTTTGCATTTGGCAGGAATGAATTTGAGAAGCCAGTTTCTAGACCACATGTCCAGCCTGTCCAGTTCTCTTTGCAGTCCTTCCTCATCCTCATCTGATTTAATTCTTCTCATCAACTTCACATGATCTGCGAATAGGGACACTTCAGAGTCTATTCCTTCCATCATGTCGTTTGCATGTATCAAAAATAGCACTGGCCCTAGAACTGACCCCTGTGGGACCCCGCTCGTCACAGGCGCCCACTGTAATACCTCTTCACGTACCATGACTCGTTGCTGCCTCCCTGTCAGGTATTCCCTGATCCATTGCAGTGCCCTCCCTGTTACATGCGCCTGATCCTCCAGCTTCTGCACTAATCTCTTGTGGGGAACTGTGTCAAAGGCCTTCCTGCAGTCTAGGAAAACGCAATCAACCCACCCCTCTCTCTCGTGTCTTCTGTTACCTTGTCATAAAACTCCAGGAGGTTTGTGATACAAGATTTGCCTTCCATGAACCCATGCTGGTTTTCATTTATAATCTTGTTCCTATCCAGGTGTTCGACCACTCTCCTCCTGATAATCTTCTCCATGACTTTGTACACAATACATGTCAGAGACACAGGTCTGTAGTTTAGCGCCTCGTTTCTGTTTCCTTTCTTAAATATGGGGACTACATTTGCTGTCTTCCATTTCTCAGGTAGTTGCCCAGTTTCAAGGGATGTGTTGAAGATCGTGGTTAGAGGCACGCACAGCATCTCTGCTCCTTCTCTAAGGACCCATGGGGAGATGTTGTCCGGTCCCATCACCTTTGAGGTATCAAGGTCACTTAGCAGCTTCTTCACCTCCTCCTCGGTTGTTCGTATGTCATCCAACACTTGGTGGTATATTCCCTCTTGATGTTCCCTTCTGTGCTGACTTCCCACAGCCCTTCCTGTCCTTACTGTAAAAACTTCCTTAAATCTCCTGTTTAGCTCCTCACATATCTCCTGGTCATTTCTTGTCAGTTCTTTCCCTTCTGTCCTTAATCTGATCACCTGGCCTTTGACTGTTGTCTTCCTCCTGATGTGGCTATACAACAGTTTCGGGTCAGTCTTGATTTTCGATGCTATGTCATTTTCATACTGGCGCTGGGCCTCCCTCCTTACCTGTGCGTACTCGTTCCTGGCTCTGCGAATGATCTCCCTATTTTCGCGTGTTCTCTGCCTTCTATACTTTTTCCATTCTCTATTGCACTTTGTTTTCGTCTCCTTACACCGTTGGGTAAACCAGGGGCTCGTTCTGGTCTTCCCGTTGTTTCTGTTGCCCATGGGAATAAACCTTTCCACTGCCTCCTTGCATTTTGTTGTTACATATTCCATCATTTCATTTACTGGCTCTCCTGCCAGTTCTCTGTCCCATGGGACCTCCTGCAGGAAGTTCCTCAATCCTATGTAGTCCCCTCTTTTATAGCCAGGCTTTTCCCATTCAACTCCTGTTACTCTCTCCACTTGCAGCTCTACTATATATTCAAAGCACAGAACCATGTGGTCGCTAGCTCCTAGGGGACTCTCATACGTGATGTCCTCAATGTCTGAACTGCCCAGGGTGAATACAAGGTCCAATATTGCTGGTTCATCCTCCCCTCTCACTCTGGTAGTGTCCTTAACATGTTGGTGCATGAGGTTTTCCAGCACCACGTCCATCATCTTGGCTCTCCATGTTTCGGGACCCCCATGTTGTGTGTGTGTGTGTGTGTGTACTCACCTATTTGTGGTTGCAGGGGTCAAGTCTTAGCTCCTGGCCCCGTCTCTTCACCGGTTGCTACTGGGTCCTCTCTCTCCCCGCTCCATGAGCTTTATCATACCTCGTCTTAAAACTATGTATGGTTCCTGCCTCTACTACATCACTTTCTAGGCTATTCCACTGCCTGACAACTCTATGACTGAAGAAATACTGCCTAATATCTCTCTGACTCATCTGTGTCTTCAACTTCCAATTGTGACCTCTTGTTTCTGTGTCCCCTCCCTGGAACATCCTGTCTTTCTCATCTTGTCCATTCCTCGCAGTATTTTATATGTCGTTATCATGTCTCCCCTGACCCTCCTGTCCTCTAGTGTTGTCAGGCCGATTTCCCTTTGTGACTTTGTAAATGGTCCAAGTCGGACCGAAACGTCGTCGTAAGCTTCTCTCTTTTATGTGCGGGTTATTTGTGTATCGTTCCAGTCACGGTATTGTGCCTTTTTTTGTTATTGATTTCCCTTAACCTTTCTTCATAAGACATTCCCCTTAGCTCTGGAACTAACCTTGTCGCAAACCTTTGCACTTTCTCTAGTTTCTTTACGTGCTTTATCAAGTGCGGGTTCCAAACAGGTGCTGCATACTCCAGTATGGGCCTGACGTACATGGTGTACAGTGTCTTGAACGATTCCTTATTAAGGTATCGGAACACTGTTTTCAGGTTTGCCAGGAACCCATATGCTGCAGTAGTTACCTGGTTGATGTGTGCTTCTGGAGACATGCTCGGTGTTATATTCACTCCAAGATCTTTCTCCTTGAGCGAGGTTTGCAGTCTTTGGCCACCTAGCCTATACTCTGTCTGCAGTCTTCTTTGCCCTTCCCCTATCTCCATGGCTTTGCATTTGGCTGGATTAAATTCGAGAAGCCAGTTGCTGGACCAGGTTTCCAATCTGTCCAGGTCTCTTTTAAGTCCTGCCCGGTCCTCATCTGATTTAATTCTCCTCATTAACTTCACATCGCCTGCAAACAGGGACACTTCTGAGTCTAACCTTTCCATCATGTCGTTCACATATACCAAAAATAGCACTAGTCCTAGGACCGACCCATGTGGGACCCTGCTCATCACAGGTGCCCATTGTGATACATCATTACGTACCATGACTCATTGTTGCCTCCCTGTCAGGTATTCTCTGATCCATTGCAGTGCCCTTCCTGTTATATGAGCCTGATCCTCTAGCTTCTGCACTAATCTCTTGTGAGGAACTGTGTCAAAGGCCTTCTTGCAGTCCAAGAAGATGCAATCAACCCACCCCTCTCTCTCGTGTCTTTCTTCTGTTACTTTATCATAAATCTCAAGAAGGTTTGTGACACAGGATTTTCCTTCCATGAATCCATGCTGGTTGGCGTTTATACTCTTGTTCTGTTCCAGGTGCTCCACCACTCTCCTCCTGATAATCTTCTCCATAACTTTGCACACTATACACGTCAGTGACACAGGTCTACAGTTTAGTGCCTCTTTTCTGTCTCCTTTTTTAAAAATGGGAACTACATTTGCCATCTTCCATACCTCAGGTAGTTGCCCAGTTTCCAGGGACGTGTTGAAGATTGTGGTAAGTGGCACACACAACATATCCGCTCCTTCTCTAAGGACCCACGGGGAGATGTTGTCCGGTCCCATTGCCTTTGAGGTATCGATGTCCCTTAGCAGTTTCTTCACCTCCTCCTCATCTGTATTTGTCATCCAACACTTGTTGGTATATTCCTTGCTGGTGTCCCCATCTGGTCTGTCCCCTGAGAGGCCTTCCTGTCTCCATGTAAATATTTTCTTAAATCTCATGTTGAGCTCCTCACATACCTCTTGATCGTTTCTTGTGAGTTCTCCACCTTCTTTCCTCAGCCTTATCACCTGGTCTTTGACTGTTGTCTTCTTCCTAATGTGGCTATACAGCAGTTTTAGGTCAGACTTGACTTTTGATGCTATGTCATTTTCGTACTGTCGCTAGGCCTCCCTCCTTATCTGTGCGTACTTGTTTCTGGCTCTTCTACTAATCTCCTTATTTTCCTGGGTCCTTTGCCTCCTGTACCTTTTCCATTCTCTGGTGCACTTAGTTTTTGCCTCCCTACACCTTTGGGTAAACCAAGGACTCGCTTTGGTCTTCCTATTATTTCTGTTTCCCTTGGGAACAAACCTTTCCTCTGCCTCCTTGCACTTTGTTGCTACATATTCCATCATCTCGTTCACTGATTTTCCTACCAGGACTCTGTCCCACTGAACCTCCTGCAGGAAGTTCCTCATACCTGTGTAGTCCCCCCTTTTGTAGTTTGGCATTTCCCATTCAGTTCCTGTTACCTTCTCCACTTGTAACTCTACTATATAGTCAAAACTCAGAACCACATGATCGCTAGCTCCAAGGGGCCTCTCGTAAGTGATGTCCTCAATGTCTGAACTGCTCAGGGTGAACACAAGATCCAGTCTTGCTGGCTCATCCTCCCTTCTCTCTCTGGTTGTGTCCCTGACATGTTGATGCATGAGGTTTTCAAGCACCACATCCATCATCTTGGCTCTCCATGTTTCGGGACCCTCATGTGGCTCGAGGTTTTCCCAGTCGATCTCCCTGTGGTTGAAATCGCCCATTACCAGTAACTTTGCTCTGCTCGAGTGAGCTCTTCTTGCCACCTCAACCAGCGTGTCCACCATCGCCCTGTTGTTTTCTTCGTACTCCTCTCTTGGCCTTCTGCAGTTCTGTGGTGGGTTATACATCACTCCAATGACTACTTTATGTTCTCCAGACTGAATTGTACCTCCTATGTAGTCTTTTTCTCCAATCACGTCCATGCCTTCCATTTCCTCAACTCCCCATCGGTTTTTTATGAGCAGTGCAACTCTTCCTCCCCCTCTACTCCTTCTATCTTTTCTCAGGATCTGATATCCCAGTGGGAAGATTGCGTCTGTTATTGTCTCAGCGAGTTTTGTTTCTGTGACTGCTATGATGTCTGGGGATTTCTCACTGATTCTTTCGTGCCACTCCTCATGTTTATTCATTATTCCGTCCACGTTTGTGTACCAAACTTTCAACTTCTTTTCTATCACTGTAGTCCTGCAAGAATATTGGGGTTGGGGGAGCAGGAGCCTTGGTGGGGGCCTATGGGGGCTGTGGTGTAGGTGGGGTTTGTGATGATGGGGGTGGGGTCAGAATGCCCATAAGGGACAGCTGTTGGAGTGAGGTTTGTGATGTGGGTGTTGCTGGAAGAGGGAACAGTGAGCGGGTTGTGGTTTGGGTTGCTCAGTTGCATTGGGATTGTCGCGGTTGGAGTCTTTCGGTAGGGAGATTCTGCGGGGTGTGTTTGCCCTTCCTCCTGTGTCCGGGTCCTGCTCATCTTCATCATTGCCTCTCGTTCCTCCTTGCGTCTCTGTACCCTCTCTTTCAGTGTAGTCCTTTCTTCTTGTGTTCTGCCGCGATCGAGGTATACTCTCTGGTACCCCTGTTTGTTCCTCAGTCGTGCTTTCTCTTGCAGAATCCTGGTTCGAACTGATTCTTTCTTGAAAATTACTTTGACAGGCCGTATCCTTCCACTCGCAAACCACCCAATTCTCCGAAAATTTGTCACCTGGGTCATATCGTCCTCATCTATTGTTTTCATGATGCCTTCAATCATTTTTTCCTCCTCCTGTTTTATTTCTTTGAAGTTGCCCCCCTTGGCTTCTTGGAGCCTGTAGATAAAAACTGACCTCTCCCTTTCCTCCTCCCACTGAGTCTCCATTTGCATCCTCTGAGGTGTTTTGTTTCCTTCCATTGAAATGTTCTTGCCTTCAGTCCCTGTCCTATCTGAAACTTCTATTCTCAGGGAACTGTCTTTCATGATCAGCTGTTCCTTGCTACTGCAGTTGGCTGTTAGAGTCTCTGCATATAACATACCTTCATTGTCTTTGGACCTGTCATTTGATCTTAGTATGCTCCTCATCTTTTTGCTGGCCCCACATGGGTCTGATAGGGCTTTTGCATACGACATATCTCCTTTGTTTCTTACTGTCCCCTTGTCTGTGCCTGACATAGAATTTCCTGTTGTTGCATTTGAATTGTCATTTGTCTCTCTAATCTGTTTTAGGTTTTTCAGTTTCTCTTCTAAGCACTGTATCCTAGTTTCTGCTGCTAAGACTTGTAGCTCCCACTTCCTGCACTCTTCAGCTATCCGCTCCTCCATTATCTTGCCAAGCTCTTCTATCTTCCTTCCCACTCTTCCTCCCTTTTCTGGAGCTCTAACTCCCAATCTTTCCTCCCTGGTTCGTCCACCAGATCTCTGGTTTTCCACGCTCTAGGGCCACCCATTATTTTTGTATTACCACAGAAAGAAGCTTATGTATTTTACCACAGAGAGAAGTTTATGTGTTTTCAGGGTGTGTGTGTGGGGGGGGGCAAGGCCAGAGGAGAGAGAGAGAAAGAGGGGGAGAGTTAAAGGGTAGAAAGAGAGAGAGAGAGGGAGGATGGGGAGTGAGGGAGAAGATTAGGGGGGGAGAGAGAGAGAAACGAGAAAGGGAGAGAAAGGGTAGAGAGAGGGAGAAAGAGAGAGAGAGATAGAGAGGGAAAGACAACCAAGTGAAAGCCTTCACTGGACACATCCTTAATCTACAACAAGAACACATTCCTCACCGGCAATATGTGACGAAGCCTACAGATCAGCCTTGGTTTGGCTTTCGTTGTAAAGAGGCTGCTACTGCTAAGTACAAAGCATGGCAAAGGTATAAGAGACATCCTACCACATATAACAGGAACTTGCACATGCAAGCCTGTAGGCATATGGGTGATGTTCAAAAGTGAGCCATTGCTAAATGGGAGGTGGACACTAAAAGAAAGTTAGCATCAGGTAGGGTAGGCTCCAAAACCTGGTGGTCCCTGGTCAAGGACAGACAAGGTTATCTGCCTGATGAACTTATTCCACCTCTAAATCGACAGGATGGGACCACCTCTACTAGTAGTCAAGAGAAGGCGGACCTCTTTGCTGAACACTTTGCTACCAATATGCAAGTTCCTGATCCAGCAAGGGACCCTCCTTGGCTAGCTGCAAGAATGGTGTCAAAACTGTCAGTGGTGACAATAAGGCAGGAGGAGGTGCATTTCCTACTTAAATAGCTTGACCAAGAAAAGGCTGTGGGCCCAGACAAGTTGAGCCCAAGATTGTTGAGATGTGCAGACCAGCTAGCAGCACCTCTAACTCGCATCTTTCAGCACTGCCTAGTACAGTGTAAATGGCCCTCTCTATGGAAAGAGGCAAATGTAGTCCCTGTTCACAAAAAGAAGAGCAGAGCAGAAATCAGCAATTACAGTCCAGTGTCACTCCTGTCAATCACTGGGAAGATCCTTGAGACAATAATCTCAAGACAAATGACAGAGTTTTTTGACTACCACTCACTACTTTGTGATCGTCAATATGGCTTCAGGAAAGGTTACTCTGCTGCTGATCTGTTGTTAAACCTCTCCACTAAGTGGCACCAGTCACTGGATGAATCCAAAGTCAGCTGTGTGGTAGCACTGGACATTGCTGGCGCTTTCGACCGGGTGTGGCACCAGGGCCTCTTAGCAAAACCTCAAGCACTGGGAATTGCAGGCTCTACGCTATGTCTCCTCAGTGATTACCTTCATGGTAGATCTCTAAGTGTAGTTCTCAATGGAACGGAATCAGCAAGACATCCTATTGGGGCAAGTGTTCCACAAGGAAGCGTGCTGGGTCCATTGTTATGGAATGTCTACTTCAATGACCTTCTTCATCTCATCCCAGAATCACATGCATATGCAGACGACTGTACACTGACATTCACTTATCCAAGAGAACAAATGCCAGCTCCTCTAAGCTACATCAATCACCAGCTGAGAGCTATATCAGCTTGGGGAAATAGATGGCAAGTAACATTTGCACCTGAGAAAACGCAAATGATGATCGTCTCCAGGCACCATGATGGTGATGCTGGTGCAGTAGTAAGGATGAATGGGAGGATGTTGGCACCTGGAGAAGAAGTTGATATCCTTGGGGTGAAATTTGACTCCAAGCTAACCATGAAGAACCATGTTGTAAATCTTGCAAACAAGGCAGCCAGGAAGCTTACAGCACTTTGCCGTATCTCCCATCTGTTTGACAGTAGGGGTTGCAAGATCCTGTACGAGGCACAAGTACGCTCACACCTTGAGTATGCTCCACTTTCTTGGTTTGCCTGCCCCCCCTCTCATCTGCGACTGCTTGACAGAGTAGAGAACTGGGCAAGACATCTCATCTCTCGCCTGGACCCATCCTGGATAGATCTGGCATTTCAGCAGAGCCTTCAACATAGGAGGGATGTGGGTGGCCTTACTGTTATGTACAAGGCCAATATTGTCAAAATACCACACTTGGATCCACTTCGAGGACAGCGTGAAACAAGCTTTTATGCCACAAGACGGGCAGAAAGCAGCAACTTCACTCTGGCTGTACCCTTCTCCAGGACATCACTCCATCTGAGATCATACATACCCAGGATGACTCGAGTATGGAACACATTCGTACAGCATAATGATGTCAATGAGATAAAGTCAGTTGATCAAATGAAAATGCTGGCCCACAGATGGCTCCAACTTCATCCTGTTTCCTACTTGTATGTCTCATAACAATAAAAATGCTTTCAAATGAGCTGATGTAGGTAACAGCTCTTAGCTTGCCAATAAAGTTAGGAATCCTTAACCTGTAAATAGCTTGTCAATAAAGCTAGGGATCCTTAACCTTGTCAAACCCTGTGTAAAAAAAAAAAAGAGGAGGGTGAGAGAAAAGGCTATGAGAGAGAAATGCGAGGGAGGGGGAGAGAAAAAGAGGGAGGGGAGAGAAGGCTAAAGAGGAGGGTGGGAGAGAGAGGGGGAGTGGTGGGGGAATGCAAGGGAGGGGGAGAGAGAATGATAAAGAAGGAGGGGAGAGAAGGCTGAACAGGGTGGGAGAGAGAGGGGGAGAGGTGGGGGAACACGAGGGAGGGGAAGAAAGATAGAAAGAGGGAGGGGAGAGAAGGCTGAAGAGGAGGGTGGGAGAGAGAGGGGGAGAGGTGGAGGAATGCAAGGGAGGGGGAGAGAGAAAGAAAGAAAGAGGGAGGGGAGAGAAGGCTGAAGAGAAGGGTGGGAGAGGGGGAGAGGTGGGGGAATGCAAGGGAGGGGGAGAGAGAAAGATAGAAAGAGGGAGGGGAGAGAAGGCTGAAGAGGAGGGTAAGAGAGAGAGGGGGAGGTGGGGGAATGCAAGGGAGGGGGAGAGAGAAAGATAAAGACGGAGGGGAGAGAAGGCTGAAGAGAAGGGTGGGAGAGGGGTAGAGGTGGGGGAATGCAAGGGAGGGGGAGAGAGAAAGATAGAAAGATGGAGGGGAGAGAAGGCTGAAGTGGAGGGTGGGAGAGAGAGGAGGAGATGGGGGAATGCGAGGGAGGGGAAGAAAGAAAGATGGAGGGGAGAGAAGGCTGAAGAGGAGGGTGGGAGAGAGGGGGGGGAGAGGTGGGGGAATGCGAGGGAGGGGGAGAGAAAAAAATAGTAAAAGGGAGGGGAGAGAAGGCTGAAGAGGAGGGTGGGAGAGAGAGGGGGAGAGGTGGGGAAATGCAAGTGAGGGGGAGAGAGAAAGATAGAAAGAGGGAGGGGAGAGAAGGCTGAAGAGGAAAGTGGGAGAGAGAGGGGGAGAGGTGGGGGAATGCGAGGGAGGGGAAGAAATATAGAAAGAGGGACGGGAGAGAAGGCTGAAGAGAAGGGTGGGAGAGAGAGGGGGAGAGGTGGGGGACTGCAAGGGAGGGGGAGAGAGAAAGATAGAAAGAGGGAGGGGAGACAAGGCTGAAGATGAGGGTGGGAGAGGGGGAGAGGTGGGGGAACACGAGAGAGGGGGAGAGAGAAATATAGAAAGAGGGAGGGGAGAGAAGGCTGAAGAGGAGGGTGGGAGAGAGAGAGGGAGAGGTGGGGGAACACGAAGGAGGGGAAGAAAGATAGTAAGAGGGAGGGGAGAGAAGGCTGAAGAGGAGGGTGGGAGAGAGAGGGGGAGAGGTGGGGGATGCGAGGGAGGGGAAGAAAGATAGAAAGAGGGAGGGGAGAGAAGGCTGAAGAGGAGGGTGGGACAGAGAGGAGGAGAGGTGGGGGAATGCGAGGGAGGGGGAGAGAGAAAGATAGAAAGAGGGAGGGGAGAGAAGGCTGAAGAGGATGGTGGGAGAGAGAGGGGGAGAGGTGGAAGAACACGAGGGAGGGGAAGAAAGATAGAAAGAGGGAGGGGAGAGAAGGCTGAAGAGGAGGGTGGGAGAGAGAGATGGAGAGGTGGGGGAATGCGAGGGAGGGGGAGAGAGAAAAATAGAAAAAGGGAGGGGAAAGAAGGCTGAAGAGGAGGGTGGGAGAGAGAGGGGGAGAGGTGGGGGGAATGCAAAAGAGGGGGAGAGAGAATGATAGAAAAAGGGAGGGGGAAAGAAGGCCGAAGAGGAGGGTGGGAAAGAAAGGGGGAGAGGTGGGGGAACGCAAGGGGGGGGAGAAAGATAGAAAGAGGGAGGGGAGAGAAGGCTGAAGAGGATGGTGGGAGTGAGTGGTGGAGAGGTGGGGGAATGCGAGGGAGGGGAAGAAAGATAGAAAGAGGGAGGGGAGAGAAGGCTGAAGAGGAGGGTGGGAGAGAGAAAGGGAGAGGTGGGGGAATGCAAGGGAGGGGGAGAGAGAAAGATAGAAAAAGGGAGGGGAAAGAAGGCTGAAGAGGAGGGTGGGAGATAGAGGGGGAGAGGTGGGGGAATGCAAGGGAGGGGGAGAGAGAAAGATAGAAAAAAGGAGGGGGAAAGAAGGCCGAAGAGGAGGGTGGGAAAGAAAGGGGGAGAGGTGGAGGAACACAAGGGAAGGGGAGAGAGAAAGATAGAAAGAGGGAGGGGGAAAGAAGGCTGAAGAGGAGGGTGGGAAAGAAAGGGGGAGAGGTGGGGGAACGCAAGGGAGGGGGAGAGAGAAAGATAGAAAGAGGGAGGGGAGAGAAGGCTGAAGACGAGGGTGGGAAAGAAAGGGGGAGAGGTGGGGGAATGCGAGGGAGGGGGAGAGAGAAAGATAGAAAGAGGGAAGGGAGAGAAGGCTGAAAACGAGGGTGGGAGAGAGGGGGAGAGGTGGGAGAATGCAAGGGAGGGGGAGAGAGAAAGATAGAAAGAGGGAGGGGAGAGAAGGCTGAAGACGAGGGTGGGAGAGAGAGGGGGAGAGGTGGGGGAATGCGAGGGAGGGGAAGAAAGATAGAAAGAGGGAGGGGAGAGAAGGCTGAAGAGGAGGGTGGGAGAGAGAGGTGGAGAGGTGGGGGAATGCAAGGGAGGGGGAGAGAGAAAGATAGAAAAAGGGAGGGGTAAAGAAGGCTGAAGAGGAGGGTGGGAAAGAAAGGGGGAGATGTGGGGGAA
Organism: Cherax quadricarinatus; assembly: GCF_038502225.1. Taxonomy (NCBI): domain Eukaryota; kingdom Metazoa; phylum Arthropoda; class Malacostraca; order Decapoda; family Parastacidae; genus Cherax; species Cherax quadricarinatus. The sequence goes on along the minus strand of NC_091372.1, from coordinate 17,938,906 downwards.
CGCAAGGGAGGGGGAGAGAGAAAGAAAGAAAGAGGGAGGGTAGAGAAGGCTGAAGACGAGGGTGGGAGAGAGGGGGAGAGGTGGGTGAATGCAAGGGAGGGGGAGAAAGATAGAAAGAGGGAGGGGGAAAGAAGGCCGAAGAGGAGGGTGGGAAAGAGAGGGGGAGATGTGGGGGAACGCAAGGGAGGGGGAGAGAGAAAGATAGAAAGAGGGAGGGGAGAGAAGGCTGAAGACGAGGGTGGGAGAGAGGGGGAGAGGTGGGAGAATGCAAGGGAGGGGGTGAGAGAAAGATAGAAAGAGGGAGGGGAGAGAAGGCTGAAGACGAGGGTGGGAGAGAGAGGGGGAGAGGTGGGAGAATGCAAGGGAGGGGGAGAGAGAAAGATAGAAAGAGGGAGGGGAGAGAAGGCTGAAGACGAGGGTGGGAAAGAAAGGGGGAGAGGTGGGGGAACGCAAGGGAGGGGGAGAGAGAAAGACAGGAAGAGGGAGGGGAGAGAAGGCAGAAGAGGAGGGTGGGAGAGAGAGGGGGAGAGGTGGGGGAATGCGAGGGAGGGGGAGAGGGAAAAATAGAAAAAGGGAGGGGAAAGAAGGCTGAAGAGGAGGGTGGGAGAGAGAGGTGGAGAGGTGGGGGAATGCAAGGGAGGGGGAGAGAGAAAGAAAGAAAGAGGGAGGGGAGAGAAGGCTGAACACGAGGGTGGGAGAGAGAGGGGGAGAGGTGGGAGAATGCAAGGGAGGGGGAGAAAGATAGAAAGAGGGAGGGGGAAAGAAGGCCGAAGAGGAGGGTGGGAGAGAGAGGGGACAGGTGGGAGAATGCAAGGGAGGGGGAGAGAGAAAGATAGAAAGAGGGAGGGGAGAGAAGGCTGAAGACGTGGGTGGGAAAGAAAGGGGGAGAGGTGGGGGAACGCAAGGGAGGGGGAGAGAGAAAGACAGGAAGAGGGAGGGGAGAGAAGGCTGAAGACGAGGGTGGGAGAGAGGGGGAGAGGTGGGAGAATGCAAGGGAGGGGGAGAGAGAAAGATAGAAAGAGGGAGGGTAGAGAAGGCTGAAGACGAGGGTGGGAGAGAGAGGGGGAGAGGTGGGAGAATGCAAGGGAGGGGGAGAGAGAAAGATAGAAAGAGGGAGGGGAGAGAAGGCTGAAGACTAGGGTGGGAAAGAAAGGGGGAGAGGTGGGGGAACGCAAGGGAGGGGGAGAGAGAAAGACAGGAAGAGGGAGGGGAGAGAAGGCAGAAGAGGAGGGTGGGAGAGAGAGGGGGAGAGGTGGGGGAACGCGAGGGAGGGGAAGAAAGATAGAAAAAGGTACGGGAGAGAAGGCTGAAGAGAAGGGTGGGAGAGAGAGGGGAAGAGGTGGGGGAATGCAAGGGAGGGGGAGACAGAAAGATAGAAAGAGGGAGGGGAGAGAAGGCTGAAGAGAAGGGTGGGAGAGGGGGGAGGTGGGGGAACACGAGGGAGAGGGAGAGAGAAATATAGAAAGAGGGAGGGGAGAGAAGGCAGAAGAGGAGGGTGGGAGAGAGAGGGGGAGAGGTGGGGGAACACGAGGGAGGGGAAGAAAGATAGAAAGAGGGAGGGGAGAGAAGGCTGAAGAGGAGGGTGGGAGAGAGAGGGGGAGAGGTGGGGGAACACGAAGAGGGGAAGAAAGATAGAAAGAGGAAGGGGAGAGAAGGCTGAAGAGGAGGGTGGGAGAGAGCGGAGGAGAGGTGGGGGAATGCGAGGGAGAGGGAGAGAGAAAGATAGAAAGAGGGAGGGGAGAGAAGGCTGAAGAGGATGGTGGGAGAGAGAGGGGGAGGGGAAGAAAGATAGAAAGAGGCAGGGGAGAGAAGGCTGAAGAGGAGGGTGGGGGAGAGAGGGGGAGAGGTGGGGGAATGCGAGGGAGGGGGAGAGAGAAAAATAGAAAAAGGGAGGGGAAAGAAGGCTGAAGAGGAGGGTGGGAAAGAGAGGGGGAGAGGTGGGGGAATGCAAGGGAGGGGAGAAAGATAGAAACAGGGAGGGGATAGAAGGCTGAAGACGAGGGTGGGAAAGAAAGGGGGAGAGGTGGGGGAACGCAAGGGAGGGGGAGAGAGAAGACAGGAAGAGGGAGGGGAGAGAAGGCTGAAAAGGAGGGTGGGAGAGAGAGGGGGAGAGGTGGGGAGAATGCAAGGGAGGGGGAGTGAGAAAGATAGAAAGAGGGAGGGGAGAGAAGGCTGAAGAGGAGGGTGGGAGAGAGAGGGGGAGAGGTGGGGGAATGCGAGGGAGGGGAAGAAAGATAGAAAGAGGGACGGGAGAGAAGGCTGAAGAGAAGGGTGGGAGAGAGAGGGGGAGAGGTGGGGGAATGCAAGGGAGGGGGAGAGAGAAAGATAGAAAGAGGGAGGGGAGAGAAGGCTGAAGAGGAGGGTGGGTGTGGAAATTTATTTGGTCCCTAAAGTTCCACAGGACAGATCCAGCATGGCCGTATGGGACAGCTGAGCTGGGCGGCCCTTAAACCCTCCCAAACAAACAAAGCATTCTCTGGTTGGTGATTGTTGGTAAGCTTGTTTATTTATAGATTTACCCTTCAGGGAAGGAGTAGGTAGTTCTACTGATAGTATATTAATATTAGGTTTACTAAGGCAAATGTAGATAATAATAATGTAGACCTAAGACCTTAACATAGGTAGTAATAGGCCATTAATGTAGGAAAACACTAGGATAAATTAGCTAGGGAGAACTGGCAGCCCTAGTTTGAACGAAGAGACGAGGGTCTGCAAGAAGGACCAGCTCGTTCTTCTTAAGACGGACACCATCAAGACAAGACGTGCCGTGATCAGCAGACAGCGCCCCCACGTGTCTTCACATCTGAGACTTGGGGAAATCTGGTAGAGGCACCTCGATGTACCGTAGATGACCTCCGTCAGGCCCATACAGTACGACAAGACCTTCACTTTTTTCTCGTAGATTACTGGCCAGTGTCTGGGAAGATTGTGAGTGAGTCAACTGTGGGCCCGGTTGCAACAGGTTGAGAATGCCCAGTAAGTACCAGTGTCTCAGAGCAGTCTAGAAGCTAGCGTCTGAGTCTGCATAGTTATACTAGGGGATACATACCCTCTTGGATATAGGAATTTCTGAGGAGCAGGCAGGACACTAATTACGATTGAATATTGCAGGAATTAATGCTCCCGGTTGCACATGGTTTCTGAGGGGGAGTCCAAAGGGGCTAAGGCTAGCTTAGGGAAGTGAAGATCAGGATATATGCTGCAACACCAAGTAAGTTAGTCCTTTATACGTGCATGCAGGCGAGGTTTCTTGCAATACCAATCATTTGTGAAAATCTGTCCTATAAGCCACTTGTGAGGCTGAGGTACCCACCTCAGAGCTCGGTGTCAACAGAGTTTGCCAGGGTAGGCGACTCACTTGGAGGCAGTCCACACAAATTTTCACAGTGGGAGAGGGGGAGAGGTGGGGGAACACGAGGGAGGGGGAGAGAGAAATATAGAAAGAGGGAGGGGAGAGAAGGCTGAAGAGGAGGGTGGGAGAGAGAGGGGGAGAGGTGGGGGAACACGAGGGAGGGGAAGAAAGATAGAAAGAGGGAGGGGAGAGAAGGTTGAAGAGGAGGGTGGGAGAGAGAGGGGGAGAGGTGGGGGAACACGAGGGAGGGGAAGAAAGATAGAAAGAAGGAGGGGAGAGAAGGCTGAAGAGGAGGGTGGGAGAGAGAGGAGGAGAGGTGGGGGAATGCGAGGGAGGGGCAGAGAGAAAGATAGAAAGAGGGAGGGGAGAGAAGGCTGAAGTGGAGGGTGGGAGAGAGAGGGGGAGAGGTGGGGGAACACGAAGGAGGGGAAGAAAGATAGAAAGAGGAAGGGGAGAGAAGGATGAAGAGGAGGGTGGGAGAGAGAGGGGGAGAGGTGGGGGAATGCGAGGGAGGGGGAGAGAGAAAAATAGAAAAAGGGAGGGGAAAGAAGGCTGAAGAGGAGGGTGGGAGAGAGAGGGGGAGAGGTGGGGGGAATTCAAGGGAGGGGGAGAGAGAAAGATAGAAAGAGGGAGGGGAGAGAAGGCTGAAGACGAGGGTGGGAGAGAGAGGGGAAGAGGTGGGGGAATGCGAGGAAGGGGGGGAGAGAAAAATAGAAAAAGGGAGGGGAAAGAAGGCTCAAGAGGAGGGTGGGAAAGAAGGCTGAAGAGGAGGGTGGGAAAGAAAGGGAGAGAGGTGGGGGAACGCAAGGGAGTGGGAGAGAGAAACATAGAAAGAGGGAGGGGAGAGAAGGCTGAAGACGAGGGTGGGAGAGAGAGAGGGGGAGAGGTGGGAGAATGCAAGGGAGGGGGAGAGAGAAAGATAGAATGAGGGAGGGGGAAAGAAGGCTGAAGAGGAGGGTGGGAAAGAAAGGGGGAGAGGTGGGGGAACTAGAGGGAGGGGGAGAGAGCAAGATAGAAAGAGGGAGGGGAGAGAAGGCTGAAGACGAGAGTGGGAAAGAAAGGGGGAGAGAGAAAGATAGAAAGAGGGAGGGGAGAGAAGGCTGAAGAGGATGGTGGGAGAGAGAGGGGGAGAGGTGGGGGAACACGAAGGAGGGGAAGAAAGATAGAAAGAGGGAGGGGAGACAAGGCTGAAGAGGAGGGTGGGAGAGAGAGGGGGAGAGGTGGGGGAATGCGAGGGAGGGGGAGAGAGAAAAATAGAAAAAGGGAGGGGAAAGAAGGCTGAAGAGGAGGGTGGGAGAGAGAGGGGGAGAGGTGGGGGGAATTCAAGGGAGGGGGAGAGAGAAAGATAGAAAGAGGGAGGGGAGAGAAGGCTGAAGATGAGAGTGGGAAAGAAAGGGGGAGAGGTGGGGGAATGTAAGGGAGGGGGAGAGAGAAAGATAGAAAGAGGGAGGGGAGAGAAGGCTGAAGACGAGGGTGGGAGAGAGAGGGGGAGAGGTGGGGGAATGCGAGGGAGGGGGGGAGAGAAAAATAGAAAAAGGGAGGGGAAAGAAGGCTCAAGAGGAGGGTGGGAAAGAAGGCTGAAGAGGAGGGTGGGAAAGAAAGGGAGAGAGGTGGGGGAACGCAAGGGAGTGAGAGAGAGAAACATAGAAAGAGGGAGGGGAGAGAAGGCTGAAGACGAGGGTGGGAGAGAGAGAGGGGGAGAGGTGGGAGAATGCAAGGGAGGGGGAGAGAGAAAGATAGAATGAGGGAGGGGGAAAGAAGGCTGAAGAGGAGGGTGGGAAAGAACGGGCGAGAGGTGGGGGAACGCAAGGGAGTGCGAGAGAGAAAGATAGAAAGAGGGAGGGGAGAGAAGGCTGAAGACGAGAGTGGGAAAGAAAGGGGGAGAGAGAAAGATAGAAAGAGGGAGGGGAGAGAAGGCTGAAGACAAGGGTGGGTGTGGGTGGGGGAGAGGTGGGAGAATGCAAGGGAGGGGGAGAGAGAAAGATAGAAAGAGGGAGGGGAGAGAAGGCTGAAGATGAGGGTGGGAAAGAAAGGGGGAGGGGTGGGGGACCGCGAGGGAGGGGAGAGAAGGCTGAAGAGGAGGGTGGGAGAGAGAGGGGGAGAGGTGGGGAAATGCAAGGGAGGGGGAGAGAGAAAGATAGAAAGAGGGAGGGGAGAGAAGGCTGAAGATGAGGGTGGGAAAGAAAGGGGGGGGGGTGGGGGAACGCGCGGGAGGGGAGAGAAGGCTGAAGAGGAGGGTGGGAGAGAGAGGGGGAGAGGTGGGGGAATGCGAGGGAGGGGAAGAAAGATAGAAAGAGGGAGGGGAGAGAAGGCTGAAGAGGAGGGTGGGAGAGAGAGGGGGAGAGGTGGGGGAATGCGAGGGAGGGGAAGAAAGATAGAAAGAGGGAGGGGAGAGAAGGCTGAAGAGGAGGGTGGGAGAGAGAGGGGGAGAGGTGGGGGAACACGAGGGAGGGGAAGAAAGATAAAAAGAGGGAGGGGAGACAAGGCTGAAGAGGAGGGTGGGAGAGAGAGGGGGAGAGGTGGGGGAATGTGTGGGAGGGGAAGAAAGATAGAAAGAGGGAGGGGAGAGAAGGCTGAAGAGGAGGGTGGGAGAGAGAGGGGGAGAGGTGGGGGAATGCAAGGGAGGGGAAGAAAGATAGAAAGAGGGAGGAGAGAGAATGCTGAAGAGGAGGGTGGGAGAGAGAGGGGGAGAGGTGGGGGAAAGCAAGGGAGGGGAAGAAAGAAAGAGGGAGGGGAGAGAAGGCTGAAGAGGAGGGTGGGAGAGAGAGGGGGAGAGGTGGGGGAACACGAGGGAGGGGAAGAAAGATAGAAAGAGGGAGGGGAAGAAAGATAGAAAGAGGGAGGGGAGAGAAGGCTGAAGAGGAGGGTGGGAGAGAGAGGGGAATGCGAGGGAGGGAAAGAAAGATAGAAAGATTAAGGGGAGAGAAGGCTGCAGAGGAGGGTGGGAGAGAGAGGGGGAGAGGTGGGGGAATGTGAGGGAGGGGAGAGAAGGCTGAAGAGGAGGGTGGGACAGGGGGAGAGGTGGGGGAATGCAAGGGAGGGGGAGAGAGAAAGATAGAAAGAGGGAGGGGGAGAGAAGGCTGAAGAGGAGGGTGTCTGTGGGCCCAGACAAGTTGAGCCCAAGATTGTTGAGAAGATGTGCAGACCAGCTAGCAGCATCTCTAACTCGCATCTTTCAGCACTGCCTAGTACAGTGTAAATGGCCCTCTCTATGGAAAGAGGCAAATGTAGTCCCTGTTCACAAAAAGAAGAGCAGAGCAGAAATCAGGAACTACAGTCCAGTGTCACTCCTGTCAATCACTGGGAAGATCCTTGAGACAATAATCTCAAGACAAATGACAGAGTTTTTTGACTACCACTCACTACTTTGTGATCGTCAATATGGCTTCAGGAAAGGTTACTCTGCTGCTGATCTGTTGTTAAACCTCTCCACTAAGTGGCACCAGTCACTGGATGAATCCAAAGTCAGCTGTGTGGTAGCACTGGACATTGCTGGCGCTTTCGACCGGGTGTGGCACCAGGGCCTCTTAGCAAAACCTCAAGCACTGGGAATTGCAGGCTCTACGCTATGTCTCCTCAGTGATTACCTTCATGGTAGATCTCTAAGTGTAGTTCTCAATGGAACGGAATCAGCAAGACATCCTATTGGGGCAAGTGTTCCACAAGGAAGCGTGCTGGGTCCATTGTTATGGAATGTCTACTTCAACGACCTTCTTTATCTCATCCCAGAATCACATGCATATGCAGACGACTGCACACTGACATTCACTTATCCAAGAGAACAAATGCCAGCTGCTCTAAGCTACATTAATCACCAGCTGAGAGCTATATCAGCTTGGGGAAATAGATGGCAAGTAACATTTGCACCTGAAAAAACGCAAATGATGATCGTCTCTAGGCACCATGATGGTAATGCTGGTGCAGTAGTAAGGATGAATGGGAGGGTGTTGGCACCTGGAGAAGAAGTTGATATCCTTGGGGTGAAATTTGACTCCAAACTAACCATGAAGAACCATGTTGTAAATCTTGCAAACAAGGCAGCCAGGAAGCTTACAGCACTTCACCGTATCTCGCATCTACTTGACAGTAGGGGTTGCAAGATTCTGTGCGAGGCACAAGTACGCTTGCACCTTGAGTATGCTCCACTTTCTTGGTTTGCCTGCCCCCTCTCTCATCTGCGACTGCTTGACAGAGTAGAGAACAGAGCAAGATGTCTCATCTCTCGCCTGGACCCATCCTGGATAGATCTGTCATTTCAGCAGAGCCTTCAACATAGGAGGGATTTGGGTGGCCTTACTGTTATGTACAAGGCCAATATTGTCAAAATACCACACTTGGATCCACTTCGAGGACAGCGTGAAACAAGCTTTTATGCCACAAGATGGACAGAAAGCAGCAACTTCACTCTGGCTGTACCCTTCTCCAGAACATCACTCAATCTGAGATCATATATACCCAGGATGACTCGAGTATGGAACACATTCGTACAGTATAATGATGTCAACGAGATAAATTCAGTTGATCAAATGAAAAGGCTGGCCCACAGATGGCTCCAACTTCATCCTGTTCCCTACTTGTATGTCTCATAACAATAAAAATGTTTTCAAATGAGCTGATGTAGGTAACAGCTCTTAGCTTGCCAATAAAGTTAGGAATCCTTAACCTGTAAATAGCTTGTCAATAAAGCTAGGGATCCTTAACCTTGTCAAACCCTGTGTGTAAAAAAAAAAAAAAAAAAGATAGAGGGAGGGGAGAGAAGGCTGAAGAGGAGGGTGGGAGAGAGAGGGGGAGAGGTGGGGGAACACGGTCAAATTCCAAGGATCAGCTGTGTGAAAGAGTGGGTGTGTGTGCGTACTCACCTAGTTGTGGTTTCAGGGGTCGAGACTCAGCTCCTGGCCCCGTGTGTGCGTGTGTGTGTGTGTGTGTGTGTGTGTGTGTGTGTGTGTGTGTGTGCATGCATGTGTGTGTGTGTGTGTGTGTGTGTGTGTGTGTGCGTGCGTGCGTGCGTGTGTGTGTGTGTGTGTGTGTGTGTGTGTGTGTGGGTGTGTGTGTGTGTGTGCATGTGTGTGTGTGTGCGTGTGTGTGCATGCATGTGTGCATGCATGCATGTGTGCATGTGTGTGTGTGCGCATGTGTGTGAGAGCACATGAGTTGTTTATGTGTCCCAGAAATACACCTCACCTCTATGTATCCATAATACTAATAAGATACCATTAATACTGAGAGTAATTCTAACAATTATAATACTAGTGTGTGTTAAAGAGTCTTTCTTTTGCCCAGTTGTGTACTACCTTATACTACATGTGTACCTAATACTTGCTTCTCAGATTGTACTGTCTTTGTGTCTTAAAACATTATCTCTTAAAACTGTTGTCAGTCCTACTGGCCCCAACTTATTCCTCCTGCCTATTCCTTGCTCCTACAAATTTTATCTTCCTACTAGTGCTAGGTGTTGTGTGTATGATAATCACTCTGGAGCAGGGTTTGTGATAGCCAGCTACCAGTGGTCGTAGGGCCGGCTCTACCACTCAAAACTTCCCCTTAACCACAAACAGGTGATTTGTACGTTACAACTCAGAGGGGATGTCCATCCAGATGCTTGCTGTACGATGCTCGCTGTACGATGCTCGCTGTACGATGCTCGCTGTACGATGCTCGCTGTACGATGCTCGCTGTACGATGCTCGCTGTACGATGCTCGCTGTACGATGCTTGCTGTATGATACTTGCTGTACGATACTTGCTGTACGATGCACGCTGTACGATGCTTGCTGTACAATGACTCTTGTGCATCTCGCCCTTCCACCTCCAAACTCTTCAATTATTCTATTCTCATTGCCTGTCTGAGTCCTCATTTACCACACTTATCACTTGTATATTGCTACTTTTATAATTTACACTTCACTGTGTGTGTGTGTGAGTGTATGTGTGTATGTGTGTGTGTTTGTGTGTGTTTGTGTGTGTGTGTCTGTGTGTGTCTGTGTATGTCTGTGTGTGTCTGTGTGTGTGTCTGTGTGTGTGTCTGTGTGTGTGTCTGTGTGTGTGTCTGTGTGTGTGTCTGTGTGTGTGTCTGTGTGTGTGTCTGTGTGTATGTCTGTGTGTGTGTCTGTGTGTGTGTCTGTGTGTGTGTCTGCATGTGTGTGTCTGTCTGTGTGCAGACAGCCTGTATTGTCTGCACAGACAGCCTATGCTGTCTGCCAGCTTAGTTCATATTTCGCGGCACTCAGGTGCTGCCCTCTAGGCCTGCCCAGGTCAGTGGGACGCTGGTCCCACTCGCACTTGCTCTCTCACTCAGCGGCCTAGAAGCAGTCAACAAGTCTACTCCCTCTCTCCCTCATGGGCATGGCTCTCCCGGGCCATGGGCACAACACACAAGCCTGTGTACCCACCACGACTTTGCAAATAAAGTAAGAAGCCTCCGAAGACATATCATTTACTCCCCACTTCCAGAATCACCAAATAATCTCGTTCACATTGGTGGGAAGTGGTGGCCAAAGCAAGTGTGTTTGCCTGGAGAGAGGAAGGGATGAAGTTGTGTTCACTTCATCACCCTACATTAGAAACATCCGTCTCTCAACGAGTTATCCTGATGTCGTGTCTGCACGTTTCAGCATCCAGACACAGGTACAAGCAGGATCTAGCCAAAATTTACCAAATTTTTTCGAGAATTGTAAGTGACCCCATGCTACAGCGTTCCATGCTGTTTCTCAAGTCATGTGTTCAGCGTCACTTGTATGTTCTGCTGTTGTTCAGCTCAACACAGCTATTTCAGCAAACCAGAGGTGAGTTTTGTGGTGATTTCTGCATCCAGTGTGCATGTCTCTGTGTATGTGGAGGAGGAAATGGCCGTTCCTCGCCTTGCCAACGCTCGCCCTACTCACACCTCACCACACTACCATCCACCACTATGTGCTCACTCCCTCTGCAGTGTTTTCTGCTGTTTTCCGTGTGAATTGATTGCCAGAGCTGTGTATCCGAGTGCACGAGGCCACTCGAAGCCACGTGGATCAGCAAGCCATGTGGATCAGCAAGCTATGTGGATCAGCATGCCACGTAGATCATGATGCCACATGGATCCCGATGCCACGTGGGGTGTGGACGATGTCACATGGATCTACAAGCTACGTGGGTTACCAAGCCAGATGTCCCAGGCCACATGCTGTGGTCTGCTGCCCGACTTCATGACATCACGATGTCTGCCTGACGTCACCTCGAGATGTCTGCTGACAACACAGTGCTGCTGATGTCACCTCACAACGTCACGCCTGACATCACATGATGTCACATCGAGTGTTTCAGTAATTACGTCAGTATTGTCGAGAAGATTGAGAGAAGATATATGTCGTGTGTTAATTAATTCCTCTCAGTCAATGCTCTCACATGTTAGTGTATGGCTTAGTGTCAGTTTTATGCACAGAAAAGCATCATTTGCTAGTTAAGCCATGTTGTACCGCATGTACTGCTGGTGTATGTAAAGTTTTCCATGTGTCCTGTGTGGTCTTGAGCCCAGCTGTGTGTTCACCACAGGTCTGCGGCCAGACCCCTGTGTAACTCTTTGTTGCCTGTCACCCGGTGTGGCCAGCGCATTTGATGGCTGATATTAGTCAGCCTTGAGCATATGAGCCCCTTGTATAGAAAGCTCTTACGTTTGTCGCTCATAGATGTTCTGCAGAATTGTACCTGCTACGATTCCCATCAAAATTTGCTTCACTTCACCTCCAGACCTTCAGAGTGCAGTTATATGTAGAGAAACAAGTCTGGGGATGCTTAGACTAACCTCTGCTATAACTCCAACTGCCAAGAGAATGACACTCGTCAAGCCGCAGTTAGCCCTGTCAGCAGGCGCTGTGTCAGCCTCGTGTCATAGCTTCAGTGAGCTCCTGCACAAAGATGATGTCACTTTGACTGCTAGCTCGCTCACTGCAGCCTGGTGTATGATGTTACGACTCCCAGATGTTTCGCCCAGTCGTCTCTGCCACGACTCGCTCCACGACTCACTTCACGCTCGCCGGCAGTGACAGCCCAGTGACAGTACCTGTCGAGAAGTGTCCTCCTGAGTCGGTTACCAGAAGTCCTGCCCAGTTGCCGAGTTTTGACGCCTCACTCAAAGGCACCAGCATGTCGTGCCCAAAGTTGAGTGAAACCTGCAGTGGCTCCTATGATGACTGCTTCACCGTTCTAGAGGAGACTGTACCCTGTTATGTCACAGCTCAGCCACAGCGATGTCTCCTGTGTTGCAGTATATGTCCAGATGCAGGAAGGTGTGCAGTGATGCCCTTCAACGCTCACTGCCTTTGACCACGATGTTTAGCACACCCCACATGTGTTTTTCTTCCCTCCCTGTAGGAAGCTTTTTCTCCATGTCCATATGTATATACAGTGGACCCTCAACCAACGATGGCATCGTCTAACATTAAATCCGAATAGCGATACATTTTAACGCAAAAATTTTGCCTCGACTAGCACTAAAAAACTCAACCAACACGACTCGTTCCGTCTGAGACGCGTCCACTTCTGGCCAGTGTTTTCAAGCCAGCCAGCCACCGCAGTCCCATCCAAACATACAATCGGAACATTTCATGAGGGGAAATTTTCTCCAGGAGGGGGGTAACAGCCCCCTTCAGCCCCTTTCAGCCCTGAGGGGCCCAGCCCTCTCAGAAGGGGCAAATATCTTGTTTACTGCTACAGCGAGTAATTGATCCCAGATGCAGTACCAGTATGCGACGTGGCTCGACGCTCCTTGCGGTCCTGTGTTGCAAAGTGTAGCTTAATAAAAGACAGTTCATCTCTTACCTTAGCAGGACAATTAAGGAAAATCCTACTCCCACTTTATTACCATGGTAAAGATAATGTACATTGCTGTCTATGCTTAAGACAGCAAGAAACAAACATTCTGCTTTGCTTCATGAAGGAAGTGGCAAGGAAGCAAAAAGTACTAGGTCAGCTTTTCCTTTATGTGCTAAGGGCAGTGATGGTGTGGGGCGCTGTGGCGTCTTCTGATTACTTTTGACTCTACTGAGAGTGACACTGACGCCAGGATAACCAACAAAGAACCATGTGTGCGTTAGTGTGAACAAAGTGTCTCATAAAACACAATAAACACTTAAGAGAAGTGCGATCAGCTTCTTTAGTGATAAGATTGTGAACAATAAAGACAAATCTTGTGGAACATAGTGTACCAGTGTGCGTATTCCTAGACTATGGAAGACGTGGGCATCCAAGGACATTTCAGCTTCTATCAAGTCACCGATATCTGTCGAAGGTGTGAAGAACACCATAGCTCATGCTACAAGAGCAAGGTAGGTTACAAATTTCTTGTAGTACGGGAGACTGCGCAGTTCTTGATTCGCAAGGAGTTTGTAATCAACCTATAGTTGGCAGTAAGGTGCAGACTTTTGAGTCCAAACAAGTACGTAATTTGTCAGCAATCAGTGAATGAAATATGCTGACATAACACCCCCTAGGGGTAATTTATAATCTTACAAATTATAACTCATTTCAGCCCGTTGAGGAATGAGTTCGACAGCTTCTCAAGACCTCGTCTGCAGGGGCGGCTGTGCAGGCGATCAGCTGTCTTTCTAAGTTAAGTTTTCCCTATACAAAATGTATAAGCTTAGCTGGTAATACCATTTCTCAACATTTTGGTCGTGCTCGAACCGGATAAAGGCCACACTGTGGTCCAAATATGTTGTACTACAGTGTACAAATAACCTACGAACCAAGGTCCTTCGAAAAACGCTGTAAAACTAGTGTTTTACAATTTAAATCAGTATAAATGAGTCCCTCCAGACTCAATCACAGAGAATGGGCAGCCAAAAGAAAACAGGCGCTCGTCCAGCATTCACCTAAAGAAAATGGGACCTGAGTGACTCGGCCAACAAGAAAACGGGGGATGGCACCCGGCATCCACTGCTCCAAGCTCGAAAATCGCTGACTACGACAACAACAACCCAACTGATGTTCGGTTTGTCTGAGTGTATATACACATAATGTTTATAATGTTTATAGACAGAGATTAAGAGACAAGATTGTGTTAAAGTTGTTTCTTATAGATATACCTGTTATATTAAAGGAACTTATATATAAAGTGTAAGCTTTTAAATACATATTAACAGTGACATTTATATATATGTCAGTAATATTCACGTGTGATTTGCAGTTATACAATGACATTAATAGTGTATAGTGAATGAAGTGTATAACATCGTCATTTATGATTAATCATCGTTGTCAGGCTGACACAGCAAACTCAAGCCATAAACACCAGCCATATGTACTCTGTACCCTTCATGGTCATTGATCCTGAGGTTAAGCTTAGTAGGTCAGTAGTGACTGACTCGATTATTGCTGACTTAAGCATAACAAAAACTCAGCTGTTTATAGCAGTACAGTGTTTTTTAAACACTCTAAGTGTGGTGCTAGAATTTACAGTATACCATTAAAATGGCTTGTTTGAAAAGTCAGTTTCAGTCTTTACAGACTAAGATTACACAATTAGAAAATCTAATTTCAATCTAATTAACTCAAGATACAAACATAGATTTTGATGATCTTGAGGTCAAATTTGAATTACTTACACAATGTCTGAAAATAATTAATTCAGACTATACAGATTATGAAAAGGAATTTCTTGAATCAGATCCATCTGAGGATGAAATTAAAAATGTTTTGGATACCTTTAGTAATCAACAATTAAGGTGGACAGGAGTACAGGCTATCTGCCGCAAAACTCTGTCACAGAGACCTACTGTAACTAGTGGTCAAACACCTGTTACACCTGTAACAACAACAAGTGTCCCATTACCAAGCAAACCTACCTTGTCATTACCTATTTTCCAAGGTCATAATTATGAAGAATTCATTAGTGGTTTTCAGTCTATAGTAAATTCACGAACTGACATAGATGAGATTGCTAAGTTCAATTATCTTCAATGTCTTGTGAAGGGAGAACCCTATGAACTGATTAAGTCATTTCCGGTGGTTAAAGGTAATTATCAAATAGCCTTACGTGTCTTAGCAGACAATTACTTTGATGCTGACAAGGCCAGAGTTAGACATGCAGTCTTAATATCAAGCTTGAAGCCACCCAAACATTGTTTTCCAGACTTACAGGCATTTAGAATCACATTAGACAATAGTCTCAGATCTCTAGGTGCTAAATATGACCCAAGACAATGTGATTGGTTTATCAGTGGTATTGTACAAGATAAGTTGTCACCACAAACTATTAAACGATTAAATATTATGTTCAATAAACGCTATTTCACTTGTGAAGAAATTAGCAATGGTTTACAAACAATAGTTTCATGCATGCAAGCAACGAGACAAGATGAAAAATCCACAAATCCCGTGGATAACAAACCTTCAACTCAGTATAAAAAGAGTACAGTGGACCCCCGCATAACGATATTAATCCGTTCATGAGAGCTCATTGTTATGCGAAATTATCATTATGCGAATGAATTTTCCCCATAAGAAATAATGGAAATCAAATTAATCCGTGCAAGACACCCAAAAGTATGAAATTTTTTTTTTTTACCACATGAAATATACATTTTCCTACACACAAAGAGAAGGATACATGCATAATAGTAGAGTAGTACATGCACAGTATATATTGTGCATGTACTACTCTACTAAATGAAGAATAAATGACACCTTTATTGAAGATGCAGCAATGACTGATGAGACACTGTGTCCTGGGAGTGCCTTTTCCTCCTGAGCACTGTAGGTCCTGTTTGGCATTTTCTTCCAGAACAGGCCTTATCACACTGTGTATGCCACTACGATTCTTAAGTCTCTCAAACCAACCTTTGCTGGCTTTAAATTCACCAATATGGGCACTAGTTCCAGGCGTTTTTCCCTGTTCACCTGGGTGTTAGTCGATTGGTGTGGGTTGCATCCTGGGAGACAAGATTAAGGACCCCAATGGAAATAAGTTAGAGAGTCCTCGATGATGCACTGACTTTCTTGGGTTATCCTGGGTGGCTAACCCTCCGGGGTTAATCGTTTCTCGGTAATTGTTTCACGTTAAGCCACACAAACAACACTCTCTCCACATCTACGAGTAATACAGCTGATGGTGGTGCAGCAACAACAGCTGTGGTGCAGCTAACCATGGTGCAGCAGCAACTGTGGTGCAGCAACAGCTGACCATGGTGCAGCTGTGGTGCAGCAACAGCTGACTGGTCCAATTTATCAGCTGACCGTGGTACAGCAGCAGCTGACTGTGGTACGATAGTATTTATCACCCTTTTTACCACAGAGTTGGCACTAGAAGCTTTCTTTGGGCCCATGGTGGCTTATTTAGCAGTTACAAGCACTATAAATAATGGAATAATACAAAATGTATCGAATGTATGCATGCAACTGGCCACCCTGGCTTGTAAACAATGACGGCAAGGCAGGCGCTCAGGCTGGACGGACAGGTTCGGGATGAGTCATGTTCAGAAACAGCTGATGGTGCAACAGCAGCTGACCGTGGTGCAGCAGCAGCTGACTGATCCAGCAACAGCTGACTGGTCCAGCAACAGCTGACTGATCCAGCAACAGCTGACTGGTCCAGCAACAGCTGACTGGTCCAGCAACAGCTGACTGGTCCAGCAACAGCTGACTGATCCACCAACAGCTGACTGGTCCAGCAACAGTTGACTGATCCAGCAACAGCTGACTGATCCAGCAACAGTTGACTGATCCAGCAACAGCTGACTGGTCCAGCAACAGCTGACTGATCCAGCAACAGCTGATTGTGGTGCAGCAGCAGCTAACTGATCCAGCAACAGCTGACTGGTCCAGCAACAGCTGATCCTGGTGCAGCAGCAGCTGACTGATCCAGCAACAGCTGACTGGTCCAGCAACAGCTGATCGTGGTGCAGCAGCAGCTGACTGATTCAGCAACAGCTGACTGGTCCAACAACAGCTGATCGTGGTGCAGAAGCAGCTGACTGATCCAGCAACAGCTGACTGGTCCAGCAACAGCTGATTGAGGTGCAACAGCAGCTGACTGATCCAGCAACAGCTGACTGGTCAAGCAACAGCTGACTGTGGTGCAGCAGCAGCTGACTGTGGTATGATAGTATTTCTCACCCTTTTTACCACTGGGTTAGCACTAGAGGCTTTCTTGGGGCCCATGGTCAATTATTTTGCAGATGAAATCACCAAAAACGCTGTAATAAAACGAAATGTTCCGATTGTATGCTTGGATGTTACAACGGAGGCTGGCTTGTAAACAATGCCACCGGCGGAACATGTGAAGCTGGCTCAGGCCGCACATTAGAAGCGTCACGGACGAATAGCGTTGAGCGAGATTTTAGCGGTATGCGAGGCAAAATTTTAGTGATAAAATGTATCGGTATGCGGATTTAACGTTATGTGATGCCAACAGTATGCGAGGGTCCACTGTATAACTACTCCGACTAAAACACAGAATGGGAAATCCCATATAGGCATTTATCAAGTTGTGAATACAACAGACAGTAAACAAACTGTCATACATAAACATACTCCAAAATGTGTACTTTGTGATGGAACACATTGGGCACAGTATTGTATTCAATACACATCAATGGAGGCACGTAAACAACGTGTTCATCAGCTGAAAAGGTGCATCAAGTGTTTAGGTGAACACAAGGGAGGAAAATGCTCACTGAAGAAGTGTTTTAAATGCAAGGGTATGCATCATACAGCATTATGCCCAAATACTTTTGCTGAACAGCAGAAGACTTTCACAGAATCAGGAAGTCAACAAGCAACAGCATTAAATGTGAGGGATAAGTTTAAAGCAACTGCTCTTCCGATAGCTCGAGTTGAGTTATCTAATAAATTACACAAAACCAATGTGCTAACATTATTTGATCAAGGCTCACAAAGGTCCTTCATAAGAAGAAATTTCCTCCAGGACGGGGGTAACAGCCCCCTTCAGCCCCTTTCAGCCCTGAGGGGCCCAGCCCTCTCAGAAGGGGCAAATATCTTGTTTACTGCTACAGCGAGTAATTGATCCCAGATGCAGTACCAGTATGCGACGTGGCTCGATGCTCCTTGCGGTCCTGTGTTGCAAAGTGTAGCTTAATAAAAGACAGTTCATCTCTTACCTTAGCAGGACAATTAAGGAAAATAATACTCACACTTTATTACCATGGTAAAGATAATGTACATTGCTGTCTATGCTTAAGACAGCAAGAAACAAACATTCTGCTTTGCTTCATGAAGGAAGTGGCAAGGAAGCAAAAAGTACTAGGTCAGCTTTTCCTTTATGTGCTAAGGGCAGTGACAGCGTGGGGTGCTGTGGCATCTTCAGATTACTTTTGACTCTACTGAGAGTGACACTGATGCCAGGATAACCAACAAAGAACACTGATCTGTGCATTAGTGTGAACAAAGTGTCTCATAAAACACAATAAACACTTAAGAGAAGTGTGATCAGCTTCTTTAGTGATAAGATTGTGAACAATAAAGACAAATCTTGTGGAACATAGTGTACCAGTGTGCATATTCCTAGACTATGGAAGACGTGGACATCCAAGGACACTTCAGCTTCTATCTAGTCACCGATATCTGTCGAAGGTGTGAAGGACACCATAGCTCACGCTACAAGAGCAAGGTAGGTTATGAATTTCTTGTAGTACGGGAGACTGCGCAGTTCTTGAGTTGCAAGGAGTTTGTAATCAACCTATAGTCGGCAGTAAGGTGCGGACTTTTGAGTCCAAACAAGTACGTAATTTGTCAGTAATCAGTGCATGAAATATGCTGACATAACACCCCCTAGGGGTAATTTATAATCTTACAAATTATAACTCATTTCAGCCTGTTGAGGAATGACTTCGACAGTTTCTCAAGACCTCGTCTGCAGGGGTGGCTGTGCAGGCGATGAGCTGTCTTTCTAAGTTAAGTTTTCCCTATACAATATGTATAAGCTTAGCTGGTAATACCATTTCTCAACATTTCATATTATCACAGTGGTTTTAGTGATTGCACCTGGAAAATAAGTGACCATGGGCCCCAAGAAAGCTTCTAGTGCCAACCCTACAGCAAAAAGGGTGAGAATTACTATGGATATGAAGAAAGAGATCATTGCTAAGTATGAAAGTGGAGTGCGTGTCTCCGAGCTGGCCAGGTTGTACACAAAACCCCAATCAACCATCGCTACTATTGTGGCCAAGAAAACGGCAATCAAGGAAGCTGTTCTTGCCAAAGGTGCAACTATGTTTTTGAAACTGAGTTCGCAAGTGATAGAAGATGTTGAGAGACTGTTATTGGTGTGGATAAACGAAAAACAGATAGCAGGAGATAGCATCTCTTAACCCTTTCAGGGTCCAAGGCCAAAATCTGAAGTCACGCACCAGTGTCCAAGAAATTTTGAAAAAAAAAAAAAAATTATTTTTCTTACAGAATTAAAGAGCATATTTTTGTGAAGGTAATAAAACAAAAAAAAATTAGAATCTGATCAGTACTTACCGAGATACAGTGCCAAGAAGTTTGTAGAAAATGATGTGGTGGCGGCAACATCGACGAATTCCACATACGCGTATTATATTATTTTGTTGTTTTAGTTGTTTTTTCTTTTCTTTTCCAATTTTTTTCTATTCCTACTAACATTTGGGGCCTGAGAGACCAATACTGTATATAATTGATATATATATACTCACTGTATTGAACACAATAACCGCACTAAAGTTATTATCATATTATTGTTTACCACTGTTGTTTATTACAATAAACATGCACAAATATTGTATAATACTAATGTTCTATCATATATTTACATATTTACAATCACTGGACATGGTTTTAGAACTGCTGGAGCTTGTGGAACTCCTTGAAACAAGGCACCATGCACAGAGGCACCTTACATTCCTCACACATAAACCGAGTGTCTTTGCGTCTTTGTTGCCATCGTTTTGTTTGTGCACAGACAATGCATCTCTTCTGAGCAAATTTCTTTTGAGTTGAAGGAAGCTGTATTATGAAATGATCACCTTCTCTTCTCAAACGCTTGGGTATATTGTGATGAATTCGAGGACCATGTTGTATTGCAGGTGTTGTTACCTGGTACTTCATTATGAGTTGTCTGACAACAGACAAACAAAATTCACCATACGGTGGTCTGTTACCAGTCTTTATTTGGTACATATTATATGCATTCAGCATTGAAATGTCCATGAGATGGAAGAAAAGTTTCATGTACCACTTGTAACTCTTACGAACACAGTCAACAAAACCAATCTGCATGTCACACTTGTCAACCAAGCGCATGTTTTGTGTATAATCAATCACTGTCACTGGTTTTCGAATACGTTCATTAGTCACTCGATCAACTTTGCCACTGTCTTGCATTTCATTACGGTGAATGGTTGTCAACAATGTGACATCTCGTTTGTCATGCCACCGTAATGCCATGATGTCATTGGCAGTAAACACCTGCACATCATCACCACGAACACCTGCGTTGAGCCTGGGCATATGTTTACGATTAGAACGCACTGTGCCACACACATCTGTCTTGTTCACTCGCATGAAATCACTGAGTAATGGGCTTGTGTACCAGTTATCGGTATATAATGTATGGCCCTTACCAAGATAAGATGCCATCATGTTTCTCACTACGTCACCTGATATACCCAATAACATCTTGGTATCTTTCAATGTTTTACTACCCGTGTATACAACAATATCCAACACCAGGCCACTGTCACAATCACAGAGTACAAACAATTTTATACCAAAGCGGTTCCTCTTGCTCGGTATATACTGCTTGAATGACAGTCTACCTTTGAACAAAATCAAAGACTCGTCAATTACAAGATTCTTGAATGGATAAAAGTATATCCTGAACTTTTGTTTGAGATACATGAAAACATTTCTAATCTTGTATAACCTGTCACTTCTGTCAGGCCTGGTTTTGACAGAGAAGTGCAACATACGTAACAGTAAGATAAACCTGTTCACTGGTATTATTTAACTGAAGGATGGGGTACAAATTAGCCGATCTGTGGACCAGTATGCTTTTATATTATGCTTATAGACGTGAGGCATAAGCATTATTGTTGCAAAAAGCAAATACATTTCTGCAACAGTCGTCTCTTTCCACCTGTGTAGTCTTGACTGTGGTGATAAGATCGTATTTGCCATGGTGTACTGAAAATACTTATTACTTTCCCTGACAATAATTTCCATCAATGGCTGGTCAAAGAATAATTCAAAGAATTCCAGTTCATTGGCCGTGGTTCCAAGGGGACAGGTAGGTAGAATTCCACTTTGCGAGTCATCAAAGTGGTGAGGGCTGGGAACAAAATTGGGATTTTGCTGCCAATCCCAGATACGGTTTGCTGGTGGATACTGGACATCATACGCTGGTTGTACGGGTGGTTGTGGCGGGCTGGTGGGTGACGCTCCGCTTTGTCCTTGAACTGACGAGTCAGCAGCGTGGGTTCCCGCGTGGCACAGCGAGTCACGCATGGCGGTGCCACTACCACCACCAGCCCCACTAACACCATCCACTGATGTCTGTGGCCCATCCATGCCAAGTGTAGCCACATCATCCTCACTATCACTACCTAAAACGGGTGTAGGGCCATGGGATGTACTCCGGGATGTACTCCGTCCCCTGTGCACAGCATAGGGTACACTACCCGAGCACATGCGGCGGCGAACATACCGACGCTTCACTGGTGAATATATTTCCTCACTATCACTACTCGAATGATCGTCGAGCGCAATAAAATCAAAATCCACGTCAGAATCATCGTCATTACTGAAGTCAGAGGCCAGGCCACGGGAAAATATTAGTTTTCTCTTACGTTTAGGAACACCCGACGGTGAGTCACGAGTGCCCACACCAGAGGTAGAAGGTCGAGGATCGTCGGGGTTTTCTGCACTATTATCGATATCCTGGTCATTATTTTCGGTCACTAACTTATCAAAGCCGTAGAATTCGTCTTCATTTCCACTTCCATCAGTGTCAGAACTATCAGACAGGAAGAGGAGAGTCCCAATTTTCCGGGGAGTGAGAGCTGACTTGCGACGAGGCATGGTGAACAAGGGTGACTGAGCCGGCGTTCCCACAATGCTATGCAGGCGCCTAGATTTTTTGTTTATGGCGCACACCCACGGCGCAGACCCATTCTCTCATATGTAGGCCTATGAGCGCTTTCGCGCTAAATTTGACGGCGCTAGAATTTTGGCGTAGATCTACAGTTTGGACACTCACCGACCAGCCGTAGATCTACGGGACGGACCCTGAAAGGGTTAAGTGATCATATGTGAAAAGGCTAGGAAGTTGCATGAGGATTTAATAAGAAAAATGCCAGCAACTAGTGGTGATGTGAGTGAATTAAAGGCCAGCAAAGGTTGGTTTGAGAGATTTAACCCTTTGACTGTCGCAACCCCGAATCCTGAGGTGTCTCCTGGTGTCGCAAAATTTAAAAAAAAAAAAAAAATTATTTTTTCTTATGAAATGATAGAGAATCTTTTCCCGATTGTAATGACACAAAAAAAAACGAAATTTGATGGAAAACTGATGGAATTATGCTCTCGCGAAGTTAGCAACCTCAGCGATGTTTACAAATCGGCGATTTCGCCAACTTTGAGCCCTATTTTCAGCTAATTCCATTGTTCTAGTCGCCCAAACTCATAGCTATTTCTTTAGAACTCCATTTTTTCTATCGAGTGAGTACAAGAAACTGCCCATTTACCGATTTCAACTACCTAATAATGTGGTCAGAAATTTGGAATTTGGCCAATTTCACGAAAAATAAAAAATATGACAATTTCAAAATAAGGTCCAGAATGAACAATGCAGACATTCCTGGCTCTAAAATAACATTTTCTTTGTTCATCAGTCACATCTCCAGTCCCCTCTGATATTACTCTTGCTTTCTATTTTGAATTTTTATTCAAACAAAAAATAGAAGACTTACTATTATGCAGACTACTTCAATACTGTAATAATTGTATAAATAACATCAACCCATTAGTGACTGCATATTAGAATGGCTAATTGGACATTTATTGGACAATGGCATCATTTGTTTACTTTTGAACATTGGCAAAAATCAAACATTTCCCCTACTTTGAGCTTCATTTCTAGGTTCTTTTTATAGTAAAATCAATCAAAATCACCTCTATTTCTATAATATGTTTTCCATTCTATCAAATGAGACCAAGAAAATGAGAATACAACCATAAATACTATACGAAAATAGACCACAAAGTTGGCATTTTAATTAAAAAAAACGGTCGGAGTTTTTTTTTCTCATTATGCACTGTGTGCTCCAGGATTTTTTTTATATGGTGCACACTGACCACACAGACCCATTCTCTCACATGTGGGCCTACCAGCTTTCTCCTGCTTGATTTGAAGCCGCTAGAATTTATGAGTATATATACGTCAAACACGGTACCTCGTAAGACGTACATATACGGCCGCAACAGTCAAAGGGTTAAGAATCGTAGTGGCATACATAGTGTGATAAGGCATGGTGAGGCTGCCAGTATGGACCAAAAAGCAGCTGAAAAATATGTGCAGGAATTCAAGGAGTACATAGACAGTGAAGAATTGAAACCTGAACAAGTGTTTAATTGTGACACTGACAATGTTGTGAAACACTTTAGGAATGTCATAAAGGAATGGGAGGTACAGACCTCTATGGACAGATATGTTGTGTGACAGAGGTCCAGTGACTCTCAAGCTGGTCCTAGTGGCATTAAAAGAAGAAGGGAAGTAACCCCAAAAAAGGACTTGCTACCTCAAGTCCTAATGGAAGGGGATTCCCCTTCTAAACACTAACACCATCAACACTCTCCCCTCTTCCCATCCCATCAATCATCACCAGATCTTCAATAAAGGTAAGTGTCATGTAACTGTGCATGTCTTCTTCAGTTTGTGTGTATTAAAATTAATATTTCATGTGGTAAAAATTTTTTTTTTCAATATTTTTGGGTGTCTTGCACGGATTAATTCGATTTCCATTATTTCTCAGGGGGAAAATTAACTCGACTAACGATAATTTCGATTAACGATGAGCTCTCAGGAACGGATTAATATCGTTGGTCGAGGGTCCACTGCATATGTCTTTTATTTTGAGTTCTGTGCCCTGTTCCTATGAGAGAGAGACCAAGTTTTTTTAACCACCAGTATTGTCAAGTCGTGGCCGAGCATATGTAGACAGCCTGTACTGTCTGCACAGACAGCTTATGCTGTCTGCCACCTTAGTTCATATTTCGCCTGCCCAGGTCAGTGGGACGCTGGTCCCACTCGCATTCACTCACTCACTCAGCAGCCTAGAAGCAGACAAGTCTACTCCCTCTCTCCCTCGTGGGAATGGCTCTCCCAGGCCATGGGCACAACACACAAGCCTGTGTACCCACCTCGACTTTGCAAATAAAGTAAGAAGCCTCCGAAGACGTATCATTTACTCCCCGCTGCTAGAATCACCAAATAATCTCGTTCACATGTGTGTGTATGTGTGTGTGTGTGTGTGTGTGTGTGTGTGTGTGTGTGTGTGTGTGTGTGTGTGTGTGTGTGTGTGTGTGTGTGTGTGTGTACTCACCTAGTTGTACTCACCTAGTTGAGGTTGCGGGGGTCGAGTCCGAGCTCCTGGCCCCGCCTCTTCACTGATCGCTACTAGGTCACTCTCCCTGAGCCGTGAGCTTTATCATACCTCTGCTTAAAGCTATGTATGGATC
The DNA here is from genome assembly GCF_038502225.1 of Cherax quadricarinatus. Taxonomy (NCBI): domain Eukaryota; kingdom Metazoa; phylum Arthropoda; class Malacostraca; order Decapoda; family Parastacidae; genus Cherax; species Cherax quadricarinatus. The sequence continues at coordinate 17,914,873 of NC_091372.1, read as the reverse complement.
CTGCCTCCACTACATCGCTTCCCAAACTATTCCACTTACTGACTACTCTGTGGCTGAAGAAATACTTCCTAACATCCCTGTGATTCATCTGTGTCTTCAGCTTCCAACTGTGTCCCCTTGTTACTGTGTCCAATCTCTGGAACATCCTGTCTTTGTCCACCTTGTCAATTCCTCTCAGTATTTTGTATGTCGTTATCATGTCCCCCCTATCTCTCCTGTCCTCCAGTGTCGTCAGGTTGATTTCCCTTAACCTCTCCTCGTATGTGTGTGTGTGTGTGTGTGTGTGTGTGTGTGTGTGTGTGTGTGTGTGTGTGTGTGTGTGTGTGCGCGTGCGCGTCTGTACTCGCCTATTTGTGGTTGCAGGGGTCGAGTCATAGCTCCTGGCCCCGCCTCTTCACTGACTGCTACTAGGTCCTCTCTCTCCCTGTTCCATGAGCTTTATCATACCTCGCCTTAAAACTATGTATGGTTTCCGCCTCCACTACTTCACTTTCTAGGCTATTCCACGGCCTGACTACTCTATGACTGAAGAAATACTTCCTAACATCCCTTTGATTCATCTGAGTCTTCAACTTCCAATTGTGACCTCTTGTGTCTGTGTCCCATCTCTGGAACATCCCGTCTTTGTCCACCTCGTCTATTCCGCGCAGTATTTTATATGTCGCTATCATGTCTCCCCTGACCCTCCTGGCCTCCAGTGTCGTCAGGCCGATTTCCCTCAACCTTTCTTCGTAGAACAATCCCCGTAGCTCTGGGACTAGTCTTGTTTCAAACCTTTGCACTTTCTCTAATTTCTTGACGTGCTTGACTTGGTGTGGATTCCAAACTGGTGCTGCATACTCCAGTATGGGCCTGACGTAAATGGTATACAGAGTCTTGAACGACTCCTTACTGAGGTATCGGAACGCTATCCGTAGGTTTGCCAGGCGCCCGTATGCTGCAGCAGTTATCTGATTGATGTGCGCCTCAGTAGATATGCTCGGTGTTATACTCACCCCCAGATCTTTTTCCTTGAGTGAGGTTTGCAGACTTTGGCCATCTAAACTATATTGTGTCTGTGGTCTTCTTTGCCCTTCCCCAATCTTCATGACTTTGCATTTGGCGGGGTTAAACTCAAGGAGCCAATTGCTGGACCAGGCTTGTAGCCTGTCCAGGTCTCTTTGTAGTCCTGCCTGATCCTCATCCGATTTGATTCTTCTCATTAACATCACATTGTCCGCGAACAAGGACACTTCTGAGTCTATCCCTTCCGTTATGTCATTCACATATACCAAGAACAGCACAGGTCCTAGGACTGACCCCTGTGGAACCCTGCTTGTCACAGGCGCCCACTCTGACACCTTGTTACGTACCATGACTCGTTGCCTTCCTGTCAGGTATTCTCTGATTCACTGCAGTGCCTTTTATGTTATATGTGCCTGGTCCTCTAGCTTTTGCAATAACCTCTTGTGAGGAAGTGTGTACTCACCTATTTGTGGTTGCAGGGGTCAAGTCATAGCTCCTGGCCCTGCCTCTTTGCTGATTGCTACTAGGTACTCTCTCTCCATGCCCCATGAGCTTTATCATACCTCGCCTTAAAACTATGTATGGTTCCCGCGTCCACTACGTCACTTTCTAGGCTATTCCATGGCCTGACTACTCTATGACTGAAGAAATACTTCCCAACATCCCTTTGATTCATCTGAGTCTTCAACTTCCAATTGTGACCTCTTGTGTCTGTGTCCCTTCTCTGGAACATCCCGTCTTTGTCCACCTTGTCTATTCCGCGCAGTATTTTAAATTGTTATCATGTCTCCCTTGACCTTCCTGTCCTCCAGTGTTGTCAGGCCGATTTCCCTCAACCTTTCTTCGCAGGACAATCCCGGTAGCTCTGGGACTAGTCTTGTTGCAAACCTTTGCGCTTTCTCTATTTATTTATTTATTTTTTTTTTTTTTTTTGTGTGTGTGTGTGTGTGTGTGTGTGTGTGTGTGTGTGTGTGTGTGTGTGTGTGTGTGTGTGTGTGTGTGTGTGTGTGTGTGTGTACTCACCTAATTGTACTCACCTAATTGTGGTTGCAGGGGTCGAGACTCAGCTCCTGGCCCCGCCTCTTCACTGATCGCTACTAGGTCCTCTCTCTCTCTGCTTCCTAAGCTGTATCATACCTCTTCTTAAAACTATGTATGGTTCCTGCCTCCACTACTTCACTTGCTAGGCTACTCCACTTCCTGACAACTCTATGACTGAAGAAATACTTCCTAACGTCCCTGTGACTCGTCTGAGTCTTCAGCTTCCAGTTGTGACCCCTTGTCCCTGTGGCCCCTCTCTGGAACATCCTATCTCTGTCCACCTTGTCTATTCCCCTCAGTATCTTGTACGTCGTTATCATGTCTCCCCTGACCCTTCTGTCCTCCAGTGTCGTCAGTCCGATTTCCCTCAACCTTTCCTCATACGACATTCCCCTGAGCTCTGGGACTAGCCTTGTTGCAAACCTTTGTACTTTCTCTAACTTCTTGACGTGCTTGACCAGGTGTGGGTTCCAGACTGGTGCTGCATACTCCAGTATGGGCCTAACATACACAGTGTACAGTGTCTTGAACGATTCCTTATTAAGGTATCGGAACGCTATTCTCAGGTTTGCCAGGCGCCCGTATGCTGCAGCAGCTATTTGGTTGATGTGTGCCTCCAGTGATGTGCTCGGTGTTACAGTCACCCCAAGTACTTTCTCCCTGAGTGAGGTCTGTAGTCTTTGTCCACCTAGCCTATACTCTGTCTGCGGTCTTCTTTGCCCCTCTCCAATCTTCATGACTTTGCATTTGGCTGGATTGAATTTGAGAAGCCAGTTACTGGACCACATGTCCAGCCTGTCCAGGTCTCTTTGCAGTCCTGCCTCATCCTCATTCGATTTAATTCTTCTCATCAACTTTACATCATCTGCGAACAGGGACACTTCAGAGTCTATTCCTTCCATCATGTCGTTCACATATATCAAAAATAGCACTGGTCCTAGAACTGACCCCTGTGGGACCCCGCTCGTCACAGGCGCCCACTGTGATACCTCTTCACATACCATGACTCGTTGCTGCCTCCCTGTCAGGTATTCCCTGATCCATTGTAGTGCCCTCCCGGTTACATGCGCCTGATCCTCCAGCTTCTGCACTAATCTCTTGTGGGGAACTGTGTCAAAGGCCTTCCTGCAGTCTAGGAAAACACAATCTACCCACCCCTCTCTCTCGTGTCTTACTTCTGTTACCTTGTCATAAAACTCCAGGAGGTTTGTGATACACGATTTGCCTTCCATGAACCCATGCAGGTTTTCATTTATAATCTTGTTCCTATCCAGGTGTTCAACCACTCTCCTCCTGATAATCTTCTCCATGCCTTTGCACACAATACATGTCAGAGACACAGGTCTGTAGTTTAGCGCCTCGTTTCTGTTTCCTTTCTTAAATATGGGGACTACATTAGCTGTCTTCCATTTATCAGGTAGTTGCCCAGTTTCAAGGGATGTGTTGAAGATTGTGGTTAGAGGCACACACAGCATCTCTGCTCCTTCTCTAAGGACCCATGGGGAGATGTTGTCCAGTCCCATCGCCTTTGAGGTGTCAAGGTCACTTAGGAGCTTCTTCACCTCCTCCTCGGTTGTTCGTATGTCATCCAACACTTGTTGGTATATTCCCTCTTGATGTTCCCTTCTGTGCTGTCTTCCCACAGCCCTTCCTGTCTCTACTGTAAAAACTTCCTTAAATCTCCTGTTTAGCTCCTCACATACCTCCTGATCATTTCTTGTGAGTTCTCCACCTTCTGTCCTTAATCT